>NC_132921.1:20947717-21255028 GCF_047675955.1 Chlorocebus sabaeus | reverse complement strand
TCTCAGCCTCAGCACTATTGATATTTTGGGCCAGAAAGTCCTTGGTTGTGGGTGCTGTGCTGTGCGGTACATTGTAAGGTGATTAGCAACAGCCCTGGCCTCTGCCCACTCGATGCCAGTGCACCGTCCCCCTCCACTTGAGCTGTGACTACCACAAATGCCTCCAGGCATTGCTAAATGTCCTGGCGGGGGTGGGGGCCAGGTATGTGGACAAAATTAGCCAAGGTTGAGAACCACTGGAGTATTTAAAATTTGGTGCTTTAAGAGAAGTGAGGGACATTTCGGGCTTTCAGGTATGAAAGCCACAGCACAAACCATGGCAGCAGAAATCTTGGGCTCTGGCATGATCCGAAACTCAGAGACAGAGGAATATTCATCAACACGGTGACTCAGGAAATGAATGTTCTCGTGGTCTGCCAGCCCTTCCAGGTAAGACGTTAAGAAATTTAATAAGAAAATTGATCTCTACGCACATGAGGAAAGAGAATCTAATGAGCAACAAGCCAGGCAGATTCAAAAGCCTCCAGTTATTCTCCCTAACACAGACACAGCCATTTTTGAACACAATTATGAACTTGAAACCCCACAGGGGAATTCAGGGGAAATCATTGAAACATTTATTTGATGTGAAACTTCTGACCCAAGCAATTCATAATCAATTAAAGGGATAGGGCCTGGAAGATTTGACGGTAGCATAGTTCTGGGTTTTATTGACAAATGGTCAGTACGAGTAATAATTGGTGGCATCTTAAATTAGATCTAAATGTCAATAAAAATCAAGAAGCATTCCACAGAGCTCAGTACCGGAAACTGTATTATCCAATATGCAGTGCTCATTAACAACCTGGAGGAGAAAGTCAATTTGACTTAGATTACATTTTCAGATAACGCAAAATGAGTGAGAAATGGCAAATGCAAAAGATAAATTAAAGTTAAAATTACCAAAGGGCCTGAATATTTGAGAACCTTGGTCAGAACTCAGTAAGATGAAATTTAACATGAACAAGGAAAATATGACACCGTCAGGCTTGGTTACACCTGAAGGTCCGAGGAATCAGATAGCACACGGGGGTTGGCTGGGGTGGGGTGGATAAGCTGAAGGGAAACTTGGCATTCCTCCCACACATCTTGGAAGGTTGTCTTAAGAATTTAGCAGATTGTGTCTTTAAGGAGATTTTGCAGCTGGAGAAGCAAGTCGGTGTTATAGACCTGCCATCCTAGGTCAGAGTCATAGAGTTTTGCTGCAGGAAAATGGAAATTCAGGTGAAATTTGTATCCTAATATGGCTACAAGGTGATTCAGTGCTTTGCACGTCATCGTTCTATCGTCGTCGTCATCATCATCATCATCACCACCACTTACCGAGTTCCTATTGACATGCTAGATTCTGTTCTAAGAACTTTATTTAGCTTTGAAAAATCCTCACAACAACCAGATATTATTAGTCATATTGTACAGATGAGAAAACTCACAGAGAAGTTAAGTGTTTTGCCCAAGGTCACACAGCCAATGACAGAGAAGGGGTAGGGACTATCAACCCATGTTCTTTGAGAAATGAACTGCAGTAGAGGGACTCTGAAAAAAACCTAGGAGAGTCCTAGCAGATTTGAGGAGTGGTGAACTCTGTAGGTAAGATCAGCCCTAGAGAAAGAAAGATAGCATATACTTCCAATATGCTCCTCCCCTGTATCATCTAGGAATTTATTTGGCTGTAACAAAAACCTTAATAGTGGCTTAAACAAATAGGGGCTTATCTGTCACATGTAACTATGAACACAGTGGTGGACAGATAGTAGCAATGATTTCCCATTTCAACAATGCCAAGGCTGAAGTCTCTGTGTATTTCTTGGCCTTTCTCTCAAGATAGCAAGATGGCTGCTAGAGGTCAGTGGAATGTCTACAGTCAAGGCAGGAAGAAGGTAGAAAAGCTGTGCCATCTGTATCTGTTCCTTTGATCACAAAGGCAAAAACTTTCCCAGAACCCACTGCAGGCTGACTTTCACCTAAGTCTCATTGGCCAAAACTAGGTCACATGGCCACTGCTGTTCAGGGGGAGGCTGGGAAAGCAGGACACAGGACTGCCGTGATTGAGTTGAACCATGGTCCATTGCCTGAACCTGGGCCTGGGGCTCTCTGCAAGGAAGAAAGGAAAAGTGGTATTGGGTAAGCTGCTAATAGTATCTTTTTCTCTCTTTTCTTCAACCAAGCAACCTGATTCCTGCAGTGTCTTGATTTGAGCAGCTGACATATTCTAGCCAAAGTGTGAGCCAGGAGGGGGATAAGATGTGCTATTCTCATTGTTCATTTTCAGTAGAGTGTATGAAAAGGAACTGAAATCAAAAATCTATCGGAGCAGGTTCTGGAAAGCTCCTTTGCCAGGGAAAGCACCCATGGAGGAGTTTGAGCATTCACTAGAATAAGGGTCCACCAGGTATTTCTGTGCAGTACATAAAGTCAGAATTAGAGGCACCCCCAAACATGGAGAAATAACTCGATGGCTTCTCCAAACACAGAGCACTGGCTTTTGTGTCAGGAAAAGATTCTAGCTGACAAACAAACAAAAAGCAAAATCAAAAAAACTCACAAAAACAAAAAAACTGGAAACACCCACATATCCGTTGACTGGTGAATAAGCAAACAAATTGAGGGATAGCTGCACAACAGAACACCCGCAGAAAGGAAGATATCTGATGTATGCCACTGCTGCTCTGAATCTCAAAAGCATTGTGGTAAATAAAAGACACCAGATACAAAAGACTGCATACACTAGAGGACCATCTATATGAAATTCTAAAAAAGACAAAACAGATCTAGAGTAACCGAAAGCTTATCAGTGATTTACTAAACTTGGGAGGAACTGTTGGAGGTGGCAGGAATGTTCAATATCTGGATTGTGGTGTTTGTATGCATTTGTCAAAACTCAACAGAGTACACCCTTAAAATGGGAACATTTTAATATGTAAATTATACTTCGACAAAGTTTATTTATATTTTTGAAGTCTGCCTACATCTCCATTTTAATGTTTTTTCTGTTTGCTTCCTTTGTCCCTAGCCAAATTGCTTCTAGAAAATTCCAATTTTGTTTAAGCAGCACTCCAGGGAAAGTGGTGTTTTCCCAACACCTAGTGGAAATGCAGAATGCTACAGGGGCTATGGCAGCATTGACAGTAATTGCCCCAATTCAATAGCAGGAAGAGACAGTGTGATGGTGAATTTTTTGTGTCAACTTGGCTAGGCCGCAGTATGCAAATATTTGGTCAAATGTTATTCTAGATGTTTCTTTGAAGGTGTTTTTTAGATGATCAACATTTACATTAGTAAACTTTGAGTAAAGCAGATTACCCTGCCTAATTTGGGTGGGCCTCATCCTATCAGTTGAAGGCTTTCAGAGAAAAAGACTGACCTGTCCAAGCAAGAAGGAATTCTGCCAGTAGACTGCCTTTGGACTTGAACTGTAACTCTTCCCTGGTCTCCTATGTGTGCCTAGCCTGCACATTTTGAACTTGTCAAGCTCCATAATCACTTGGGCAAATTCCTTACAATAAATTAATCTCTCTCTCTCTCTCCCCCACCCTCATTGATTTATATATATACACTCATACACATCTGGTAGGTTCTGTTTCTCTGGGGAACACTGACTAATGCAAACAGGTAACACCATGGAATTAGAGTAGTGAAGCTCTAGGGCCTCCATGTACAAGTTGCCACTCCAGGGTTAGCCATGAAAGGTGATACTTAGAAAGGAGAGTCTGCACTGTACTGCCGGGATTCTAATGCCAGGCAGCTGCTTGGCCACAAGTGGCTACACTTTCCAAGACTCTTCCATTCCAAGAAAGAGACAATAAAACCACCTACTCATCGATAAGGATTTAATGAGATATTAATACAAAAACTTTACTATTATTGATATTTACTACCAGAGGGTGACTCAACCAAGGTCACACAAAGTCTCCCAACTTTGGGGGCAATACTCCTCTCACTGCCTCTGGATACCTATAGAGTGTCCCTCCTTTGTCTTCAATGACATCTGAAGTGGACCACACTACTCTGAACCTTGAGAGGGCCAACACTAGTTTCAACCTGGGCCAGGTGCAGTGGCTCATATTTGTAACCACACCTTCCCTTGGGAGGCGACAGCAGGATGATCACTTGACCCCAGGGGTTACAGACCAACCTGGGGAACATAGCAAGCCCCTGTCTCTACAAAAAAAATTAAAAATTGAAAAATAAATGAATTAAAATATCAATTTTGGTGGGAAGGATTGTCATGGTATTATAATATTTGGTACCATGATAAGTAGTCTTAGGATTTCTGTAACTCATCTGAGTTGGCCTTAGTCTTTTTGTCACCATGGTAGGCAGGCTGTGAATAAACCTTCATATGCATGATAACTGCTTCACCATCAATGTCCATCCCTTCCTGGGCCTTCCCAGGAGGCCGTGCAGGGAGGCTTTGCCTATTCTTGGCCCTCCCAGACACCCTTGTTTCTGCCATAATGTAATCTACGGGTCTGAAAACCTGGGGGCTGCAGTGCTGGGCGCCATCAAGAAAGACAACAAGAGAGATGGATGGATGTATCTTGATTTGATAAGTCAAATCAGATTAAACTAATGGCATTTCGGAGATTTTTCTGAATACTTTTTTCCTTAGGAACTTGTTACCGAACTTGGTTGCAACTTTTCTTGGCTAAAGTTGACTATGGCTGGGAGAAGCCAGCTACCTGGGGGTAGGATAGGAGTGCGGGTGGGAGGGTGGGAGTGGTGATTTGGGGATAATCACTTTACTTTTGTGAAGTCAGCTCTTTATGTAGAGATATGAAGTTGTTTCATACTTGTAGTCTTTTTTTTTTTTTTCTGAGATGGAGTCTCAGTCACCCAGGCTGGAGAACAGTGGTGCGATCTCAGTTCACTGCAATCTCCGCCTCCCGGTTCAAGCGATTCTCCTGCCTCAGCCTGCCAAGTAGCTGGAATTACAGACATGTGCCACCACACTTGGCTAATTTTTGTATTTTTAGTAGAGACGAGGTTTAGCCATGTTGGCCAGGCTGGTCTTGAACTCCTGACCTCAAGTGATCCGCCCGCCTCAGCCTCTCAATGTGCTGGGATTACAGGTGTGAGCCACTGTGCCCAGCCAATATTTATAGTTTTTTAAAATTTTGTCCTGACAAAGACAGGAAGAAAGGTAGGATGAAGGGCATGGCCCCTGCAGATGGATCCTTAGAAGAAAGAACAAGAGCTGCTCAGCCCCAGAATGCTGCCAGCCCCACCCCTTGTGCCATCACCTACTCTCTGATCCCTCTCCTGCCTTAGTCCTCACCTTTGTGTTGTCCAAGGAGTGGGTATAACATTCGGAGCCTCCCAGCCTTCCAGGCAGGGTTGACCCAGAGTGCACAGTGGCTTTCATTGTCTCAGGCCTGGATCCCTTGGCCAAGAGGCCTAGGAATATACCTGTGGAAAGTTCTGGAAAATAGTACCCCTTCCTCACCAAGTCCCTTGACCGATGCTCAGTTTCTTCTGGAGGTGATCCAAGGAAGTGGCTCCTTTGTGGCCACACTCGGCACCCCTGTCTCTCACTTTCTCAACTTTAAAGGGGAAATAATCACGCTGAAGGATGCTCAAATCGATCAGCCAGGGTGGGGAAAGGAGGAATGATTGTCCCATGCGAGGAGCTGTTGATGGCTCAGGACAGTGTAGCACAGAGAAGACTTAGGGTGGGCATGACGGTGTCTGAAGGACTCCTCAAGGACCAGAGGGCAGTGCAGAATAGGACCATGTGACAGGGGAAGAGCTAGGGAGACATATATAAGGAAGAGTTTGCAAAATTCAGTTTTCTCCGAAGATGAGAAGAAGTGAGTTCTCTAGCACGGGAGATGTTCAAGAACACCACGAGCACTGGGCAAGGATGCAATTAAGGAGAATGGGCAGTTAGATTAGATGAATAGGTCTCGACTGGGGGCAACTCTACTCCTACCCCCAGAAAGGGACAATGGCAATGTCTGGAGATATTCTGGTTGTCACAACTGAGAGGTCCTACTGGCCTCTAATGGATGGGGACCAGGGACACTGCTCAATATCCTGCCATGCATGGGATGGCACCACCACAAAGAATTATCAGGCCCAAAATATGAATAGCATTGAGGTTGAGAAACCCTAAATTAGATAAGCTGTAAAGCCTAAGTGGAGGGTAATCGCCCCCTCCCATCTGTCTGGCAACCCAGAAGACCGTGAAAGGAAATCAGCGACATGTTGGAAGAGCCGGATTTCAAGCAGGACCGTGCAGTAAGATTTTCAAGTAGATGAATCTCAGAAATATATTTTCAGTTTCAAACATTGTGGGTTATATTTTGGGATGCTGGCCATTTCTGCTGTAGCCAAAACTATGAGCCTGTCATTCTCCACACAGCAAATTTTCTGTTCCCACCATTTGTACCTACTTCTGTGTACAAGTTAGAAGGCAAAGATCTAGAGACAGGATGGGCTAGGGAGTAGAGAATAGAAAACAAGCAAACAGAGGAAACTACGGTGAGGTTTCATTCAAAGGCCTTTAAGAATGATCCCTGATATCTCTTCTAAAAAGATCTTTTAATCCCCCTTTTATGCCTGCTGGGTAGTGCAATTTGTCAAACCCCAGAAAAACCCTAGAATTACAATGAAATTCGTTGTTACCAGATGCGTGAATCAATCAGATGGCTCTGAGGTCAACTCTTGGCTCTGTCAATTACCATCTGGGCCTGGGCAAGTTATTTAACCTTTCTGAGCCTCAGTTTCCTCATTTATAAAATGGGGTAAATAACATCCACCTCATGGGATAGCTGTGAAGAGCACATGAACAAATGCACATAACAATCACACGCAGTCCCTGGCACATAATAAATACTCACTAAGCAGCAGCTATTACTTGCATGATCTCCTTCTCAGGAGACTTAAATAGCACAACACTGGATTAGGCCTTGAACAAGAAAATGACACTATCTTGAAAATCACAATCTAACACAGAAATTAGCCTGCCCTAATTACAGTTGTCCGTTATTATTAATTTAAAGAATAAGTAGCTGCTGGACAATAGATACACATGATCTCATTTAACTGTCCTACCTTCCTAGGGAGGGAAGCATTACCAACTCAGTTTACAGATGAAGAAACTGACATGCCCAGGCTAAGTGAGGTGCCAATCATAGCTCCTAAATGGCAGAGGAGGAATTGGAACCCAGGCCAGCCTGACTCCTAAACTCCTCACCACTGCCTCCTTGTTCTCCGTCATTCCCCTTCTTGCTCTGCTTCCTTCACTCCAGCCTGGACCTGGGAATCTTGGAGCATCTCATGGCAGCAAGACCTGCCCTCAAAGCCTTCACTGGCTCCACATATAAATGGCCAGTCACAGCTTAAGGTATTTCCCCACACTGAGCTATTTTCACTTGGCAAAAATAGCCGCTAAACTTAAGCAGAGACTCTCAGCCCGGAATCCCCGAAGAGCAATGGCAGAGATGCGTGAGCTATTTTCCATATTTCAAAAAGCCATGAAGAAACTAAAATGCAATGGTGCATTGATTTATATTGGAATTACATGGACTCTCTGTGGTGATGCTCATTGTTTCAACCTGATTAGAAGCTCTGATTGATAGATGGTTCCTTATGTCTTTGATGAATTAAAAAATGGGAAATCTAAATATATATGGCCTGTTGCACAGTTAAAATCTCATCAAAGCCTGAACTCAGCCATGCATGGTAGCTCACGCCTGTAATCCCAGCACTTTGCAGGGCCAAGGTGGGAGGATAGCTTGAGCCCAGGAGTTCAAGACCGGCCTGGGCAACACGGTGAAACCCCGTTTCTACAAAAAATACAAAATCTAGCCAGCCATGGTGGCGTGCACCTGTAGTGTCAGCTACTTGGAAGGCTGAGGTGGGAGAATCACTTGAGCCGGGGAGGTCAAGGCTGCAGTGAGCCGCAATTACACCACTGCACTCCAGCCTGGGCAACAGAGGGACACCCTGTCTCAAAACAAAAACAAAAATAAACCCCAAATCACAAAATACCCCTGAGCCCCATGGGATGAAATAACTTTACAAATGCACTGGATGATGAACTATCCGGGGTCACTGAGCTAAAAGGTCACAGCATAAATCATGGAATAACAGGCACTAGTTGGTTCTGGTAGAGTTTCTCAGCTATCTGTCAAACTCCATGGACTCTTTCTTCCACAGTGATGCAATCAGAGCCAGGCATAACTGATTATTAAGACTGTAACCCTCAATCTCTCTTGCAGTTAGCTATGACCATGTGGTTGACTTTTTACTAATGAAACATGAGCAGAAGAGATACATGCTTCATTTTGGCTGGTATGTTAAGAGAGCGGGTGTGCCTCCTCCATCTTCCCCTTTTTGGTAGCTGCAACTCAAGCCGTGCAGACACATAGGAAAGTGCTCATCACATGTGGTCCGTAGACCAGCTGCTCATCCCCAAACTATTGTTTCCCATCCACAATGAGATAAAGATCTTGTGCTAGGACACAAATCAATGACCTCTCTACACACATTGTTTAGTACAGCTGACATTTTTCTTTCATAGCAAGATGCTCTTGATGAAGGAAGCAGTGCCTTGACTTACATTCTGACGCAAGCTCCTTCTCTCCCTGCAGGCCAGCCCTTTGAGCAGTGCTGCTGTAGGGAATGGTAGCGACTGAAGGTGGTATGAACCCAGGTGTTGAATATCAATGTGGAACAGAGCTGCCTGCCGACCTGGAACACCTGCCCTGGACAGAAAAGAGAAACGGACTTCTCTTTTGAATGGGTCACTGCACTGCAAGGTCTCTGTCTCGTAAGAGTTCAGCTTTCCCCTAACTACGTCAGTGGGGTTAATCATATTTACCCAGCTGTCTGTAGTGAGGATTTTAAGAGGACGCCTATCAACTGAATCAAACATGCACAGGTTCCATTCTCGAACTGGAAACAGTTCACTGTCTTTTCTGGTGAGAAGTTTGGATTCAGCCTCCTTTTCCTGGAGGACAATGTATTGATTCAAATCTCCTGAGTTCCATCTTTGTGCCTAAGACTGGGCCAGACACTGTGGATGCAGTATCAAGCAAGATGACATGGGTGCTGTCCTTATAGGGTGCCACAGCAAGTCACGTGGCCCAGCCGTGGTCTGCATGCAGGAAACCTGTAGGCTGGGGTGGCTTTGGAGCAAGAGCTAAGGTGAGTGGAGGGGCCTAGACATCTCCTGGCCTGTAATGGACACGAGAAACAGTGTTGCCCAAATTAGCAGAAGTGTTGTGCTTTCTAAAGAATTATTTCTACACTTGAATGTCTTTACAGTGACTTCCCCTTAGTTTCATGGGGATGGTGGGAGGTGGAGGATTTCATTTGAAAGACTCTAAAATAATCTTGGTTAAACTAAAGAGAAAGCATTTTTCTACAACTTAATTTGGAGAGATAAGGGTTTAATGCATCTCCAAAGATCCAGGGTTGCAGAAGGCATTTCTTAGACCTGGGCATTTCTTAGGTTTGTTGTTCATTCACCAAATACTTCTCAAGCACCACTATGATCCAGGTGCTCCGTGGACATGCAGAGGAACAACACCAAGTCCCTGTTTTGAAGCAAGCTCACTGTGTGGGAGGAAGCAAGCCTAGGGATGATCAGTTGCCTGCCAGTGGAACACTTGCCTACTGACAGAGCCTGGGGACGAAATGCAGAGAGGCTGAGAACCCAGGAAGGATGGAGCCCAGGCCAATATGTGGGCCTTTTTCTTTTGATTTTCACTTGAATCTCTCCCTGAGGATAGTATTATTGTATTTTGTTGGAGGAAGTATTATTGTATTTTGTTGGAGGAAGTATTATTGTATTTTGTTGGAGGGTAGTATTATTGTATTTTGTTGGCTACCAAACTATTAATGATCTTAAAATTAACTTTCTTTCTCTTAGACTCAGACACACGCATGAAAATACTCTTCAGATCCAAGAATATTCAGTCATGCAATGTGAGTGTGTAATCACTTAAGAATACATTGAAGGCCAGGTGCGGGGGCTCACGCCTGTTATCTCAGCACTTTGGGAGGCCACGGTTCACTTGAGGTCAGGAGTTCAAGACTAGCCCACCAACATGGTGAAACCGCATCTCTACTAAAAATACAAAAATTAGCTGGATGTGATGGTGCATGCCTGTGATCTCAGCTACTCCACAGGCGGAGACAGGAGAATCGCTTGAGCTGGGGAAGCAGAGGTTGCAGTGAGCCAAGATTACACCATTGCGCTCCAGTCTGGGTGGCAGAGCAAAACTCTGTCTCAAAAAAAAAAAAAAAAAAAAAAAAAAAAAAAAAAGAATGTATTGAATCAGCAGATACTCAGACACAAGTGTATGTTTTCGACTTTATCAATACCAATATCAACACAACGTTGACATGGAACAGTAAAGACCCACCAGGGAGGCAATTAACAAGCATTTGGGGAGGAACAGACCTCACCTATTCCAACCACACGGCCAACTCTGGCAGCCAAAACGTGGGCAACAGCATCCTACCAGCTTCTATTTATTGTTGCATTGCTATGGTGCCGATCCCCTTTGTATCCATGGTATTTAGAACCTCGGGGATTGGGCTGGTGACCATTCTTTAGATCTGAGAACAGAAGGAGCAGAGGAACGTTGAGCAACTCTAGAGGGGTGTGTATGTGGCAGTTTAGGGACAGTTTGAGCTTTCGGGTAGAGGCAGCCTAGGGAAACCGGCATAAAGCAGTTTCTTTCTCTATTCCACGGAAGCTGCATGCTTGTGAAAAGGGCCAGGTGTCTTCTGTCTTGCCATGCAAGTGGGCAGGGCTGCTTGGGAATACCAAGTGGGTTAAGGATACTGCCCTTAAACTTAAGGTGCAGGGCAGCAGGGAAAGACACACACAGAGAGAGAGAGAGAGAGAGAGAGAGAGAGAGAGAGAGAGAGAGAGAGAGAGATGGGGGGAGGGGAGAGAGTGGGAAGGGGAGGGGAGGAGAAGAGAGGAGGGGAGGAGAACTGTAAGAAAAAGGCAAGGTCCAGAGAAAGAGAGAGAGATCTGCAAAGAGGAGGCAAGGTCCCGAAATCTATGGACTGGGACAGCAAAGATGTGGCCTACGAAGAGAAAGTTCTGGAGAATCAGAAGGCCTTTCAATGGTGGTTCTAAATCCCTCCAGCAAAGCCCATCTATCTTTACAGCTCACCCGTCTCCATCTACACCACCCCCCAACCCCTCCCGGCCCAGATCAGGCAGCGGGGTCGCCCTCTCCAGGAATTTCAGAGCAGCTAACACTGGAGGCGCCGGCGAGCCTGGAGAGGGAGGAGTTCACTAAATTGTGTTGGATGTAAGGCGTTGAGGACCAGAGGAATTAATCCGATGTGGTGAAGGCGGACGGGGCTATGAGGAAAAAAGAGGGGGCAATGTACACTCAGCTTTTTCGTCACTCGGCAGGGAGATGGATGGTTTTCCGGACCGGGCGTCCCAGCGCCCCGGCTAGCTATAGGGAGACGTCAGAGCGCTCCGGTCCGCGGTAGAAGAGCCCCCAGCTCCCCCCGCCCGGGCTTCCATATAAAGTAGGGGCCCTAGTGGAGGCCGCAGCAGTAGCACCAGCGGCTGCGGCGGCGGAGCTCCTCTGAGGTCCGGGTCACCAGTCGCTGCTCTGCCAGTAGGGCGCACAACCCAGCCTCGCCCAGCCTCTCCGCCGCGCTCCAAGGGCTTCCCGTCGGGACCATGCGCGGCCGCGAGCTCCCGCTGGTCCTACTGGCGCTCGTCCTCTTCCAGGCGCCCCGGGGGCGAGCGGTCCCGCTGCCTGCGGGCGGAGGGACCGTGCTGACCAAGATGTACCCGCGCGGCAACCACTGGGCGGTGGGTGAGTGTCCTGGCCGCGGGAGCCGCGCGCTTGGCCTCCTCTGGATCAGCCAGCCAGAGGGGACCTGTCTCCCCATTTCTTTGCGTTTCCCGGGCCCAGCTTTGGGACCTGGGTTTGCTGTGACCCTTCTACCGAAACACCTTCCCGATTCTCCTAAAACTCCACCCCACCTTTCCCCATTCTAGGGAGCCCATGAGCCCCTCACCAGCCGGAAGCTGGTCCCCTGATCCTTTCCCGCTCGCTTCCAGCCGGTGTCTCCCCGTGTTCGCCAGGGCACCTGAGCTCCCAACTGCCAACCCCGGTGCAGATCATCTTCCCTCTGCGTGCATCCTACATCTCCTTTTGTCCGCCTAGTCTCACCCTATCTGGCACGGTACTCTCCTAGAATAATCTTGGGGAGCGTTGTCCCTTAAGAACATCTCAGAACCCTAGTCCAGCTCGGTGGCCTCAACACCGACCGGCATGGGCTGAAATCTAAGCTGCGCCTATGCGCCCCGCAAAGCCACAGGTGTGGGGACCTCCGGCGCAGCGCTCCCGCCCTGGATTTCACATCTGTTCAGTGCGCAGTGCCCTGAATCCCGCCTGTCTGTGGCTCTCTGGAGTTTCCACAGTCCTTCTCTTCGCTTTGCAGCGATATTCTTTTCCCTGCCCTTTTGTCCTCTTTCCAGCCTACAGGCTCTGAGCTTGGGGAATCTCGCCTGCTCTCCAAGCTCATCCCGATCTCTCTGCCCCTCTGAGCTCCGCTCTTTCTCAGCCCCTCTAGACCCACGACTTCGCCCTTTCCCCTAGCTCCTTTCCCATTCCTTCTGCAACAGGTCCTGCTCTCTAGGCACCGGCTTGGAGGCTCCCTCGCCACGGCCCCCAGAACCCGGGCGGAGAGGACGGCCGCGCTGCGGGTGGGGAGGGCGCCCGCGGGTGGGGTCAGGATTCTGCCCCGCGCGCACTCACTGCTTTCGCTCAGCTGGGAGGCAGGAAGCGACCCGTAGCCTCGGCTCACCCAGCGTCACCCCCGCGGCTCTCGGCCTCGCCGAGCATAGCTTCCAGCAAACGCAGAGCATCCAACTTCCTCACTCCCCCACCCACCCGCCCCACAAAAGTCAACGACAACAACCCCAACCAGCTTCGTGGGAAGAGATTTAAGGGTGTGTGTGTGTGTGTGTGTGTGTGTGTGTATTTCCTTAGCCATCTACTTAGAAAGCGGGGCAGGGGGGCGGGGAGGGCTGGAGAACGGTGTGTTGAACAAGTACTTGCTAATTCATATATCGGCTCATTCACAAATCTTGATAGAAGACAAAGAATTTGGGGAAGGGAGTGGGACTGGAACTGTTGCTTCCTCAGCTCTTCTGTGTTGTGTGTGCTTTTGTGAAAGAAGTCGAGATCTTTGAGTTGCAACACAGTGGTTTTCACTGTTGCTAAAATAATCATTTGCCAAGTCTTGACAGTTCCAGGAATGAGAGGATATGTGATCGCTGAGGGACAGGAGGAACCCAGCAGTCTGGTGTGGAGAGGAGAGGTTGGAATGGGTGAAGCTGAAAAACTCTGCGTTTCAAGAATGAAGGATGCTTAGCAGGTGTTGAAGAATCCAAATTTAGAATTGATGCTTCTCAAAGACGGCTTCTGGGAGCTTAGATCAAGTAGCCATTATCTGACCCAGCCACCAGCCAATGGGGCTGGAAAGGTGGAATGAAACTTCTGGGTTCCCAATCTCTTTTTACTCATCTATATTATTATGCTAATAAAGCTTATTATTAGGTAACCCTTGCAGGCCTAAAGGGGGACAATAGAGTTAACTAGGGAGTGGCATCATGTTATCTCTGTGCAAGGTGCAAGTCAAGCCAATCTTGATTTGCTGTAGTTCTGGAGAACATCTGTCTCCAGTTATTTAGGGTGGCTGCCATTTAATTGCTCTTCATAGTGGTACTTGAGCATTTCTAATCTAAAAGAATACCAACCAGTGGTGACCCCAAATACTACTTTCATATTTATTCTCAAATGCACTTCTTTCTCTCCCTTTGATAGCTATGCAGAGTTGAGGAGGAGCAAGGGAAAGAGAGAGGTGAAGTAGAAACTCACATTTTGGCCTAAAATTACCTTGTGGTTGAGAAAAAGTTTGCTTTGAGTAAAATGACCTCTGTTGGAATATAAGCATTGACAAGGATGAATGATGTTAGATTTTAAATTCAGCTTTCAATTATCCCAAGAAAATGCTTATCCTCTTCAATCACCAAAGACATGTAGCTTCATTTTAATTATATAAAACTAAAGCTACATACTGCTGTCCATGAAGATGCTGTCAGCACACATTTACAGGCTTGGTAAGCAAATTGCTTCTTCCAGCTGAGAGAAGGATGGTGCAGCAATGGAAAAAAGGTTACCAGTGTGAAAACTTAACAAATGTTTATCCCCTTGATGTTTGTGGAAATGTTTTGTTTGTGTGATGAAAATATAAGTCAACACTTACACTGGTGACTATTCCCTGTGCACCCGTGAAATGCTCCTAACTGTGGTTCTAACTTGGATGTGAGACATATCCTAGAAGGCTGAATTTGGAAATGCCAGTATTCAGCTGCAGAATAGCTTGTTATGGCTCCAGAAACTGTGGAATAGAATTTAAGTGTGGGTCCAGAGAAACTAGTTCTTAGGAGTACTCAACACTTTCATCTATGCCGTATTCATTTCTGTTTCAAACCGTCCCTTTAGTAGTATCTTTAAATGATTAATAAAAAGAACAAAAGCCTTTTTTTCTCTGATCAAGGTTTTATTTTTTCAAGTGACTGTCTTTTGTCTATGGTGAGATGTCCATTATTATGATATGGGCACTTGACAAATGATGTTGGGAGAAGAGGTGGAAGTGGGCATATCATCCATGTTGCCATGGAGATGATGATTTGGTTGACAGTCACTAGCTCAAAAGTGAAATCAGACCCAGGGAATGTGTACTTCCCTGGGATGTTATAGATAGCATGCTCTCCTTAACAACCAGTCTATGGATCTAGAGGTAAAGAACGGATCCCCACACATTCCCCAGATATGCATGTACTGAAATTTAGTACAATCACAGACTGGAGAATGACTTTCTCCTCCCATTTTAGAAAAGCCCAAAAAATTATTCAAGCATGACAAAAATGAGGTTCTTATGTGTGATACCTCCATCACTCCTCTGTTTTATTGGCAATAACTCTTTCTCATTTCCAGCATTCTAACTAGATGATAGGCAGTTAGAAAGGCAAGGTGATCTAGGTCATTACTGGGAGTATCAGGATTCTAGTCCTGCCTTCCAATCATCATGATTCAATTTCCTCCATATAAATAAAACCAAATGCATCACTACTTCCTGGGAAGTTGCACAACGTAATCACTGTTATGGCTGAATGCAAAGTTGCTGAGTGGATAGCTGAGCACCACGTGACCAAGCTGATAAGTGCAGAGCCAATCATTCAGGATTCCAGGCCTTCGCTTGGGACAGTATTCCCAGTTAGGGTCCTGAAATGGTGTGAAGTCTCATGTCATAAGCAATTTGGCAAACGCTCACACTGCAATGCAGTACAACCTGATTTTAATGCTCCTTAATACTCATAGAACTATTTTTTCTCAATTATGTAATGTATTATGATATATTGGTATATAATCCCTATTTTTATAACATTAGAAAGCCTTTTGTAGACCTTATCCTTATTTCCAGATCCCAGAATGATTTTAGCTGCCTTATATTCTTAGCAAGTTAAAAGACATTGCCAAGCAGTATAATAATATAGTCTAGATTGTGAGCTGATTTTAATCCTAAAATAGTTACTTATATCTGTGTGACCTCTGGCAAGCCTCATTTTCACCAAACCACTTAGCATATGGATCAGATGAAATCAAGCACATTTAAACATCCCATAAACTGCAAATCGCAATACACATAAAAGCAATAAAGTTGCTTACAGTGAGGGCTTCTCTGTTGGTGGATAGAACTTCTAGGAAAGGGCCTCTTTCCATTTTAAGACTGAAAATCTTTCAAATTTTATGTTTGTCTTAAATACTTCTAATGCCAGTCAGTGTCGGAATCACAAAGACCTTTTTCCTTGTACACTTTAGATCAAAAGTACCATAGTTTTGTTGACGTCAGAAATTTCAAAGTGCTACAAAGTCCAATTACAGAGAGACAGAGAGAGGAAAAATCAACAGTAAAAAGTAGAGAACATGAGAATATTCAAGCAAGGGTCTAAAGTGTTAAGAATGCAGACCTTGAATTCTGTACCCACTTCTGACTCCAAGTTATCCCCTCTTGCATACATAAATTTTCATGTTTTTGGTGGTTTGGCCTCCTTAACAGCTGTTTTTTTAAAAAAATTATTTACACGGCTAGCACACATTCCTGGAGCCATTGATAGACTTGCAGACACCCAAGAGAAAATTCTGCATTTATGTGGCTGTAAAGTGTTACTCGGGGCTTGTTTTCAACTTGGTTTTCACTACACTCTTAACAAACAATCAATCTAGGTAGTTTCCTAGGTTCAATCTCAACTAAAATTCTGAGAAAGTTTAAATGAAAAATTCCTTTGGTATTTTTTACTACAGATAAAAGGAAAGCAATATTTTTTAAAAACCACACAAAGAAAAGCATGGAGAGTTTTATTTTCAGCAGCAATTCAAAATTGGCTGGGGACGATGTTTAAACTCCATCTTTCAGTTGGAAATAGAATTTGGTGCATACAGAATTGATGATAGAATTTTAGATATGGAAGCCTCCTTAGATTTAATCTAGTCTACCCTGTCCATTTTATAGTAGAGAAAATTAAAGACTAGGGGTGCTACACGACTTGGCAGAGGTCACCTTAGTAGCTAGTAGAGGTGCTGGAACCAAGCCCAGGGTTTCTGGGTTGCAGTTCTGAATGCAGTCTAGCTCATTGCACATTTTGAACAGACAGCAAAATCTATCTGTCATTTATGAACTAACTCTTCATAATAAAACATGATTTATTCTGCATTTAGGAGGAAGCAGCACAAACACAATTGATGTCCTTTTAAATTTCTCATTCGTTCATTCCCTTTGGTTAAATTTGTGGCATTGTGAGTGTTTTTGTTTTGGTTTTTACAGGGCACTTAATGGGGAAAAAGAGCACAGGGGAGTCTTCTTCTGTTTCTGAGAGAGGGAGCCTAAAGCAGCAGCTGAGAGAGTACATCAGGTGGGAAGAAGCTGCAAGCAATTTGCTGGGTCTCATAGAAGCAAAGGAGAACAGAAACCACCAGCCACCTCAACCCAAGGCCCTGGGCAATCAGCAGCCTTCGTGGGATTCAGAGGATAGCAGCAACTTCAAAGATGTAGGTTCAAAAGGCAAAGGTAAAAGAAACATATGTGCGAGATGGGTGGGAGGTATATGGGGAGAGGTGGAAAGAGGGCAAGTTCAAATGAGGAAGAATAGAATTACTTATGATATAAACCTTCGTGGTTGCTATATTAGGCTAACACCAATACATGCTAAGCACATTGACAGACAATTTATATGTTCCCTTCTTTTTGACGTAATAGTCAAAAGGATATTGATTCCAAACTCCAATTTAGGAGTTTTTTTTCAGCAATTTTGTCTATTTGCCGTTATGCATTGATGGCATATATATATTTTTAATAGCCAGGCCCTACCAGAATGTTTTGATAGTGAGTCTGCAAAGTATTTGAGTAAATCCATGTGGATCTACAGATTTTATGTTTGTTTCTGGTGAACACTAGTGGAGGTTCCTAGTTTTAGAAAAGAACATTCTTGTTTGCTACCTTTGACACAAAGTAGCACTTCTTCATATTTGTTCCAGGAGTACCTAGCTCAGGTTTCATGCTAATATTTTAAAACTCAGTGGACATATCTGAGATCAACAAATTCATCCTGTATATGATTTTATAGAGGATAGGGGAAAATAATTATACTAAACTGGCAATACTTAGTTACAAAGACAGTGAACAAGATAAGAGAGAGAATAAAACTTATAGGAAGAAAGCAAGGCAACTGAAAATGAGGTGATTATCACTAACTTTTAAGTTTCCATGAAATGTATAACAAAATACAAAACAATAATTACAATAACAATGGTGGCTAGTTTTACTGAATATTTACGATAATCCGAGTATTGGGCTAAGCAGTTTACCTCCATTTTCTCAGCTTATGCTCACAACAGTCTTAGAAGGAAGATTCTACCATTCTCTCCATTTTAGAGGTAAGGAAACTAGTCCCATAGCTTTTCATTGATAAAATCAGGGTAAGGGCCTGTGCTCAGTCCTCCTCAGACAGTCTGTACCATGCAAGACATCTTCCAGAAATGGTCGTCATTGATCTTAATATAAAGCATCCAGGCTGAAGGCCTTGCTTCTTGCTGCTTCTGACAATAAATAATACTGTTTTCCACTCACTGTACTTGAAGAGCTTCCTTCTTCACTCATTCATGGTGAAGACTGATGACCCCTTTAGGGGCTCAGAGCTGCCTTTGCTAAGCCTCAGATGGCTTTCTGGAGGGAAGCTTTCTATTTCATTGCCCTTTGGGTCTATTGTGGTCTTTCTCTCTCTTTCTTTCTTTTCTTTCTTTCTTTCTGTCTGTCTGTCTGTCTGTCTGTCTGTCTTTCTTTCTTTCTTTCTTTTTCTTTCTTTCTTTCTTTCTTACAAGTTCTGTCTATGTGGTTTCTTTCTTTTCTTTTCTTTCCTTCCCCCCCCGCCTCTTTTTTTTTTTTTTTTGACAAGGACTGGCTCTGTTGCCCAGGCTGGTCTCAAACTCCTGGGCTTAAGTGATTTCCCCAGCCTCGGCCTCCCAAATGTGGGTTTCTATGCTAAATGGAAACTGAATTTCACCTGTTACACTAAGCGCCTAGAGGGAAAGTCTTTGTAGCTTTTATTAAAAAAAAAAAATCCCAGATTAAATAAATCAATACAGAAATAAATACCAACTTTGTGCAAAACCCCAAGCGATTGTCTGGTCCATACCTGTGTCACAGGTGTTATGCCATCAGCCCCCTTCTTTACTGATGCATCCCATCCTCTAAGGGCTCTGTGAACTTGCAGGTGACTTATCAGATTCTAGCTGGCCATCCTTTTTCATGGTCAGGTGCTTTGCTGGAGTTCCTGTAGGTGGATATCCAACAGCAGTACCCTTCTCATTTGTCTGAACAGTAACAAAAATTGCCGCCACAAAACCCTGGAAAATAATTTTTGCAAACATTGAAATGGACTTGCCCTCATAGCTCGTTCATGAAATACTCCCCTCTATTAACACACAATCATGTTACTATTCTATAGTGCCTCATTTTTGAAACAAACAGCAGTGTCCAGTTTGTGTTATTTTATTTCCTCAACCTGGCCCTGCGTATCTTTGGAATCTTTTGGAAAATTCAACTCCTTTCTTAAGGATCAAAAATTTTCCACCATATTCAGAAGAATATTCTGTAAGCTTCAAAGGCAATGGCAAAAAGAATAGTTCCACAAAGGTGTCTGAGTAGCAGTAAAATAGGATGGGTTGAGTGGGCAGCTGCGGACAGTGACTGCTTAAAGGGGGCAGTCCTTATCCCAAGTGAACTGCAAAAGGTAACCAAAAAGATTATTTTTAAAAACCTCGGGCTTTCTTTTTCTATTATTTTTATGCATTGTTTTTCTTTTTACAGGTTTAGAAAGCCCGTCTCACTTCATTCCACCTCCAGTTGAATAATTAGTTATTGCACACATTGGTACTATTCTTTTGGCTTTATTTCCTAGTAACACAAAAACAAATTCCACAGTTAGTCTTTGCAGAGACCAACATATTTTATTGCTTCTCTTGCACTGGAAATTCCACCTCAATGAAAGTATGTTGTTATGAAAATTGAAAACACCTTACAATGATCTGACTCAAAAAGAAGGGGTGCCAAGAGATTAGTTCTATTAGAAACCCATATATCTCCCATATCTTAGAGTTATGGGAGTGTTAGAGAGAAACTTAATAATAACTTAGCCAAGCATTGCCAGAATTAGCAGCAGGAGTTTTCAGAGGCTGAAGGACTGTTCTTAAAATTAAAAACTATCTACATATGCTCTCGTCTCTCATTTTAGTAATAAAACATCAAGTACTGTTGCCAACTCTCTTGGAGCTGTAGTTAGAAACTCCAAGCATTTCCTATGTTTTGATGACAAAGATATTTACTTAATTCATAAAGGATGTGTGTAATGTGCACTGAAACTAGGTTACTCGATCATGGAAACAGCTCCAGAACTTTCAGAGCAATTATGCCCAGCAATGTTTAAGGTTAACCTTAATCCTTTTAACTGTGCCCTTCTCACAAATCTTTTAATTCTTTCTTTCTTTTTTTTTTTTTTTTTGAGATGGAGTCTCGCCCTGTAGCCCAGGCTGGAGTGCAGTGGCGCGATCTCAGCTCATTTCAAGCTCCACCTGCCGGGTTCACGCCATTCTCCTGCCTCAGTCCCCTGAGTAGCTGGGACTACAGGCGCCCGCCACCACCATGCCTGGCTAATTTTTTGTATTTTTTTTTTTTTTTTTAGTAGAGACGGGGTTTCACCATGTTAGCCAGGATGGTCTTGATCTTCTGACCTCGTGATCTGCCTGCCTTGGCCTCCCAAAGTGCTGGGGTTACAGGCGTGAGCCACTGTGCCTGGCCCAAATCTTTTAATTCTATTCTGCAATTAATGAAACTTTTTCCCCATGGTTTCTGCAACATGAGACTGTTCTGTTTCTGCAAGATGAAACTCATCCCCATGGATGAAGCTCCAGGGCCTCATCCACTATCCTGGATGTGGTTGTGCATTGTCCTGAGTTTCAGTGGAGGTTTTCGTTGGCCTTTGGTCTCCCTTTATAATTTGGACTTAGTCCCTTATTCTTTGCAGCTTAGGTCTCTCCTTTTATTTAGTGGACATGAAGGGGGCAAGGAAATGAGCTACAAAGGCTGTTATGGAAAAGAAAGTAAAGGTGTTCATTCTTCACTTTTAAGGGACTACTCTCACTGTCTCATCAAATCAGTACAGAGAATAGGAAGGTCTTATTTCTGAATATTTGAAATGCTCCAAAGGAAGTGCCAAATATAGAAAAAGCAACATACAATCAAGAATCACTCATAACCTTCTGATTACGCTGACACTTTCTATGACGGAGCAGAGTAAAGCTGGCTCCCACCTAGAATACAGCTCCTCCCCACCCCCAACAGTAGACCCCCCCCCCCCATTGCCTCCCAGGTCCTTCATCTTCCTAGTTTCCACAATTCTCTTTTTCCTTTTAGCTTTTATTCCTTCCAGCCAAACCTCTTTTATTCAACATTTTGAGCCAATGGGGGACTTACGTAGATTTTTTTCCCCACACATTAGCTTTTATGACCAGTGACTCATAAGGCAAGCTATGTGCTGGCATCTTCGGACAGGCGGCAGTCTTTAATAGGGCAGCCTGGGTTGGTGGAGGTGAGCAAAGCTAATTGGCATGCGTGGGAATCAAACCCCAGGCTCCGGGCTCATTAGCACATGGTCAAAACAACTGAGCCACAGAGCAGGTAATAATTTGCCCAAGAATATCAGTAGTTCCTTTATTAGAAACAAATGGCTGATATGGAAGTTGGGGAATCTGAATTGCCAGAGAATCTTGGGAAGAGTAATAAGCTCTAGTCTCAACGAAAAGTGTTTTCTCATCTCAGCGCATAAAGGGTGCTATATGGGAACAAAGAAGTATTTTAAAATTATAACTACTCTTTCTTTCTTTAGTCTTAGTTAATTTGAGCAGAAGCCACAACAAGCAAACCACAATAAATTTAGAATTGGCAGAAATCCAAATTAACTCCTCTTCCCAAGTTTCCACACTACTACCATTTACAGTTGTAGGTTTGTAATGTATAATTATGTAATCCAGAAACTAGCTTTGATTTG
Organism: Chlorocebus sabaeus; assembly: GCF_047675955.1. Taxonomy (NCBI): domain Eukaryota; kingdom Metazoa; phylum Chordata; class Mammalia; order Primates; family Cercopithecidae; genus Chlorocebus; species Chlorocebus sabaeus. The sequence goes on along the minus strand of NC_132921.1, from coordinate 21,233,322 downwards.
TGTAATGATGCATTGTCAAAGTAAGCAAAGTAAGAATTCAAATTCCACATTCCCAGAATTTACCACTCAGCTGCTCCTCTAGTAATAAGTTCCTGGGGATAGTACATTAACCAACATTGACTAAAACATACCTGAGTAATCATATCAGGGTGCACGTTAAGCTGATAAAACAATAAGATCCCAAAATGCAGTAGCTCAAAAAAAAAAAAGTAGAAGTTAATTTGTCTCTTGGGGGACAGCTCTGGTTTGCCAATGTTACGTGCTCAGAAACACCTGTAGGGCTTGTGAAATTACAGATTGCTGTGCTCCGCCCCCAGAGTTTCTGATTTAGTAGGTGTTAGGTTGAACCAAGAATTTGCCTTTCTAACAAGCTCCCAAGTGATGCTGATGGCTTGTAGGAATGGATTTACTTCTAGGATTAGACTTCAGCTCACTCTGTTTGCTGAACTCTTTCTAATATTTCTTAAGCTGGTAGACTCTCTGCTCCAGGTTCTCAACGTGAAGGAAGGAACCCCCCCAGCTGAACCAGCAATGACAATGATGGCCTCTCTCAAAGGAGAAAAACAAAACTCGTAAGAGACTGCGTTCTGCAAGCATCAGTTCTACGGATCATCAACAAGATTTCCTTGTGCAAAATATTTGACTATTCTTGTATCTTTCATCCTTGACTAAATTCGTGATTTTCAAGCAGCATCTTCCGGTTCGAACTTGTTTGCTGTGAACAATTGTCGAAAAGAGTCTTCCAATTAATGCTTTCTACATCTAGGCTACCTGTTGGTTAGATTCAAGGCCCCGAGCTGTTACCATTGACAATAAAAGCTTAAACACAGGCTGTTCTTTTATTTCAATCCCAAATGAGAGGATAGTGTGGCAGAGATGAACAAACAGCTTGAGGACGTACTCGTGTGCTCACTGCCCAAGTCAGGCTGAAGCTCTCCACTTTGAATCCTTGTAGTGACTAAGAGCCTTTCCAGAGGCTCCCTCACTTTCTCATTCCCATCAGGTGGGCCAGGTTGAAGATGGAGGCTAGCCCTATTCATCACTTAAGAATTCCCTAGTCTTCAGCCCCTACCATGACCAGGTATTTTGCTGATATTATTGATGGATGCCTCCTAATAGTCCTTTAAGCTCAGAATTATCATTTCTATTTAACAGATGAGGAAACAGAGGATTAGAGAGATCAAGTGCCTTGCCCAAGTCACATAGTAAATGGAAGTGGGATCTAGATATCCACAGTCACCAGATTTCCTGCATTACTCATTTTAAACCTCCCTTTCAGTATAGTTATGCCTAGCAAGTAGCACTGTTTTTTCAAAATTTCATCGCCAGTCTGGGAGGAGTCGTCCCCAGTGCCACATTTAGTTAGCTCCATAGCTAAAGGATAAGATGAATTCAATTCCTTCCATTTTTAGAGAATGTGGCCTGGCAGTTCGTTAACACTCACTAGCTCTATTTTTTTTTTTTTTTTTACCGGTTCCTTTTTTATCATGACATTTGCACATTAACAGATTTCGAAGCTTCTTGCCATATGTTTAGAATTTTTTTCATTTAGGAGAATCACATTTGCAACCCTAAAGAGATTTGTCTTGCTCTTATTTTGATTACCTAAGAACCACATAAGAGATGACGTGTTCTTTCTAATTTCTTTTAAACCCATGTTGATTCACAACATATACACAGCTAGACCTGGGAAAACGTGTGAACTGTGTTTTCAGTGTTACCACATTCCTCTACAGGGCCCCGTTCTCTATCATGAGACTATCTTCAGCCTCTTTCCCAAGAAGTTGATCCTGAGCTATGTCAACTAAAGCCCCCATGCCGCTGATGACGAAGGTGCAAGCCTTCTCAAGGATTTGCCTTCCAATAGGACAGTCATAGAGCTAAAAATGAAACAAACAAACCAAAAAACCTTCCAGATCCAGGGGAAGCTTTCTCTAATGGTGGGTTTTCAGGCAAAGAGAAAAGGTTTCCTCAATGCTCCTAGAAGAACCCCAGCCAGACGATCACTTGTTTGGCTGTTTCACAAGAGTAAACCTATGTGATCCCGTGTTTTGCAGCCATCACTTTTTAACATGAACTCTGATCGCGAAGTAAGAACAGCTCTCTCAAATCTCCTCACGCTTGCAGTGCTCCTCTGTGCCAAACCCAGGTCAAGGTTAGAATCTTTTTGAGAGGTATACTCTTTCCTACAAAATTAAAAAAAAAAATTATTTGCAAGGGTAGTTATATTACATCACACATGTGTGTGCCTATTGGGTCAGGTAATTTTTAGCTGAAGATAATAGCATCCAACTTGGGTAGTTTAAGTAGAAAAGGAGAAAATTGATGGGTAGATATTAGTCAGGGAAGACCAGAGAACCGAGCTCAAGCCTAATCTTGCAGGCTCAGTGCCCAAAGCCATGTCTCTAATTGTATTGATGAGGTGGCTACCCCTAGAAGCATGCTACGGAACTGCCTGAGTCTGTACTCTCTTCCTCTGCCTCCACTACTACGTGTGCCTACAGTAGAATCCCCTCCAGAGACTCCCAAATCAGTCTTGAATGAGTGTCTGATCGGTGGAACCTACATTATATCTCTGTACCTAGCTGCAAGAGCTGCTGGGAAATGGAGTTTTTAGGATTCTACTTTGGGAACGTGGGACTAAAATAATGGGACCCTATCAAAATGGAGAGAGGGTGTTCAGAGATGTGGTTGACCACAAATAATATATGCCCCTTCCCTTTTTCCCCAAAAAGAATTTTCCCTTTGATTCCTGTCCATCCCTACTCTAAAGAACAGTTAGTCCCTAGCCTGGGACTCAGGGAAAGCGGGAGCCTGGTGGCTGTTCTGCACAGCACACAGTCCAGGTGTGTCCATAGTACAGCGAGATGAAAATATTGCTTCTAAGAGCAGATACCTTAGAAATCCTTGCAGCAAAGCAGGATAATCAGAAGGAAGAATCCAAAAGGGAGGAAAGCAGTAATGGCCTTTGAATTTCTCCTTTGAAAAGCAGTCTTTTTTTTTTTTTTTTAATTTTCATTTTTTAGTGCCACAGGGTGGATTGCTCTGGGCAATTTGGCAGTTTTCGCATGTGATTAGCGGTTCAGTAACACACCAAGCAGGCATTTCCAGCAGTGCAGTGCAATTTCTAGCCTCAAAATGCTCGCCTTTTAGTCCCTACTTGGGGAATGTTTAATCATTACCCAGCATCTTTACCTAGCTTGGCTATGTGGGGAGTAATCTAAGTAGAATGTGAGATTGCATTATTCACTTCCTTAGCCACTGGCTGTTTTATTCAGACAACATGAAATAACTCTTCAAGGGAAACCTGTAATTATGAACCATTGTCATCCTCACAGCAACAAAAGATGTTCACCATGTGCATGGAAAAGGCTCCTAGCTCCACCTCCAAGGGCTTTGTTTCTTTTGATTAATCACCTTAAATCAGACCCAGATGTGACATAGAATCCTCTCCCCACCTTTCTTTCCACTCTACTTAGTTCACAAATGTTATGTAACATATATAATATACATAATATATTATATAGAACATATATAATATACGTAATATATTATATAGAACATATATAATATACGTAATATATTATATAGAACATATATAATATACGTAATATATTATATAGAACATATATAATATACGTAATATATTATATAGAACATATATAATATACGTAATATATTATATAGAACATATATAATATACGTAATATATTATATAGAACATATATAATACATGTAATATATTATATAGAACATATAATACATGTAATATATTATATAGAACATATATAATATATGTAATATATTATATAGAACATATAATATATGTAATATATTATATAGAACATATAATATATGTAATATATTATATAGAATATATAATATATGTAATATATTATATAGAACATATATATGTTGTATTGTATAACATATATATGATGGACGGAAAAGGTAGATTGTGATATGGGTGGATTGAGAGGACCACCTGATCAATGCCAAGGATATATTATACTACAAAGGAAACTCTAATAGCCTCAAGGAAGAAAACGTATTTTTCATCCTTCTACTCTCTGACACTAATTATATACTACTCTTTCCAAGAGTGTTGCTCAGCTTCTTTACCTCTTGTTTAAATAAATATTTTAAACATTGAAAATATGCTTTGGTGGCCGAGCGTGGTAGCTCACACCTGTAATCCCAACACTTTGGGAGGCCGAGGTGGGCAGATCACCTGAGGCCAGGAGTTTGAAACCAGCCTGGCCAACGTGGCAAAACGCTGTCTCTACTAACAGTACAGAAATTAGCCAGGCATGGCGGTGCGTGCCTGTAATCCCAGCTACTCGGGAGGCTGAGGCACAAGAATCGCTTAAACCTGGAAAAAAGAGGTTGCAGTGAGCCGAGATCACACCATTCCACTCCAGCCTGGGCAACAGAGTGAGACTCTGTCTCAAAAAAAAAAAAAAAAAATATATATATATATATATACACACACACACACACACACACACGCACACACTTTGGGCATGATAAAAACATGATAATTCATATTTTTAAAGATCCTCTTTTGCCTCCTAATGTATTTAATTCTAAGAGTTTTTAACGTATATTTTTAAAATGTAAAATAGAATCTGTTAATTATTTTTGTTTAATACAGCCAAATAAGAGATTTCTCCTATTGATTTATACCGATGATTAAAAATCCAGCACCCTCTCCTTTAGAAACATGTGGTACTTTGGCTGTCAGTTGTATCTATATTAATTAGAAGTCATTTTTGGATACATGTGACAAAACCAAATCAAACCACATATCCTTGGCTTAAAGAAGATGGAAGTTTAATTTTCTCTCATATCACAAGAAGTCTAGAGGCTAGAGGTGCAGGCCAGTGCAGTAATCTGAGGATTTGGAGCCAAGATCCTTGTGATTCTCTTAAATTTCCCTTCATGTTTACCTATAAAATGGTGGCTGCAGCTGCAGCCAACACGCCCCAGTTTCATTTAGAAAAGAGAGAGGGAAACAGAAAAGAGTGGGATCTGCATATCATGAAAACAAAACTTTCTGAGGAATCTTCAGCCTTTGTGGTTTGGTCAGAACTGTGTCACATGATCACTTCTAGCTGCAAAGGAAGCTGGAAAATATCATCTTTCAGTGAGGACGTTGCTACCATATCACCTCCCTGCTCCCCTGAAAACAAAACAAAACAAAACAAAAACAAAATTTCTCTTAATAAGGAAAAGAAAATGGATGTTTGATAGGCAACCAGAGGTGTTTGCCATGTCAGCTATGACAAGACTGAATCCGAGAAAGAACCAAGTTGGAGCCAGTAGGTCTTAAGCCGCTAGAAGATGCCTAGACAATAGGCCCCACGTTTAGTGCGAAATTGCCCTGCATTGTGTCTCATTCTCAAGGCTGAGTGCCAGGAAACCAGATTTACAAACATGCTGTCTTCATGGCTTCACCTACCCTCCATCTCTGAAAACAAAAGGCTGCAATAGAGGTCATGTTTTGTAGATTGGGTGTCACCTTTAATCTCTACATGTATTAGTCAGTTTTCATGCTGCTGATGAAGACATAACCAAGACTGGGTAATTTATAAAGGAAAAGAGGCTTAATAGGCTCACAGTTCCATGTGGCTGGGGAGGCCTCACAATCATGGCAGAAGATGAAAGACATGTCTTACATGGTGGCAGACAAGAGAGAAATGAGAGCCAAGGGAAAAGGGAAACCTTTTATAAAACCATGAGATCTCATGAGACTTATTCACTATCATGAGAACAGTATGGAGGAAACTGCCCCCATAATTCAATTGTCTCCCACTGGGTCCCTCCCACGACATGTGGGGATTACGGGAGCTGCAATTCAAGATGAGATTTGGGTGGGGACGCAGACAAACCATATCACTAAACTTAAACTCAAGATGTGACAATTTCCAAGTATCTATTTACATGGAAAAAGAAACCACTTTGTACTGTATCACACCTATCTTTATGCATGCATTTCTGTACAAACACATGAGGGAGGTATATTTGCACTCCTCTATCTACATCCTCTCAGAAACAAGGGGTCTTGGTAAATAAACTGGACTAAGGCAAGCAATCTGGACTCTGGCAGAAGGGGACCCATGGCACTGTTTTTGTTTTCCCTGTGATCAGAATCACTAATCTAATTAAAAGATGATGATGACTGAATGATTCCACAGGCCTCTAGATAGAAAGACCTTTGTGTAGACCTTCAGGAATAAACACTGTATCAACGAGCATATCTGTGGCTGTCAGTAACAGAAACCCCTCAGCTCAAATTGGCATGAAAGATAAAAGGATTTATCATCTGATATACAAGAATTCCAGGCTGGGTGCAGTGGTTCACCCCTATAATCCCAGCAATTTGGGAGGTCAAGGTGGGTAGATCACTTGAGGTCAGGAATTTGGGACCAGCTTGGCCAATATGGCCACCTTGTCTCTACAAAAAATATAAAAATTAGCTGGGCGTGGTGGCAGGGTGCCTGTAATCCCAGCTACTCCAGAGGCTGAGGCAGGAGAATTGCCTGAACCCGGGAGGCAGAGGTTGCAGTAAGCCAAGACTGCACCACTACACTCCAGCTGGGGTGACAGAGTGAGACTCTGTCTCAAAAGAAGAACAAGAAGAGGAGGAAGAAGAAGAAGAAGAAGGAGGAGGAGGAGGAGGAGAAGGAGAAGAAGAAGGAGAAGAAGGATTATTCTGGAGGGAAGGAGAAACTCAGGTTTGTTTTGTTCAATGTAATTCAGTGACTCAAATATACCTTCAGAGGTGGGGTCTTTCTGTCTTCCCACTCTGCCAGCAGTGTTTCAAATTCGTCCTTAAGCTGACTTCTCTCACAGTCACAAAATGGCTGCTGGAGCTCCGGGTGTCAAATCCAGACCTGACAAAATTCAGAGGAAGAAGAAGGATTATCTCTTTTGAGGCTTCATCTAATTAATAGGGATAAATTCTTTCCCAGAGGTCTCTAAATGCCTCACAACTTAGTAACCAGCTGGGCTACGTGTCTGCGCTAAAGCCAACACTAATGAAGGGAATCGAGCCACCATGACTGGACTTGCCCAATTAGGATTTACCAATGAGTCATGTTGTAGGAGGGGCAAGTCCCTAAACAAAATCAAGACTCTCTCGGTAAGGAAGGAGGGTGGCTTTGATTTGCATCTGCCACAGGTGTGAAGTTCATTTCTTGTGATCTCACATAGCCCTGGTTCTATCAATACAGCAATCTCAAGAATTAGTCACTGCTATGAAGCGGAAATGGTCTAGGGTTTATTTCCTACTCAGAGGCTCATGTAAAGTCCTTTTGGATAGTTTTAAAGCCTTGAATCTTTAAGAACAAGAAATAGTCCATCTCCTTTGCTCAAAGCACTCAGGCTGTGATTACAGTTGACAGGCGGTTCCTCCCTTTTGTCTGGGCTTCTCTCATCCTTTACTCCTCTCTTTGCCTTGCAACACAAGTGGTTGTTACTGTAACAACATAATTGCTGCTCTGATTCCACTACTGAAATAAACAGAAATGAAAAGGAAATAGAGAGCTTCAAGTTGTGTTCTCTTCCACCTGGCAGTTTCCCAAAATGCCTCAGCTAGAGACAGCCCAAATGGACAGGCTGGGGGTTGAACCTGAATTAAGAAATGAACATCAAAAAACAGGCCCAGAGCAGATTGTAGAGGAAGCTCCTTTCTTCCTGCTTAACTCCTGGGGATGGTAGGAGAGGAGAAAGGCGAATAACGTGAAAAACATTTTGAATTCAGTAGTGAGGAATTGGTAGCATGCTGGTCCGATGCTGTTTGTAGATGTGCTGTTTGTCTGGACAGTGTCTTGAAAATTAGAGTTAGTCACAGACATTTAAACACCCAAGGATTTCATATAAAAATCCAGGTTGCAAACTTTTGCAAAGTCAGAAGATCTGCTACTGGGCCTGCTTTCCCAGAAGACAATCAGTGCTGGTGCTGCCCCTGTAAATGGGGGACGCATTTGCGACTTTGCCACACTCCTCACCACACCCTCGTGCACACTTCTGCCTGCTCTGTTTACAGTACCTGCCTGCTCCCTCTAGACATTTGAATTTATGATCCCAGTTTACTATTCTGTATGTCAGGGGAAAGGGGACTGCTCCATGATTTGTTCAATGATACTGTTTAAATTCCTGTTGATGCTTAAGATTCTCTACTGTGTGTGCAATTTTTTTTTTCTTTTTTTTGAGACAGACTTTTACTCTTATTGCCCAGGCTGGAGTGCAGTGGCACAATCTCAGCTTACTACAACCTCTGCCTCCTGGGTTCAAGTGAGTCTCCCGTGTCAGCCTGCTGAGTAGCTGGGATTACAGGTGCTCACCACCATGTCCAGTTAACTTTTTGTATTTTTAGTAGAGACAGGGCTGGTCTCTACTCCAGGCCAGGCTGGTCTCAAACTCCTGATCTCAGATGATCATTCTCTTGATCATCTGATCTCTTGATCATCTTGATCTCTTGATCATCTGGGAATCCTACCTTGGCCCAAAGTGCTGGGATTACAGGGGTGAGCCACCACACTCAGATGTGTAACATCTTACAAGGGGTTTTGCCCATGTAATGTTTGCTCCTCCAGATGATTTTGAAGATTCACTCCTTCCCAGGCTGGTCACTGAGATAAGGATGGAAGCCTGTTAAAAAAGAGGTGAGACTGCTGGGCAACGCAACTCACTCTGAAATGCTACTGGTGAGCAGTTCTCAATCAGCGAGCAGAGCCTGGGTGGAACTTCGTGGAGTGTTTGGGAGCAGACCATCTGCTTCCGAGATTCACTGGCCAAGAGTTCTCACTGTATCTGGAAACGAACTAAAAAGCAGTTCTTACATAGAATCATGCTATGTGTGGCCCAAACCGCATCTGATCTCCCTTTGCTCTGTTTCGCCTAATTTTGAGGCACTTTATGTGTTTGTGAGATAACTGAAGGCACAGTTCTCATAAAATGAACAACCATTATGTAGAGATTTTAACTTGGCAAATAGAAGTTTTCACTAGTCTCCTGATAATTAGCTCGAGAGAGAGATTTAACTTGCATGAAGGCTTCAAGCGATTTCACATGATTTTTTTTTATCATATGGGGTCTCGCTATGTTGCCCAGGCTGGAGTACAGTGGCTATTCACAGGCACCCCATCATCATTCACTAAGCCTCAAACTCCTGAGATCAAGCCATCATCGTCCCAACTACGCAGGAGACCAAGGAAGGATGATTTTTGATAGGTTTAAAATCAAATTTAAAAAAGAGTTACGTGGAGAACTTCTTTGTCAAGTTTGAAGACAACAATAAATGTCTGTGTCCAGTCCTGGTCCTGATGGGGTAGTAGGGCAGGGGCTTTCCTCTGTCTCTCCTAATTCTGCTCTCCTTGCTGAGGGGCTGGATCCTGAGCTTCATGTTTGACTTATTCCTGCTCCTCCAGGCCCTGAGAGCTGACTTTCTTCATTTTAAGTTGGCCAAAGGCAAAAGTTGCAATCCCAACCACTGCAACCTAAACAAGAAGCCAGGTATTCTTTAAACTGAAAGAACATTTGTTACAGGCAGAAATGCAAGTCAGGTGACCACAGGATTCCAACTGTGTCCCTGGTGGGTCATCAAGGTAACCCAAGCCCTGCCCCATGGGTGTTGGTTTCCAGGACATAATCCAAAAAAGGAAATCCAAAGAGGTTACCCAGTTGGTGAAGTAACCTCTGGATTGGTTTCTTTACACCTGAACCAGGATTTTTCCATTGGTTTTCCAGTTTCTGCTGAACCAGAACGTTGACAGTCATAACCTTTATTTATTAAATTCAGGGCTGAGATATAATATTCCTCTGATTGTGCCCTCTCAAGAGTTCAAAATGAACCTCATCACCTGAATCTTTTTCTTGAGGAGGTTGGAGTAGTCCTCCTACCATACTTTCTCTTTCATCACCACCTCCCCAAAATAAGTTACACTCTCCCTTTTTTCATTGAAATTTCGACCACTCAACCCAGCAACCCCATTACTGGGTGTCTACCCAAAGGAATATAAATCATTCTACCAAAAAGACACATGCACTCACATGTTCATGGTAGCACTATTCATAATAGCCAAGACATGGAATTAACCTAAATGCCCATCCACAGTGGACTGGATAAAGAAAATGTGATACATATACACCATGGAATACTATGCTGCCAGAAAAAATGAAATAATGTCTTTTACAGCAACATGGATGCAGCTGGAAGCCATTATCCTAAGTAAAGTAGCAGGGGAATAGGAAACCAAATACCGCATGTTCTCACTTATAAATGGGAGCTAAACACTGAAGGCACGTGGACACAAAGAGGGGAAGAGTAAGCACTGGGGCCTACCTGACGGGGGAGAATGGATGGAGAGTGAGGGCTGAAAGACTACCTGTTGGGTAGTACGCTCATGCTCACTACCTGGGTGATGATATCATTTATACCACAAACCCAAATGACATGCAATTTACCCATTAATAAATCTATATATGTACCCTTGAACCTAAAATAAAAGTTGAGAAAAGAAAAAAAAAAAAACAGAGAGATTCGTTTTATACTGTGCCCGGTTTCTTCCAATGGTAACATTTTGCAAAATTATACTACCACCACAGTCCGATACTGAACAATTTCAACACTGCAGGATCCCTGGTGTGGCCCTATTAGAACTACACTCATTCTGGAGTCCATCACCCTCCTTTACTCTGTTCTCCATTTCTAAAATTTGTCATTCAAAAAATATTATATAACTGGAATCACATAGATTACATATCTTTTGTGATTGGCTGCTTTTTACTCAGCATAATTCCCTGGTAATTCATTTAAATTGTTGCACGTATCAATAGTTGGGACTTTTTATTCTAAATAGCATTCCATACTTTGCATGTTCTACGATTTGTGAAACCATTCACCTGTTGAAGGATATCTGGGCCGATGCCAGTTTTTGGCTATTACAGATTAAGCTGCTATGAATATGCAAAAATTATATATGAACATAAATTTCCATTTCTCTGGGATAAATGCCAGAGTGTGAGTGCGGGGTTGTATGGTAATTACATATTTAGTTTTATTTTTAAAAACCTGCCACTCTGTTTTCCAGAGTGGCTGTATTTTCCATTCACACCCATACTGTATGAGTAGTCCGCTTACTCATCCCTTGCCAGCATTTGATGTTGTCACTATTTTTTGTTTTAGCCACTCTAAAAGGATACAAGATAAAACACACATAATATTACTCATATTCCTGTATATTAACAAAAACATACAGAAACTGAAATTAAAAGCACAATATCATTTACAATATCATTTTCAACCACTCCAAAGAAAACGAAATACTTGGCAATTCACTACACAAAAATGCATATCTCATTGCAATTTTCATTTTCATTTTCCCTATGGCAAATGGTGTTGAGCATCTTTTTACCTGCTTATTTATCATCTGTATATTCTCATTGGTGAAATGTCTGTTCATGTCTTACCCATTTTCTAATTAGACTGTTTTTTAAAAAATTGTTGAATTATATATATATATATACACATATGTGTGTGTGTGTCTGTGTGTATATATATATATACATTTTTTTTTGAGACGGAGTTTTGCTCTTGTTGCCCAGGTTGGAGTGCAATGGTGCGATCTTGGCTCACCACAACCTCCGCCTCCTGGGTTCGAGCGATTCTCCTGCCTCAGCCTCCCGAGTAGATGGTATTACAGGCATGCACCAATGTGCCCAGCTAATTTTGTATTTTTAGTAGAGACAGGGTTTCTCCATGTTGGTCAGGCTGGTCTCGAACTCCCGATCTCAGGTGATCCGCTCGCCTCAGCCTCCCAAAGTGCTGGGATTACAGGTGTGAGCCCCCGTGCCCGGGCTTTTTGTATATTTTTGATACCAGTCCTTTCTTGAAGATGTGATTTGCAAGTCTTTTATCCCAGTCTAGACCTTGTGTCTTCAATGTCTTCACATAGGCTTTTTCAGAGCAAAAGTTTTTAATTTTGATGCAGTTCAGCCTATCAATCCTTTCACAGAGCACCCTTCTGGTGTCAAGTCTAAGAATTATTTCTGTCTCTAGATTCCAAGGGTTAATGCTTATGGAATTTTTCCTAAAAGTTTATAGTTTTATACCATTTTGAGTTAATTTTTGTGTAAGGAGGGAGACTTAGGTTGAGATTCATTTTATTGCTCATTGTTCCAGCACTGTTTATTTAAAAGGCTAACATTTATTCATTGATTTGCTTTTGTACTTTGTCGAAATTCAGTGAGTGTATCTGTAGGTCTATTTCTGAGTTCTCTGTTCAATTCACTTTGTCTATGTGTCATTCCTCTGCCAATACCACACTGTCTTGATTACTATAGCTGTGTATTGGGTAGAGTGACCCTCCCACTTTATTCTTATTTGTCAAGATAGTTTTAGTTATTCTAGGGTCTGTGCCTTTCTGCATAAAATTTAGAATAAGCTTATTTATGTCTACAAAAAGTGTTGCTGGAATTTTTATGGGAATTGCATTAAACCTATAGATTAATTTGAGGAAAATTGACACCCTCACTATGTTGAGTCTTCTAATTCCTGAACATGGTATGTCTCTCCATTTATTTAGGTCTTTTCAATTTCTTTCATCAACATTTTGTAATTTCAGCATGCAGATCCTGTATTTGTTTTGTTAAGTACATACCTAAGTATTTAATTGTATTTGGAGTGATCATAAATAATATTGTGTGTTTTATTTCAGTTTCCATATGTTCTTTGTTAATAAACACAAATGCGATTCATTTTTGTGTGTTTATCTTGTATTCTACAATTTTGTTGAACTCATTCTCCATTTGATAAGGCACTGCTGTAAAAAAATCTACAGTTACCACCAACCCCATTTAGCTTGTTGTTGATACGGTGGATCTCACTGATTGATTTTCAAATGTTGAATAAGTTTTTCACACCTGGAATAAACCCCACCTGATCAGGTGCATATCTGATTGCCTCCTTTGGAGAGGCTAATCAGAAACTCCAAACTGGTGTTTATTCTAAGTTCTAAGAGATTTTTAATAGTTTCCTTGAGATTTTCTATGTAGACAATCATGTTATCTGTAAATAAAGAAAAACTTATTTTTTCTTTCTGATTTGTATGTACATTTATTTTCTCGGTTTATTGCAGTGGCTAAAACTTCCAGTGCTGTGTCGAATAGTAGTGGTGAAAGTAGACATCCTCACCTTGTTCATGATCTTAGGGGGAAAGTATACAGTCTTTCACCATTAAGTATGATGGTAACTGTAGATTTTTTTTTACAGAGGTGCTTTATCAAATGGAGATAATGCCCCTCTGTTCTTAATTTGCTGGGACTTTTTTTTAAAACACCATAAATAGGTGTTAGATTTTGTCAAAAGCTTTTTTGCATCAATTAATATGATCACACGATTCTTCTAATTTAGCTTGTTGATATGGTGGATCACAATGACTGATTTTCAAACGTTAGATAAGTCTTGCATACCTGGAAAAAGCCCCACCTGATCATAGTGCATAATTCTTTTTATACATTGTTGGATTCAGCTTTCTAATGTTATATTGAGGATTTTTGCATCTACACTTATGAGAGATATTGATTTGCAGTTTCCTTCCCTCCCTCCCTCCTCCCTCCCTTCCTTCCTTTTTCTCTTTCTTTTCTTCTTTCTTTCTCTCTCTCTCTTTCTTTCTTTCTTTTTTTCTTTTCTTTTCTTTTCTTTTCTTTTCTTTTCTTTTCTCTTTCTTTCTTTCTTTCTTTCTTTCTTTCTTTCTTTCTTTCTTTCTTTCTTTCTTTCTTTCTTTCTTTCTTTCTTTCTTTCTTTCTTTCTTTCTTTCTTTCCTTCCTTCCTTCCTTCCTTCCTTCCTTCCTTCCTTCCTTCCTTCCTTCCTTCCTTCCTTCCTTCCTTCCTTCCTTCTCTTTTCTTTCTCTCTCTCTCTCTCTTTGTTGTTTGGTTTTGGTATCAGGATCATATTGACCTCATAAAAGGAGTTAAAAGTACTCTGTTCTCTTTTATTTTCTGGTAGATATTATGTAAAAATGGTGTTTATTCTTCTTTAAATGTTTGATAGAATTCTCCCGTAAAACCATCTGGGTCTGGGGATCTCTTTTTTGTTGGGAGCTTTTGAATTTTTGATTCGATTTCTTTCTTTTTTTTTTTTTTTGGAGACGGAGTCTCGCTCTGTCGCCCAGGGGGGAGTGCGGTGGCGCGATCTCGGCTCACTGCAAGCTCCGCCTCCCGGGTTCACGCCATTCTCCTGCCTCAGCCTCCGGAGTAGCTGGGACTACAGGCGGGTCACCACGCCCCGCTAATTTTTTTGTATTTTTAGTAGAGACGGGGTTTCACCGTGTTAGCCAGGATGGTTTCGATCTCCTGACCTCGTGATCCGCCCGCCTCGACCTCCCAAAATGCTGGGATTACAGGCGTGAGCCACCGCGCCCGGCCAAATTCAATTTCTTCAATGGTTATAAGACTATTTCAATTGGTTTGAGTTTCGGTAGTTTGTGGATTTTAAGGAATTGGTCCATTTCTTATAAGTTGTCAAATTGTGAACTAAAGGTGTTTGTAGCATTCTCTTATTACCTTAATGTCTGCAGAATCTGTAGTGACATCCCTTACTTGATATCCCTTATCTGTTAGTGATTTTCCAACATCCCTTATCTACAGTGATATTCCTACAAATTTGAAGAACCAGTGTTTTAGGTACTTCAGGCTGCTAAAGCAAAATGCCTTAGACTGGGTAATTTATTGCTTACAGTTCTTGAGTGTGGAAAGCCCAAGATCAAGATCAAGGTGATGGCAAATGTGGTGTCTGGTAAGGGCCTGTTCCTCCTAGAATGCACCTTCCTGCTGCATCTTCACATGGTGGAAGGACCAAACTCATCCCCTTCAGCTTCTTTTATAAAAGCACAGTCCCATCCATGAGGGTGGGGGCCTCATTATTTCCCAAAGGCCCAACCTCTTGATGTTGTTACGTTGGGGATTACATTTCAATATATGGACTAGGGAGGGTGACACATGTAGACCATAGCAACCAACATTTTGTTTCACTGGTTTTCTCCATCTTCCTGTTTCCAATCTCATTGATTACTGCTCTTATGTTGATCATTTCCTTCTTTCTCGCTTCTGCATTTTACAGAAAGCCCCTTACCTTCAGAGGTGCATTTTTGTTCAGGTTTCCTGAGATCTGCTGCTGCCTAATATCTCCTATGTTTCCTTGGGAAACTTTCCCTCGGTGTGGCTTCCAAGTAAACTCTGCCTCACTCTCACTAAATCTCACAACACTTGCCCTCAAAATATAAACGTTTACACATTGGGTGGATCCCTTCACATTCAGAGGTGTATTTTTTTGCTGGCAATTTCTGAGATCTGCTACCACTAGGCCATCTTTCTATCTTCTATCTATGTGAAAGGAAAATATCTTGGGCTCTCAAGATTACTAAACTAAAGGGAAGAGTCAAGCTGGGAACTGCTGAGGGCCAACCTGCCTCCCCTTCTATTCGAAGTCACCCTCTGCTCATTGAGATAAGTGCATATCTGATTGCCTCCCTTGGAGAGGCTCATCAGAAACTCAAAAGAATGCAACCCTGTCTCCCATCTGCCTGCAACATGGAGGTCCCCTCCCCACTTCCAGCTGTCCCGCCTTTCCACACAGAACCAATGTTCATCTTATGTATGTTGATTGATGTCTCTTGTCTCCCTAATATGTATAAAACAAAACTGTGTTCTGACCACCTTAAGCACATGTTGTCAGGACCTCATGAGGCTGTGTCATGGGCACGCGTCCTCAACCTTGGCAAAACACGCTTTCTAAAATAACTGAGCGCTGTCTTAGATTTTTGGGGCTCACATCTACATATCTTCCATAATAATCTTGGCTATTTGGGGCTGCACTATAAGTTTTCTATTAATGTTCAAGTCATAACTATCTTCCAGTTTCACTGAGGTTGGTGTTTGAAGGTTTTGTTTCTCTTGCATATTATCTAGGAAGGGAAAAGAAGAGAAGGAAAGATGCAGTCTCAAAAATTATGTTTTTAATGGAAACCTTTCTTATGAGATCCTTTAAAAAATAGGATAACAAAGATGTGCCTTTGGCTTTTCCAGTAACAAAGGGAGTGGACACCATTTTAGTATAAATAGAAATTTTACCTGGAAACTCCAATTGGATGATCTAGTTTAGTATTTCAGAACAACTCTTAAGGCAGACAGATAATATTATGCAAATTACAAGATTAGTAACTTGAGGTATATAATTAAAGAACTAGCTCAAGGGCACCTGTCTTATAAAATTAATTCTTTCAACTCCAAGGCAAATTCTAGTTTACTATACAACAGCTGTCTGCTACAAATACCCCAGAGTCAAAAAGATAATTCCCTTCCTGAGACCATTAATATCTGTTCTAGGAAGCAAGTGAATGAAAAAAGCAAATCTTTAACATATCTTTTCCTACCTGGGATCCTTAAGTGTCACTCGCGTCTCACCCACCCATGTGCTATTGGAGAGTGGCCATAAAAATTACTGAACTGCAAAGAATTTTCCCATCAGATGTCTTACACACCTAAAATTCTACTATTAAAGAATGATTCCCTTGGGTTGGTCACTGTGTCCCCAGAAATTTAAAATGCAACTATTTTTAGATGGGTGATGTATTAGGATACTTATTAATACCTTGGTATTCAGTGCTAGGTATTAGAGACTAACCTAAGTGGAAATTCCACAGTATATAATGTCTAATGGAAGGACTAAATTTATCCATTTGCTGTGTTTTGAAGGCTCCAGGAAGGGGATAGTATGAATCAAACACTTTTGACTGTGCAGGCACTTAAAATCCTACTCTTGGCTGGGTGTGGTGGCTCACACCTGTAATCCCAGCACTTTGGGAGGCCAAGGTGGGCAAATTGCCTGAGCTCAGGAGTTCAAAACCAGCCTGGGCAACATGGTGAGACCGCGTCTCTACTAAAAGTACAAAAAAACAGTCATGGTGGCACATGCTTGTAATCCCAGTTACTTGGGAGGCTGAGGCACGAGAATTGCTTGAACCCAGCAGGCGGAGGTTGCAGTGAGCAGAGATCAGGCACTCCAGCCTGGGCGACGGAGCTAGACTTCGTCTCTGAGAAGAAGAAAGAAAGAGAAAAGAGAGAGAGAGAGAGAGAGAGAGAGAGAGAGAGAGAGAGAGAGAGAGAGAGAGAGAAAGAAGGAAAGAAAGAAAGAAAGAAGAGAGAGAAAGGAAGAAACGAAGAAAGGAAGGGAAAGAGAGAAAGAGAGAGAGAGAGAGAAAGAAGGAAGGAAGGAAGGAAGGAAGGAAAAGAAGATTCTACTCTTAGTTGAATTTTTAAAAAAATGATTAGATTTGAATTAAGAATTGCCCTACTCTAGAGCTCATTTTATTGAAGAAAAAAAGTAAGTATTTGTTCATGAGAGTTTCAAAGGTGAAGTCAATCACACTTTGAATAAATTAACTTAAAACCAATTTCTTCCTGATGAGAATTATGGAGCAGCATGAAAACATGGAGGCATAACTTTCTTAGCCTCCTGATTTTTAAGGTGGCTTTACTGATATAAAAAGCCCGTGGTTGAGTTGACTTCACCTGAGTGGTAATGTGAGTGGAAAAGGAGGAGCTTTTCATCTAAGTGAAGTTCAAGAACTTGGGGGGACTCAGAAGGAAACATAATTTTCTGGCTGAAGCCCTTATTGCTGATGATTGCAAGAGGGAGCGAGACATTCTACTAGAAGCGTCTACTGCACACTCAGCAGATGAAATTCTCAAGATAGCCATCAGATGGCAGCCTCAGCCAAATTTCTGAAGTAAATTTGTTCACCGGATCAGAATTTTGCAGCTGGGAGATATTACAGGTCCTATAATCCAGCCCCTTTATTTCCCAGCCAAGGAAGAGTGAAGTCTAGTCTTGCTTAAAGTCACATATCAAGTCAGTAGCAGAACTAGGGTTCCTACTATCTCCCAACAAGGAATCCAATAATCTCCCTGCGTTCGTGATCTGAAAGAAGTGTTCCCTCACCGCCCGCCAAAAAAAAGGTATAGAAAAAAAAAAAGAGCTGCCATTTGAGTGCTCAGCCAGCCGTTTGAGTTTGAGTACAAAGTCTTACGGGCTAAAATTTGAGCCTTGAGCAGATTTTTGGTCAACTGTCAGGCAGTCAAGTTAACTGAGAACCCATTTGCTAAAAAAAAAAAAAAAAAAAAAAAAAGTTGTGTAGGAGGAGGTGGGAGGGGTAGGAAGGGGTGGGTCAGGGATAGAAGAAAACCAAGGAGAGGTTGGCCGCAGTCATGTATGCCTGTAATTCCAGCACTTTGGGAGGCCGAGGCGGACTGATCACTTAAGGTCAGGAGTTCGAGACCAGCATGGCCAAAATGGTGAAAGCCCAGCTCTATTAAAACACAAAAAAATTGGCCAGGCGTGATGGCGGGCGCCTGTAATCCCAGCTACTCAGGAGGCTGCAGTGAGCAGAGATCGTGCTACTGCACTACAGCCTGGACGACAGAGCGAGATTTTCACTCTCAAAAACAAACAAACAAACAACAACAATAATAAAAGCAAAGAGAGACCCCTGGAGGAGATGAGCTTTGAATGAAGACTAGAAAGATGCAATGAGAAGAGAAAAAGCATCCTTCAGAGGAAACATAGTGTGTGTCCAGATAAAGAAGGAAAAATAAACCCGGCATTTCAGCAGGGTTGACCTCTGCAAGTGAAAAGTAAGCGAAGTCTCCCTTGAGGCCAAGCCTCTCTCTTCTCAAACCTGCTCCTCACAGGACCTCCAACCCAAGCCCCGCCACTCACTGAACTATCACTGGCCAAAAAGCAGCTGTAGCCAGTCTTTGCTATTACAGAGTGCATTTAAGTAATTATTCTCTTTCCCAGGATGGCTGGCATTTTAGGCTTGTCTCCAATTTTGGATAAAAAGGCATTGTCCACATCGAGCAATAGTACAGAGGTCAACCGTATGGCCTTCGATGCTGTGAAGGTCAGTTGTTCAGAGCAGAGGATCTCTGTTACTAAGAAGATAAATGGGAAACAAGACGGATGAGTGAATCTTGTGGATGAGACTTGAAGGTAGAAAAGGCATTGAGGTTTGAAATTGCAGAATTTTGCATATGTATTTATCACTGTACTTAGGCTAGTGGACACTCAATATCTGTTAGCTGATCAGTGTATCTTTATTGACTCTAAATAGGCTGAACTGGTAAGGGAGCAACATGATGAAAATGATATTTAGGAAAAATTTTCCGATGTGAGTATCTGCCTGCAATGTGTGTAAACAGCAAGAGCCTGGTGGGAACACTAGTTTTGTCTTGTTTTTAACAGCTTTATTGAGAAATAATTCACATACTCATCATTCACCCAAAGTGCACCATCCAGTGATTTTCAGTGTGTTCACAGATACGTGCAACCATCACCACAGTCCATTTTAGAACATTTTAATCACTTCAAGAAGAAACTCCGCATTTTGTACTTCCTATCCCCTCTGTGTCCCCATGTGTCTGTATCCCATCATGAAGCAACCACAAATCTACTTTCTGTCTCTATAGAGTTCCCTATTGTGGACTTTCATATGAATTTCCATTCATACAGTGTGTGGTTTTTGGTGACTGACTCCTTTCATTTAACAATGTTTTCAAAGTCTACACATGTTGTAGCATGTATCAGTACTCATTCCTTTTCATGGCAGAATAATACTCCATCATATGGATGTACCACATTTTATCAGGTCATCTGCTGATGAGCATTGAGTTGCTCCCACCTTTTGACTATTATGAATACTGCTATTATAAACATTCATGTGCACGTTTCTGTGTGACCATACTGTTTTCATTTCTCTTGGGTGTATCTTACCTGGGAGTGGAGTTGCTGGGTCATGGAGTAATTCTGTGTCACTCATTGGAAGAACTGCCAGAATGTTTTCTAGGTGGCTGGCCCATTTTATATTACCATCAACAGTATATGAGGGTTCCAATTTTCCATATTCTCACCAATACTTCTTGCTACCTTTTTTATTCTAGCCATCCTAATGTGTGTGTCATGGTATCTCACTGTGATTTTGTTTTGCATTTCTCTGGTGACTAATTATGTCAAGTATTTTTTTCTTGTGCTTATTGGTTATTTATATATCTTCTTTGAGAAATATCTATACAGGTCCTTTGCCCATTATAAAACTGGGTTACTGATCCTTTTATTATCGAGTTGCAAGTGTTATTTATATGTGCTAGAAATGAGTTCCTTATGTGATATATGATTTGCAAATATTTTCGTCCATCCTGTGGGTTGTCCTTTCACTTTGTTAATGGTGTCCTCTGAAGCACACATGTGTGAAATTTCAATGAAATCCATTTTATCAATTTTTTCTTTTGTTGCCTTTTTTTGGTATCATATTTAAGACTCTTTTGCCATAATCCATGATCATGAAAAAATTTACCCCATGTCTTCTTCTAAGAGTTTTGTAGTTTTTTACTCTTACATTTAGGTAGTTTATCTATTTTGAGTTAATTTTTGTATGTGGTGTGAGGTAAGGTTCCAGCCTCATTCTCTTCATGTGTATATCCAGTTATTCCAATTGAAAGGACCATTGTTTCCTCATTTAATGGCATTGGCACCCTTTTTGAAAATCAATTGGCCACAGATGTTTGGGCTTATGTATGGATTCTATTCTTTCAATTGATCTATGTGACAGTTCTTATACCAGTATCACAATATCTTGATTACTATTGCTTTGTAGTAAGTTTTGAAATCAGGCACTGTGAATCCTCTTGATTCTTTTTCAGTATTATTTTTGGATATGCTGGGTTCCTTAAAATTCCACATAGATTTTGGAATCAGCTTGTTAATTTGTACAGGGAAGTTATCTGGGATTCTAATAGGGATCATGTTGAACCTGCAGATCAGTTCGGGACTATCACTCTCCTAACAATGTTGTCTTCTGATCCTTGCACATGGGATGTTTGTCTATTTATTTAGATCTTTTACTTCTTTTAACAAAGTTTTGTAGTTCACAGTCTAGGTTTTGAACTTTTTGTTATATGTATTCCTATTCTATTCTTTTTGGTGTTATTGTGGTTGGAATTGTTTCCCTTATTTCGTTTTTGGATTGCTCATTGCAGTTACATAGAAATACAATTGAATTTTGCATATTGATCTCGTATCCTGTAACCTAGCTGAACTCATTTATTTGTTCTAAAGTTCAAAACCTCAAAGTGAAAAAGTATGTGGCGGTCCAGTGAAAATCAGAGTGCACTGATGTCATTTGTACAGAGAATGAGGAGAGAAAGAAGGTAGAGTGTGAATGCCAGTCACAAGCCTGGAAAGATAGATGAGGTCAAATTTGGGAGAAGCTCAGATGTCATCCTTAGGAGCTTGGCTCTTCTTCCATAGGCCATAAGAAATTGTTTTTAAGCAGAGGAATTGTTTGAGACAACTAATTCTGACTACAGTGTGAAAGATAGATTGAAACGATTGAGGAATAAGGAGACCAATGTGGAGGCTGTATTTTTATAGCTCCAAAGCTTAGCAAAAGAAAGATAGCCAGGCTCTTTGGAAGCAACAGACTGAAGAGGTTCTTTGAAAATAAAGTTTAGCCAGGCGCAGTGGCTCATGCCTGTAATTCCAGCACTTTGGGAAGCCAAGGCAGGCGAATCACTTGAGGTTAGGAGTTCTAGACCAGCCTGACCAACATGGTGAAACCCTGTCTGTACTAAAAATACCAAAAATAGTCAGGTGTGGTGTCACATTCCTGTAATCCCAGCTACTCAGGAGGCTGAGGCAGCAGAATTACTTGAAGTCGGGAAATGGAGGTTGCAGTGAGCTGAGATCATACCATTGCACTCCAGTCTGGGTGACAGAGTGAGATTCTGTCTGAGAGAGGGAGAGAGAGAGAGAGAGGCGGGGTGGGGGGCCTCAATTAATTAAGAAAGAAATACCATAAAATGGGCCTAGATGCAGGAAGTGCTGCCATAACAGAAGCACTGCATGCCACGGGAGGCCATGCAGCATGAGTGAGATGATAAAGACCCGAACAGGGAAACTGGCAGGGAGAGGAAAAGCACAGGTAGGTGAATACAGGAGACATTCTGAAGTAAAGCTGATGGGCCTAAGTACTTGACTGCATATAAGGGTTGAAAGAAAGAAATTGGATTTAGGTATGTCTGATAGTGACCCTAAAAATTAGGATCAAAACAGAGCCCGGGTAGTAGTACAGAGCTAGTGTGGTGCTCTACAGTGTCATCAACTTGGATCTGGATCTTTTTTTTTTTTTTTTTTTTTTTGACGGAGTCTCATTCTATTGCCTAGGCTGGAGTGCAGTGGCACCATCTCGGCTCACTGCAACCTCTGCCTACTGGGTTTAAGTGATTCTCCTGCCTCAGCCTCCGGAGTAGCTGGGATTACAGGCATGCACCACCAAGCCCGCCTAATTTTTGTATTTTTAGTAGAGATGCAGTTTCACCATGTTGACCAGGCTGATCTCGAACTTCTGACCTCAGGTGATACACTCACCTTGGCCTCCCAAAGTGCTAGGATTATAGGCATGAGCCACCATGCCCAGCCTATCTTTTCTTTCTTTCTTTTTTTTTTTTTTGAGATAGAGTCTCATTCTGTCACCTAGGCTAGAATGCAGTGGCACAACTTCTGCCTCCCAGGTTCAAGCGATTCTCCTGCCTCAGGCTTCCCAGTAGCTGGGAAGACAAGCGCCCTCCACCATGCCAGGTTAATTTTTGTGTTTTTAGTAGAAATGGGGTTTCACCATCTTGGCCAAGCTAGTCTCGAACTCCTGACCTTAAGTGATCTGCCCGCTTCAGCCTCCCAAATTGTTGGGATTACAGGCATGAGCCACTGCTCCCAGCCAGGGACCTGGATCTCTTCTATGCTGCTGCTCAACATCTTCAGTGTGACTTCATGGCATGGGCCAAGATGGCTGCCCCAGCACCTGCATCACACCTGCCTCAGAGCCAACAGACTGCGGGGGAGGGGCATAAGAAGGGTTTTCCCTTACGTGACATAGGTCATTATTTAATCACATCTAATGGAAAGGGAAGCTGGGAAATGTCTTTATTCAAGACATCCAAGTGATCAGCTAAAATTTGGAAGATATATGGCTGAGAAATAAGGTAGAAAGGAAATTGGGATATAACTTACCTCGAGGGGTTAAGAATTACTCTAAAAAATAATTATTATCATATCCATTGGATGCATGTAAATGCTGAAAGAGGAACAAGGCTTTTAAGGAGCTTTTAGGAGCCTACAGAGCAAAAAAGAAGATTTTATTTGAACACATTTGTTTTGAGATAGCTTCTGGAATGTTCAGGTGGAGAAAACCAGTAGGCATTTGGAAATTTATGTACAGTTGGGTCCTTATTTCCCCTCCTTAGGCCATGCTGCTTAAGTGTTGGGACTTTATCATTACAGACTCACCATGGGGTGTATGTGTGTGTGTGTTTTAAGACAGAGTCTTGTTGAAAGACAGAGTCTTGCTCTGTTGCCCAGACTGGAGCGCAGTGGCGTGATCTCGGTTCACTGCAATTCAAGAGATTCTCCTGCCTCAGCCTCCGGAGTAGCTGGGATTACAGTGCCCGCCACCATGCCTGGCTAGGCCCACCATGTTTTCTAACAGTCTGCAGATTAGATAAAGACAGCAGGAAGTTAAGATGGTACGAGAAAGAACACAACTAGAGACTCATTTTTTAAAAAAATATCTCTGGAGAGACTACAGCATCCAGCCACTGTTAGGATTGGAAAAAAACATTTTGCAGACAACTTTGGAAGGGAAGACATCCTTGTATGCAATTCATTCAGAACCCACTAACATAAACACACACACTTATACTAAGCACAGAGCAGAGGAAAGCTGCTTCTCAAATGAGCTGTCACGTTTTCGGTGTCTGTGGTGAAGTAACGAGGGAGGAGAGATCTTAGAGACCTAGTGCTCCAGTGAGGTTTGTTGACAGTACCCTGTTTCAGGTCCCACTAACAGGCAATGTCACAGTCATGACTGGGCCACAGATCTCCTGACTCCCAGGCAGAGGAGCTGCCACTGCACCTGCCATTAAAAAGCTGACAGGTGCAGGGTGCTGGGGAACCCAGCAGTCTCCGCCTCTGCCAGGGTTGGGGGAGACGTGGCCAAGGATCTAGATGATTTAATCCAGTTTACCAAAGGGATTTTATAGTGAGCAATTAAGGCGTGGTAAAGGCATTAATCACTAATGAGTCATTAACTCTGCCCACTATTGTACAGTTAACAAGCGGAGGCCAGATTATTAGAACCTGTCCCCAATAAAAGGGACGACAAGGTCACAGAGAACACCATCCGCCTCCACAAGGGTCGGGTGCGCCCGTCTGGCGCTGCGGGGTCTCGCCTTTCCCAGGAGGGCAAGAAGGCACCAAGGGGGAGTGCGGAGCTCCGTCTACCCGAGCAGAGAAGTGCAGCTTTTAATTACTTTAATTGTATTTTAATAAATTAATTTTTAATTTTATTTTCCCTGACAGTCTTTCCCTGCCCACCTTCTAGAGGCTTAGATTCCATTCATGTAACAAGATTCTGCTGGTGAAAAGGAGCTCTTGGGATGGAGGCTGGAGAAGCGGACTGGGCGAGGCTGGGAGTGGGGCTGGGAGCCTGGGGTGAGGGGCGGAGCTGGAAGGGGTGGATGATGGGGAGAGCATCTCATCCTGAAACCGCCAGGGCTCTCGGGTCCGCACCCAGGGTGCCCTCACCGTACGCCGACCCTGTGGGGAACGCGCTGTCTGTCTCTCTGGAAGCTGAGTTGGGGGTCCTGGACTCTCTTGCCGCCCCCAACCACCGCTTCCTGCGCGTGGGCTCCGGTGGTCTCCGCAAAGACTTTGAACTAGCCGGTGAATTTGGACTACAGAGGGAGGAATTGACCTTCCCTCTACCCTCACCAGATTCTAGATTAACTGGGGCGGTGTAGGGGACAGATAGGGATTGTCTCCACTAGTTTGACAATTCCCATTCCCCAAACATTAAATATATATTTAGGATAAATAAATTCAGCAGGGTGGTCCCAGTTTAATTGCTGACCTCTGGTCAAAGCCCTCCCCTCTTGGGGGTTCTCTTCTAGTCCCTCCACCCCATCCCACCCTCACCAGCCCGGATCACCCTCCTGAGGAGCGCAGGTGGGGGCTCAGACCGGCAGGGGACAGAACTGGGTTCGGAACTAGGAAATCCACTAGGGATACAAAGCCTGGACCGGTCCAGGGCCGCAGCGCCGAACCCCAGCACCCAGAGTGAGGGCGCCTCCGCGATCCTACAGTTGTTCTCTTAACGTCGAGCCTCTGGAGCCCAGGAATCCAGAGAGGCCGAACCCTCAGTCCCCTGCGTCCGTGCAGGAAAGAAATTGGATTGCGAGCATCGCCAACAGAAGCCGGGAGCCATGGCGCGCACTATGGACACGCCGCCCTCGCGCACAGAGAATGCTCCAGAACGGGAAAAACGCAAAACTTAAAATGCTCCGACAGGCGCGGTGGCTCACGCCTGTAATCCCAACGCTTTGGGATTTCGAGGCGAGAGGGTCGCTTAAGGCCAGAAGTTGGAGGTCAGCCTGGCACACATAGTGGACCCTCGTCTCTACAAAAAAGTGAAAACAAAAATCATTAGCCGGGCGTGGTGGCGCGCGCCTGTGGTCCCAGCTACTCGAGAGGCTGAGGCAGAAGGATCGCTTGAGGCTGGGAGGTTGAGGCTGCAATGAGCTATGATTGCGCCACTGCACTCCAGCCTCGGCGCCGAGCGAGACCCTGTCTGTAACAAAACAAAACAAAAACTGCCGTGGGGCTGGCTGATGGTGGCCACGATCACCGGGGAGGTTCGCTCCCGGCAGGCTCCAGCTCTCTGGGTCAGCGGAGGTTCCCTGAGGCTCAAAGAGCTGTCAGCAACTCACCTCCCCGGCAGTGTCTGACTCTGCCCTTCTCTCCGCGCGGTCCAATCCGCGGCGTCCTTCCCCGCCCCGCCCTCGTTGTCTGAGAGCCCCGCCCAACCTGGTTCACAAGAACAGAAGAGGATCCGGGTCTACAGACCCGCTTGCTTTCCTCCTAGGGCCGGGCAGAGCAGACATTGTCCGGGTTTGGGAAGGAAGCATCTCCAGACCTCTTGAATTGACTGAAACCAATCGAGGCTTGCCCTAGGTCTGTTCTTGGAGCAGCACGGTGCCTTTTTCTGGAACCTCGTAAGACCCGTGTGGTTCTTGTTTTCCTTCTATG
Source organism: Chlorocebus sabaeus (assembly GCF_047675955.1). Classification (NCBI taxonomy): domain Eukaryota; kingdom Metazoa; phylum Chordata; class Mammalia; order Primates; family Cercopithecidae; genus Chlorocebus; species Chlorocebus sabaeus. The sequence goes on along the minus strand of NC_132921.1, from coordinate 21,207,124 downwards.
GGCACTGGTGGCATCGCCTGAGCCAAACCTGCAAACTCATTAGGGAAGATTCAAGAACCATTGAATGTGATTCTTGGGAAAGTGATGCAGGCTTCCCTCGAGGTCCCTGAAAGCCTCATGCCCGTCCTAGACAGAGCCAACAGTCTAGTTTTGGAAGCTTGTGCCCCAACTTCGGCCGGCGCCTCTGCAAAGAGTATTCTCTAGCCATGGGCTTGAGCTGAGAGGCCCCAAGTATTGCAGGGCCGTCGGGGTTTTAATGCTCTTTATCACAAGCTGCTCACCTCCAATCAGAGTTAAGTACTGGATTCCCGCCCCATCTGCACCCCTACTCCTGGAGCTGGCAGTGAATCTCCCACCCTCAGAGCTGCCCTGCGGGGCTTGGGGACGGGGGAACCCTGGGGCAGATGCTGTGTGCAGATCTCTCCAGGAGGCTCGGGAAAGCACAGCTAGTGCTCACCACCCAGGATCTCTGTTCCCAATATGGCCTAATGAGCTGTGGTAGAATTGATATAAGGAGCACTTATCAGCAATGTTTTTCCAACACGCACTGTGATGGACGCTTCTGGTTATTTCAGTCCTAAATACTTAGAAACAGTGTAAACTGGGACAAGCTCTCCGTGCCTCAGTCTCCTCATTTATAAAATGGGGCTAATTGTATCTTCTTGGCAGAATTGTGGTGAGGCTTAACTGAGCCAGTAGACGTAAACCTCTCAGAAGAGTGCTGGCACATAGTAAGCCTTCAATGATCATTAGCTATTGATATTTTTGTCATCATTTTCCAAGGGCTTGTCTCTGAAATCTGGGTAGGGCTCACTCTGTTGATGCCTGGAGAGATGGTTTAGAAGAAAATCTATTATCATCTGAAACTAAACAGTAGAAGATGAAGTGGAAGTAGCAGAAAAACATAGGGAAAGAACGGAAAAACAGCACAGAGGAGACGAAATGGATAATCTTGGCAATGATCTAAGGGAAGTGAAGAAGATGTTGATGGTGGCATGCTCAAGGTCACAGATGCCCAAGACTGCGATAAGAAGGAGGACAGGGCAAGTGTGGTACTCACTTGGAGCCCATGAAGTGGGAAGTTCTGTAAATAAATCATCCTTAGGGAATGAAAGGATGAAACAAATGATAGGCCAAACACTCATTCTGGTTTTGTTTTGTTTTGTTTTCTTGCTAAGAGGTGATAGCACATGGGCTACTCCATTCGTCTCCCGCAAGGAGACATACCTGTGAGGGAAAGTGCAGATATTACTCCCTACCTCTTGGGGGAAATAATTTATTCAGTAAATTTTTACTCATCAGCCTACTGTGTGCAAGGCACCAGCTGGAGGTCTAGGGGTACACAGCCCTGGTTATGTAATAGCCTCTCAGAACCCGCAGAGAAAGGACTGGAAACTATGATGAGGCTTCCCCTACTTCCAGCTCCAGTGTGGTCATCCTTTTCCCAAGTCGGTTTCAGGAACCGAAGAACAGTCAGGGAATTTCGGGGAAAGGGGGACCGTGATTACAATCCATATTTGGTCATGCCAGGGTCTTGGTACTTTACACAAAACTTTTACAGGTACAGACAGTAGCCAGTTGACGCTAATTAAGGCTCTGGCGGCATCATCCCGAAAGCACGCTTAGGGACGGGGGTTGTGGGGTAGACGGGGGTGGAGTGGGGTGGGGTGTGGCGAGGACTTGTTGGCAGGCATCCAGGTTCTGCTGGCCGTGGCCCAGCTTCCAGTGTCAACGGTGGATATCGAGCACGCTCAGACGGAAGTCCGGGACTCTCCTTCCGAGAGTCTCAGGAGCTTGTGAAGCGGGCTGAGATTTCGGGATTCCTTCCTCGCCCTAGAACCGGCGCCAAAGAACTGCAGATACTGTCCAGGGCACGCCCGCAAGAACTAGTCCTCGGGGCGGTGCCGCAGGGCGCTCCAGGACGCTCTCCGAGCACGGCACCTCACCAGACTCGCCTTTTGCCCAACTCTGGGTTGGCGAGTGTGGAGCGAGTTGGGGAGGTTAGAGTCTCGCGGCTCCGAAAAGGAAAAGCATCTCTTTGTCTCAGTGCTTGTACCGCTAGTCACCAGTCCTGGGTGTTAGGAACTGGCACTGAACCGGAGATCTACCTGGTGAGCTGAGAGGAGCCCTTAGGAGAGCGGGGACGCCAGGGGCCGGGGGACACTTCGTCTCGTCCTAGGGAAATTGGTCTTGACGCTTTCTATTAAAGTCAGACTTCAAAGTATCAGCTGCCGCTGGACTATGGGGCTAGCGGGGGATCTGGGAACGCGCTAGTGGCTGAACCTTAGCCCCTTCCACTCCGGACCCCACGCGCGCACATCCGCTCCAGGGAAGGGCGCCTCGGGTCTAGGCCGCCGAAGCGTTCCGAATGGGAACGATTCTCTGGTGCAGCGAAGTGTCCCTAGAATTTTCACGGGAGAACCCTGAGCTGCTTCTCAGTCCTCCTCTTTCCCTAACGCACCCTGTCCATCAGCGCGCCCTCCTCCCGAACCCCCATATTCACTCCTCTCCCCAAGTCCTAAGCGTGCTTAAACAGAGTCGAAACAAAACAAGCATGCCTTTAATTCTCCTCTCAAATACTTTGAAACTACCTATACAAAAGTTCCTCAACCTCTATTTTTCCGCCGCCCCTGCTTCCCTGTTACGATTATCTGGGGATCTCCAAGTCTCCTGGGAATGGCCAAGTTCAGAAGCTTCAGCCTGTTTGGGCCTAGAGGCTCCAGCGCCTGCGGGGATGGGAGCGGCGTGGCCAGCGGGGCCCGGCAGCTTGTTGCCCTCCAGCTGCTGGGCTGAGGTCCGCGAAATGTGTTGAGGCGGCCAGAGAGCCTCTCCTCAAGCCTGAAAGTCGCCCTTCTTCCCGTGCGTCGGGAGCAGGCGCATGGTATGCCTGGCGGGGGGCTTGCAGGCGATAGGAAAAGAGGGGCCGAGTGGGGGGGTCCCTGGTAGAGAGGATGTGGATACGGTGCGCTCGGCCCGGGGTCGGCTCCCAAGACGGTCCCCAGTACCCCTAGAGGGCCTGCCACGGCTTCCCGATGGCCTGGATGTGCTCCTTGGCTTTCAGACGCAGCGCCGCGATGCTGCTGTTGCGCGGGTCCGCCTCGTCCAGCGGGAACTTATCCCCGAAGCCGGGCCCGCACGGGTAGGAGGGCGGCGGCGGCGCAAGAGGCTGCAGGCCGGGGCCCAGCGGTGGGGAGTTCAGGAAGGGCGGCGGCGGCGGCGGCGGCGGCGTGTAACTGGCAGGCAGGCTCTGCGCCGGCGGCCCAAAGCCCGGCAGGCTCTGCAGCGCCGTGGCGCCCCCGCCCGGCAGCGGCGGCCCCAGCCAGGACTCCAGCGGCAGCGCGCCCCCAGCCGGCCCGCCACTGCTGCCCGGGCCCGCTCCGAGGGGCGACAGTGTCGCCGAGGGCGGAGAGCGGCTGAAGGAGAGGAGGGGCGAATCCTGCAGCTTCATGGAGGACACTTCCAGCTTCTCCTGCCGCCGCCACTTAGCCCGTCGGTTCTGGAACCACACCTGCAGGAGAGAGCACAGGGGCTGTCGGGAGGCATCGGAGGCTGAGGCCGCTGATCCCCAACCCTGAGCCCATTCAGCCGGGCAGGTTCCACTCCCTCCTCCTCAGATAAAACTAGGGGCGCAACTGTTAGGCACCTGCAGAGCGGAGGCCCGGATCTTCTTCCTTCCACCCACTCCGACTCCTCCCACCTAGCATTCTCTTTTCTTTTCCACCTTTTTTTTTCTTTTTTTTTTCTTTTTTGCCTCTTCTCTCCATTATCGCCTCTTCTGAGTCTCTTTGTCCCACCCTTTTCTCTGCTTATCTCATCCATAACTGTGGTTGTATCTGTTTCCAAATCCTAGTACAGAGCAGGAGCTCAGAAAAAAAGTGAATTTAACTTTGCAATCGGATCGTAGAACTTTGAAATGAGATCTCACCAATTTTCTGTGACCTGCTGGTTGGCAGCCCCTCCTAACAGTTTAGACTTGCTTCTTCCCTGTATGGTACAGCTCTAAGTTGCTGTAGTTTGGTCTCAGACTTTCTCTGCTTTACCTACCCTTTGTCTCTAAATACAGGTATAAATACATATTGTTAAGCAGAGTAACTGACGAGAATGGGGATTAAAATTCAGGTATTTTCACGGATTACTGGTTATGATAACTAGATAGGAGCAAGTGGGGTTTATTTTGCCCCAAGCATATTTGAATTGCTGCTTTAATATTTTCATATTTATTTAATTAATATCTGCTTACTATTTCTGCTGTTTCTTATTACTTTCAAGGGGTATAATCATTCCAGTCTATTATATCTACTTTTACATTACAAAGCTTATTTTGACATTACCCTAAGACCTTAGCTCAATGACAAGGTTTTTTGCTTCTTCTTCTTTACATATACAAAGTTCTTGCCAAGAGTAACGTCGGGTTTCTTCCAATGAAACTTCATTACTGATTTGATAAAAGCGCTGGAAAATGTGTAATTACATTTTTACTACCAGTTCCACCTTCATAGGCAAGACAGAGAATCCGTTTAGTAGAGAACACAAAAGAACTTCAGCCAAACTGGTGGCTTTAGTGCTATATTTATGAAAGGAAATGGGGAGATTGTCACAACCTCAGAAGGGAGAAAGTAGTTTTCAGTCAATAAAGGCGGGGGACTCCTTAGGACAGCTGAAAGAACAGCAATTCAGCACGTAAGCACCGCAGGGCAAGTGTGTGAGAGGTTGTAATTAGGGAGAAAAAGAGAAACAACAAAAGTGTAAGTACACTGTACCATCCCAGAAAAGATTCAGCTGCATATCAAAGGCCTCAAGTCTTCCTTAAATATTAGATATTTGCCAACAGTAGAGAAAAGAAACACTGATTTTGGTGAGGGATCCTGTCCCACCACCTCCTCAGCTTCCCTGCCTGTCAGCTGTAGCCTTCAGATCCAGTGTCCCGGGTTATAGACAGAAGGATTGAGGTCGGTTATGGCAATGCTCTACTGCTGCCCTCCGTGCGGGAGATCCTGCCTGGTATCTCTACCATCTGATTACATCATAGTCATGTGTTAAGAATGGCCATATGCTGGGTGCTGTGCTGGCCCTGTGGTCACAAAGAAGTCACAGACACTGTTCTCAAGAATCTCACAACTTAGAGAAGAAGCCAAAACCCCTGAACAAGTAATGAGGGAGGATGCAGGTGAGCTCAGGTCCCCAGGGAGCTGAGTCTGCTTTGCTTGAATTCTGTAGGGTACTGGGAGGCTTTGCCTGTCTTCTTTCTCTTGTATCGTTCCCTCTCCCATCTTTCCTTTCTTGAAAGCAGGTGCTAAAATTTCCATCCCTTCAGTGAAATCATTGCAGCTTTACTGCCCCAAATTAGGAGACATTGAACTGTCCTTGCTGGTTAATCCCAAGTCACATTAGGGAATTATATTTTTTAAGCCATGACTTTTACTCATTACTTTCAACTCTTAAACTAAGCAGAAAAAAAAAAAGCAGCAGCTTGTCCTCTTTTACTTTTAAGACATGGATAAAAGCTCCGAACACTTGAGTATTCTCATTTCCTGGAAATCTAACTTATTAGACACACACAAAAATCCCATCTTAGTTCCACTGCCTTTCAGAGGCAGTGAAATTTGTTCCCAAAGTCTGTCTTTCAGCCCTCTGTAAACTCTCCCAATTTGGAAATCCTCCCAGATTTTTCACAGATGACTAGCAAATATTTAAGGCTTTCAAATATTTTAATGATCAGGGATTAAAGATAATTCAGCTTTAATTAAAGCGAAAACCTCTTTACAATAAAAAGAAAAGGCCTTTGCAGCGAGAAGTTTGGTTGGATGTGCACCAGAAAAGGAAAAGTCAGTTTCTTAAACAAATCCGACCAAAGTTTCAACTGCGAGGTGCCAGGCCCTTTGCAAGGAAACAGGATTTTCGTTTTCAACTCAGTATACGCAGTTAGTGACGAGGGTGGCATTGGCGGCCCCAATCCTGTCACCTTCGATCCCTACCTGCATTCCCTTTCCACACAGCAATCCCCAACCCCTTCCTGGCTATGTCTAATGAGCTGTCGGCTTCTTCATCTTGCAAGTCATTCCCTTCTTCTCTTTTGAGCTTAAAAGAGGGAAACCCCCAAAGGGGAGCTCTTACTACAAACAGGAACATACTACTTGAAGGGTGGTGCACAGGGAACATCGAAGAGCTGTGCCTCTCCCTTGGGATTCTGGGCGTGCCAAGTCGAGGAAGGACAGTAATAAACGCGTGAACGCCCGTGAATTCCGAGAAGCATTGGCTGCAGTTTGGGCCTCGGGCCCTCCCGGATCCCAGTTTCTCAACCTGGGCTTTTTACCTGGACCCGGACCTCGGGTAGGTTGACCTTGCCGGCCAGCTCCTCGCGGCTGTACACGTCCGGGTAGTGGGACTTCTCGAACGCGCGCTCCAGCTCATGCAGCTGGTACGTGGTGAAAGTCGTGCGATTCCGCCGGTGCTTTTTCTTGGGCTGTTCCTCCTCTGACAGTTTCGCTTCGCCGGTGGCTGGCCCGACGGGCAGTCCTGGGCTCGGCCGTGCCTCCCCGGGCTCCTTGGGGCAGTAGGGGCGAGGGGCTGGGGCGACGAGGCCCGGGAGGGTCAGATACACTCCCCAGAACACCTTTGGGGCGACCCCTCCTCGCCGTGGGCGCTGGCCAGCCCGCCTGCGGGCTCCGAGATGGCTCGGGGAGGTCCGGGGTGAGGGCGGCAATGGGGTCCTAAGCTTTCTCTGAATGCAAATTGGAAGCTCCCGCCATAAACGGAGTCCCCAACCCCGCACCCAGGTGCCTTAATAAAAGTTAAGGAAGGGACACTCTCGTCTGGCAAACTCCTAAGCTCGGGCGCCCGAAGGGCCTCGCACAGCCAGGGGTGAGCACTCACCTTCATACTCTGGGGCCGGCGCCGGGGCTGGCGGCGGGGAGGGCTCGGTGCCTCCCTCGGGCGCCTTGGGGCAGGCGGGCCGCGCGCCTAGCCTCCTATCCCGCTCCTTCGCGCCCCGGGCACCCCGCTCCGCGGGGAAGGTGCCGAGGATCCCGTCGTCCTTGGTAAACCCCAGGATGGCCTCGATACTGTGCAATCGCGAGGTGCTCCCTCCTGGGCTGCGGAGCAGGTGGCCCGCAAGCGAGAAGCTCCCGTCGGCCATGGCTGGCGCGCAGCCCGGCAGGTGCATGGGGGGCGCCGGGAGGCGGGAGGGCGCTTTGGAGACAGAGAGGAGAGGCTCGAAGCCGGCTCTTTCCCAGTGTGGCGGTGCAACCCGAAGGGTCCGGACCCTAAGTTAAGCTCTGCGGGTGAAGCCCACCCGGGCTGCGCACTCTGGGGGTGGCCGAGCGCTCAGCCCGCTGCCGCCTTAGTCCCAGAAGTCGGAAGTTCGGGCTCGGGGTAGCTGGAGCTCTTGGAGCTAAAGGCCGGGAGCCAACTGGCCCTCGGCTCCTCAGCTATCGCCCGGGACCCAGCCCCTTCTCTAGGCCCCTCCCTCCACAGAGGGGCGTGTCCTCGCCCGGACCAGCCACAGGGTCCTCTCTTGGCCACCCCCAGCACTAGGAACATTCCCCTCCCACCTCTTGATCCGTTTTAAGCTTTACAAACACACTCCGGGGATCGGCGGCGCGATGCTTGATACGCCGGGGAACCTGATCTCGGCGCACCCCTAGTCCTGCTTCAGTGGGGCCGACGCCCTTGGGCTCATCTCTCCCCTTGTCTCCCTGTACCTTGGGCTTGCCCTCTCACTTCAGACTAACCCCTGGGGGTCACCTGGCTCCTTGGACGCACCCCTTCCCAACTTCAGACTCGCCCGTCTCGCCCCCTCTGGCTCACCTCGGCGGGGCCGCCACCCTGGCCTGCGTCCCCTGGAAGCGCGGAGGCCCGGCCGAAGGCTTCCCAGCCCCGCACTAGTCGCAGTTTGAATTTCCCCTCGCTGTCTCACTTTTCTGGACCCACTCCTTCCTTGGCTCGGTTGTACGAAGTCCCAGACCTCGCGTTTAGTTTGTCCGTCTACATTTGTTTTAACTCCTCTCAGTCCCCTCGGACTTGAGCGCCGGCAGCCCTCCTCCCTGCCCCCAGCGCCAACCCCAGGGCCATTTCTGTCCGCAAGTCCGGTGATCTCTAGCGCCCGATTGCCCAGCAGGAGACTGGGAGCCCGGAGTCGGATGTGCAGCCGGGCTTAGGTCCCGCAGGAGACCCACCAGGAATTCCTCGCTCTCACCCACTGTCCTGCGGGGAGGGCGGGATCCTTTACTGAAGTTACAGCGGTGTCGCACTCCCACCTCCCTCCAACACTTCTCCGGACCAAGGATATGGCCCAGAACTGACTGGGGAAGGACCTTCTCCCGGGGAGAAGGCCCCGCGCCTCTCCGAGGGTTCAGGAGTAATCGGCTTGCAGGCTCGCAGTTCTTTCTCCTTTGGATCCCCTCGAGGCTTCCGTGGCCCACAGCGACTGATCGGCCACTCGGAAAGATGATTTGATAGGGTGAGTGTGTTTCACCTGCCGCATTGCGGATGGACAATGGCGCTGTGAACATCGCACCCCTCAAATCTGAGGCGAGACCCGAGAAGGGCGCTTGGCCTTCCCTGAGCTGGTGGCCTGAACCGTGAATTAAAATGCTTTCCTATGAAAGCTCAAGAACCTAGAGGACAACATCCCTAAAATCTCCTTTTCAGTAGGCGCTCTGATCTCCATAGCAGGGGCGTCTTCTTTATCCCGCTTACGTTCAGACAAGCGTTTGCTGCGTCCCTCTAGAGGGCAAGGCAACCGTCGAGGGCCAGGTCGTGGGCATCAAACAAATTGGGAAAGGTCAGGGCCATTGGCCTGGTGGAGTTTAACATCCAGTCTGGAAGACAAGACAAAGGAAGAGGGAAAACACATACCCTCAGATCCTCCACCTTTAAATTGGTGTTAGAAGGATATTTGCCCAGGACAAGCCAGTTCCTCAAGGATCATTCAGTGGTTAATTCCCCGTGATGGGCGTATCTGTTTTTCATAAAACTATATAAAGGCAAACCAAAATAAGGGCAAGCATGTGACTGCAGGAGATAGAAACTGAACTAATTCAAGTCAGAAATTAGTTTTTATTTTAAGAAAAAAGCTAAATTAATGAAAGTCAATAGCACTTTACAGCGTTCACATATCACTTTATTTATTTATTTGTTTGTTTGTTTATTTTAGACACAGGGTCCCTCTCTGTCGCCCAGGCTGGAGTGCAGTGGCGTGATGGTGGCTCACTGCAGCCTGGAGCTCCCGGGCTCAAGCAATTCTCTCAACATGTTGCTTTGTAGTTTTCAGAATCTTCTCACATTCTTCACATCATCTGATCTTCACAACCTTGTGAGGTGAGCAGGACAGATATATTGGTCCCCATTTTACAGAAGAGGAAACTGAGGCTCAAAGTGATACAGCTATTAAGTGGAGGGGTAAGGACTAGAACTCAGGCCACTGACTCCTTGTCCAGTGTTTTCTGCCTGCAGCTCATTTGTAATTATTGTTGCAGAGTGTGATCTTTTTGAAAACAATCAAAGCCCATCTTAGCCTGCAGTCTGCCTTTAATCCTTCCCTGAGACTGAATTCTGCATCTAAGAGGCGGAGGTAGAAGCCATTTAGCTCCCAGAAGAAATAAAGTCAGACCCTATAGAGAGTGGGCTTTGGGCACTGGCATCCAGGGCAAATTAACAAACCCTCTGGAGAGTCCCCTGACAGACTAGGCTTTGCCTCCCTCTCCGCCCCTCCTCCACCTTTCTAGACCCTATAAATGGCCTGGTGGCACCCAATAAGGTCTGACTGCCAGTTACACAGACCAGGTGGCTGATGTGCTGAGGTGCTGGCGAGCAGAGGGCAGCCATGGGGATAATTAATTGGTATTTGTTGTTTCCCCTCTGACCAAGAATGCTTTTTATGCAAACTTCCCAATATTAAATTGATCTTGATAATCACCGCTAAACAAAGATTGGCAGCGTTTTCTTAAGCTCCTGCCCACACGCTGCTAAGGGGTTTATGGCCTTGTTTTCCAAAGTTAATTCCTCTGGAACTGCCCAGCTCCTCCTAATAAGTCCAGGTGAGGTTAGCTTTTATTTACTGTTTATTTCAGAGTCTGGGGAGAAAAGCAGAAAAGACTTCAACAGCCACTGGCGAGGGAAGGGGTGGTGGTGATGGGGGTGGGGGAGACAGGGCAGAGGAGGACAAGGGGGAGTTGGGGCTTCCTTTGTGCAGGACATAAAGAGCTAGTCAGTACCATTGTGGGCACGGCGGAGGGTACTCCAAGCAATCAGCCGGGGGTCATTGTTAGGGGCTAATCTACGTGTGTATTTCCCAAGAACTCGATTAGGGAAGATGAATGGACTGGGCCATGTCCCTAATTCTTCTAGCATGAAGCTGCATTTTTCCAGCAGTTAGGCTAGCTCATAATCAGCCCTGCTTCAGCAACAGTAAGAAGCCTGGCTTCTGAACCCCACCTCTGGTTAATTCATTAATTCATTAGATGGATCAAAGAAACCCCCTCCTTCCATCCCCCACCTGCAGCCAACCTTAAACACAGCTAAAGCCCCATTAAACTTGGGATGGTTGGGAGACACACATTTCCAAAAGTGAGGAAGTTGTGGTATAAAGCGGTTCCTTGATGGTGGATGTATGGAGAAGGTCCAATTTCTGGAAGTATTCTGGATGAACAGTCCCACCTACAACACAGAGGAGCCATGCATATCCCCATGCACTGGACGGAGAAGGAGAGGGAGACCAGTGAATTAAGGACATTTGGCCACAGCCTCTAGTCATTTCACCTCTCAGTGATGTTTTACATTAGGGTGAAAGTGTCTGTGGAAAGGCCTATGAGATGTCAATTCATAAAGCGTATCACACCAACTTGATTGTCTGCATGTAGATTGTCCCCATAGCAGATGTATTTTAATCCTGGAATAACTCCCCTTGTGTCATGCCACACTCGAGGACCTCCTCCTCCCACTAGCTCATACATGTGCAAGAAAGGCAACTTACTTTTAGTTTTAGCCAGAGCAAAACACAACTCATATAATCACTAAACATGCACACATACCCCACACACACACTGAAGTTCAACAAATTCAATTGTCAAGAGTTAAGAATATATACAAGAGCTACTATTTGTTGAATACTAAGTATATGTCAGCAGGTATATGCCATACACTTTTGAGTATTATTTTACATGAATTACCCAATTTAGTTCTTACAATAATCCTATGATGTAGATGTTGTTGTTGTTGTTGCTATTATTATTATTATTATTATTATTATTATTAGACATAGAGTCTGGCTCTGTTGCCCAGGCTGGAGTACAGTGGCATGATCACAGCTCACTGTGGCCTCAAGACACTGCTATTATTATTATTATTAGAGACAGAGTCTGGCTCTGTTGCCCAGGCTGGAGTGCAGTAGCATGATCACAGCTCACTGCAGCCTCAACTTCTTGAGCTCAAGCATCCTCCCACCTCAGCTTCCTGCAAAGCTGGGACTACAGGTGCACGCCATCACATCCAGCTAATTTTTGTATTTTTTTTGTAGAGATGGGTTTTTGTCATGTTGCCTAGGCTGGTCTCTAACTCCTGGGCTCAAGCAGTGTTCCCGCCTTAGCCTCCAAAAATGCTGGGATTACAGGCTTGAGCCACTGCACCTGGCCGGTAGACACTATTATTATCCCTACTTTACAGATAAGGAAACTGAAATACAGAGAGGTTATGTAACATCTCCAAGGTCACACAGCTGGTTTCAAGTAGAGCCAAGATCTGAACCTAGGTGTTTTACTCAGGAATGCATCCATCTCCCCACCACGTGTGCTACCCCCAACAAGGTATGCGTATTAACATGCACCATTAATTCTCCAGTGGCCATAAGAGAACCAGCAGATAAATTAAAGCAAGAAAATTTGGGAGTCAAGGGTAACAGGAATAATATAGTTCAGAGTGATGTGGGGATGAGAAAGGTATGATGGATAGCCTATAATTTATTAAGTTATGTAAGATGGTTACAGATTTGCTAAAAAAAATAATAATAATAATAAGTATACCATTCAACTTTCCAAGGCTGTCTCATGAAGTTTAGGGAATTTTCCCTGTTCTGAGTTTCTTTTTTTTTTTTTTTTTTTTTTTTTGAGGCGGAGTCTCGCTCTGTCGCCCAGGCTGGGGTGCAGTGGCCAGATCTCGGCTCACTGCAAGCTCCGCCTCCCGGGTTCCCGCCATTCTCCTGCCTCAGCCTCCCGAGTAGCTGGGACTACAGGCGCCCGCCACCTCGCCCGGCTAGTTTTTTGTATTTTTTAGTAGAGATGGGGTTTCACCGTGTTAGCCAGGATGGTCTCGATCTCCTGACCTCATGATCCGCCCATCTCGGCCTCCCAAAGTGCTGGGATTACAGGCTTGAGCCACCGCGCCCGGCCTCCCTGTTCTGAGTTTCAAATCACTCTCAGTGGTTTGTAAACTATATATTTTTAAGCATCTAAAATATATTTTTTCAGCACTGGCCTTTGATGCTGTGAATTCTCCCCTATATCGTATTATACATTGCATATCATGGGTGAGTTGCTGGCAATGGTCGCAAAAATATCAATAGCTAAGCTCTTTTTGACACTGACATTGCATCCAGAGATAAAACACACTGTGCTTGTTCATCTCTCACTACCAGATCTCCCTCATTTATGAAATATTAGCTACTTGAAGCAACCCAGAAGGTATATCAGAAAAATGTTCTTAGAGGTGCCTACCAGAACCCCATTTTTACATGTGGGCAACTAACAATGAATATCCTTGGCCACTTTCAGTATATGACCTTGACATAGATGATAAAGACGTTTCCTGTATAGTAGTTTACCTCTTACTATGTCAATCTGGATATTCTCTAGCATTTTCAGACTAGATTGAAGCAAATGTTGATATAAGGATTGTATAGTGAATAGTAATCATGGCTGAAATACCATAAACCAACAAAGAGATGGGCCTCATGTAGACATTTTGGGTTGAATTGAGAGCCCTCTCAGATGTGCATATGGAAGCAAACATTTCATCTCATCACAAGATGAAATGAAGGGCAGTTGGGAGCTGTTGTTTCTGAGCAGTAATACCCTGTATGAAAGCCTTCCTTTCACCTAAGAATAGGGACCACAGCTCTCTGCAGACCATCCAGCAATTAGCAAGAAGTTTCCTCCTTGGGAATTTCCATTGTTCCCCGATTATGATGTTTTTGGAAACAACATCACTTAAAACTGCCCTCCCACTTAGTTTCCTGTTATTTCAGGGGATCATATATTGAAGATTTAGAAAGGAACTTTGATTATTATCTGTTCTGTTCTCTTATTTCTAGTCCCCATTTTAACATTTTAGATGTGAAAATGTGTGGGCCCAGAGAAATTAAGCAGTTAGCCCAAGGTGAGACAGAATATTTGTACTAGGGCTTGGACTCGAGCCAGGTCCCAGACTCCCAGGCTGTCCACTGGGCACTCTGGCATTAGCACCACCATACTGAGCTCTCAGGCTGTTACACTCAGATGCCCCAGGCTTATAGTTAGAGAAAGTCACTGCGTGAATTGTGGAGGAATATATTTGTTGTACAAACACAATGAAGTTACTCTTCACACAACTCCCCCATCATTTACCAACCCGATTATCTTGGTTCTGAGCTTGCTTTTACAACTGATGTAAGTTCAAGTAGCCTCACTGTAGGAGGAAAAATTCCCTTGGCAATAGATTTACAGGGATTCTTGGCAAACAGCTAATACTGCTACCCATTGGTGTGCTGGAATCAGCCCCTTCTGGCTTGTAAGAACTTATGGTTAGCATCTTCCCAGTTCCGAGTTCAGTGATTCACCTTAGTAGTTTGAAATCAGCCATAGTGGTAGTAATTTCACCACAGCAATTGGCAAACACTAAAAATCAGACAACTTAAAAACTAAATGATGTTTAAACATTACTAGCACATTACTGCTTCTACCTCATTAAAAATGAGGAAATCAGGAAGTGTTTATTATTTATTATTAAAACTAAAACAAAACCATGATTGATGCAGCGAGAGATGTCTAACTTTTTACTCAAAAATGAAAATTTACATCATTATCTCAGAATATATAAACAAAAGAGGGAACTTGGATTTCTGCCAAATAAATGGACTTTTTTGAGTTGTTAGGAGCAAAGCTATATTAAGATAATTCCTCTTTACTTGTTTTCTAATTAAACTAATTGAATTCAGAGTGTCTAGGGGGAAGCACTAAAGACATTTATCTTGAGGGGATGATGGTCTTGAAGCCTATCAATCCTCTTAGAGTGTTAAGAAGGCAAATCCAAGGATGCCCATTTTGCAGCAGCCTTGACCCAACCCCCACCTGGGGTTTGACCAGCTCTAGTCTTCTTCACAGCAAGGCAGTGTTCTACTGAAAATCATTTGGCTTCCAGTTCTCTACAGCCTCCGGTTTTCTTTCTAGCTCACTGGCTGCTCCTCAACAGTATCCTCCCTGGATTCCTCCTCTTGTCCTTGACCTCTCAAGGCCGGAATGCCCGGCCCAGTCCTGGGTCCTGCTCCCTATCTAGACTCACTTCCTTGATGCTCTCCTTGACTCTACTCCAGAACTCTTTTGTGACTCCTGTGGTTGATCAACTGTCTATTAGGCATCTCCATTTACATGTTATCGAGTACATGTTCAAAACAGAGTTTCTGAATAGGACTTCCCTCCTGCACCTGTTCTACCACCGTCTTCCTCATATCTATAAATGACTGTTTCACTCATGTGTCTCAGGCCCTAAGCCATACATTTCTCTTTCTATCACCCACTTTGTCAGGCAATCCTGTTGGCTGTAGCTTCAACATATAAACAGATTATGATGACTTTTCTCCATCTCCAATCTGATGCAAATCACCATTCATCTCCATAGGGCTCAAGTGATCCTCCTGCCTCAGTCTCCTGAGTAGCTGGGACTACAGACATGTGCCACCACGTCTGGCTAATTTTTTTGTATTTTTAGTAGAGACTGTTTCACCTTTTTGGCCAGGCTGGTTTCCAACTCCTGACCTCAGGTGATCCGCCTGTCTTGGCCCTCCCAAAGTGCTGGGATTACAGGTGTGAGCCGCCGCACCCAGCCTCCTTTCTATTCAGATAAATAATTATAGCACATCTCTGGTTCAGATCCACAAATATGTGTTGGGTTACTCTCCCTCTCTTCTAATTCAAAGTCAACATACACATTCTTTATTCCCCCAAATGGAAGCTGCCTGCTTCTTAAAACAGGATTTTAACACATTCCATTTTATGTTTTAATTTGGAGAGTAAAAAAAACACCCAGAATGCACCTAATTCCTGACAAAGCATAAGCTACTCACAAGCAGGAACAATTCAGAGGCCAGTACTGTGTCTCCTACTTCATTTTTTAAAAATATGTGGTTAAATACACATAACTAAAAATGTGCCATTTCAATCATTTTTGAGTATATGGTTCTGTGGCATTAAATACCTTCCTATTGTTGTGCAGTCGTCACCTCCATCCATTTCCAGAACGTTTTAACCTTCCCGAACTACGATTTTGTATCCATTAATCAAAACTCCTCACCACTCCCAGTCCCCAGCCCCCAGCAACCATCTTTCTACTTTCCGTGTCTAGGAATTTGATTACTCTAAGTATCTCATGTGAGTGGAATCATAGAGTATTTGCTTTTTTGTGGCTGGTTTCTTTCATTTAGCATAATGCCTTCAGGTTTATCCATATTGTAGCATGTGCCAGAATTTTCTTTCTTTTTAAGGCCGAATAATATGCCCGTGTATGTATATACTACCTTTTTCTTATCCATTAAGTCTGTTGATAGACACTTGGGTTGCTTTCACCTCTTAGCTGTTGTGAATAATGCTGCTATGAACATTAGTGTGCAAATAATTGTTTGAGTGCCTGCTTTCAATTTTTTTTTTTTTTTTTTGGGACGGAGTCTCTGTTGCCCAGGCTGGAGTACAGTGGCGTGATCTTGGCTCACTGCAACCTCTGCCTGCCAGGTTCAAACGATTATCTTGCCTCAGCCTCCTGAGTAGCTGGGATTACAGGCATGCGCCACCATGTCCAGCTAATTTTTGTATGTTTAGTAGAGACAGGGTTTCACACTGTCGCCCAGCTGAGCTCAAGTGATCCGCCCGCCTTGGCCTCCCAAAGTGCTGGGATTACAGGCGTGAACCACCACAACTGACCTGCTTTTAATTCTTTTGGGTAAATACCCAGAAGTGGAATTGCTGGATCATATGGTAATCCTATGTTTCAATGTGCAGAACTGCCACACTGTTTTCCATAGCTGCTGCACCGTTTTACATTTCCACCAGCCACACACACAGTAGCTTGTGAATCCTTGCCAATTCTTGTCATTGCTTGTTATTTTCTGCTATTTTAAAAATAATAATAACCACCCTAATAGGTGTAAACTGGTATCTCATTGGTTTTGGTTTGCATTTCCCTAATGATTAGTTATATTGTGCCTTTTTGCATTTGCTTATTGTCCATTTGCGTATCTTCTTAAGAGAAACACCTATTCAAGTTCTTTGCCCATTTTTTAATTGGGTTGTTTGTTCTGTCTAGAGTTTGTAGAACACTTTATTATTAGCAAGATGACTAACAGAAGGCTAGAACACAATCAACTCTTGATTACCTCAAGCTAGTAAGAGGTGCACAGAGAACCACAAACATCAGATTGTCTCTAAATGCCACATGTTTGCTTTGAAAATGCATTAGCATCAATGTTGAATCATTCACACTTGAATTATCCCCTCCCCATCGTGGCTGCTCAGCACTTCAACTTTGTCTCCTTTTCATGTTTCTTATTCAGTTCCATTTCTTCCTCACACCTTTAATTACCATGTCATCCTCCACAGGTAAAAAATATGTGTGTTCTAGTAGACTAAGCCAAGGTATTATTAGATATAATAGAGTATGTATTGCATGTGCACACGTGCACATGTGTGTGCATACATTTAGGGAACTACTCTGCAAGTCTGCTATAAAACAAGCTTTCCCCAAACTCCTCCACTCTACAGGGTCTAGGGGAATTTCTAGCACAGTGTCCAGTGCATAGTGAACTCTTAAGACTCTTAGTTCTTGTTTTGTGTTGACTAGATGCCCCTGAAAATTTATTTGTTGAAGTTCTAGCCCCCAGCACCTCAGAATGTGACCTTACTTGGAAATAGGGTTGTTGCAGATAAAAATTAGTTACGTAACAATGAGGTCATAAAGGAGTAGATGGGCCTTAATCCAAAATGACCAGTGCCTTGAAAAAGAAGGGGAAATTTGGACACAGACGCACATCCAGATGAAGGCAGACATCAAGGCGATGCTTCTACAAGCCCAGGAACACCAAAGACTGCCAGCAGCGACCAGAAGCTCGGGGAGTGGCATGGAACAGATTCTGCCTCGCAGACCTCGGAGGAAACCAACCCTGCAGACACCCTGATCTCAGACTTGCAGCCTCCAGAATGGGAGACAATCAGTTTCTGCTGTTTAAGGCCCCCAGTCTGTGGTCCTTTGTTATGGCAACCCCAGCAAATGAGTTCCCTTATTTGTTGTCTTCCTTACCTAATGATAGGCCCCCTGTTGTATTTGTGAAAAAGCTGGTCTGTTTTTTTATGCTTCCCTACCAATCTCTGGGAAAGTCTTGTCTTCCTTGAGGTGCCCAAGAAAAGGCATCGACGATTTTTGGTGAATGTCGAGGTTATATGAACTTTTTTCAGCTCACAGATATGGCCAGATCTCTCCACCAGTGTTCTTTGCACATCTCACTTTATTAAATTTTGATGAAACTTGTGAATACACTGTAAAGCCTTAAATTATTCCAATATTGTTTTATTAAAAGTATTATTTATTTTTTCCAGCTCTATTGAGGTATAATTGACAAATAAAAATTGTATATATTCAAAGTGTACAATGTGATGATTTGATGTGTACATACACATTGGGAAATGATTACCACAGGATTTTTTTTTTATTTCTGTGAAAAATACCATTGGAATTTTGATAGGAATTGTACTGAATCTGTAGACCACTTTGAGTAGTGTGGAAATGTTAATAATATTAATTCTTCCAATTCATGAACACAAGATACCTATGTATTTGTGTTTTGTTTATTTATTTTTTTCATTAATGGCTTATAGTTTTCAGTGTACAGATCTTTCACCTCCTTGGTTAAATTTATTCCTGAGTATTTTATTCTTTTTGATGCCATTGTAAATGAGATTTTTTCTTAATTCCTTTTTTGATTAGTTTTTTTGTTACAGTATAGAAATACAACTGCTTTTTGTATGTTATTTTGTATCTTGAAACCTTACTGAATTTATTAGTTCTGACCATTTTTTGGTAGTCTTTAGGGTTTTCTACTCATAAGATTATGTTATCTGCAAACAGAGACAATTTAACTTCTTCCCGCCCAATTTAGATGTCATTATTCAGTTGTTTTTTGTTTGTTTGTTTTTTGTTTTTGTTTTGAGACAGAGTTTTGCTCTTGTTGCCCAGGCTGGAGTGCAATGGTGCGATCTAGGCTCACCACAACCTCCACCTTCCGGATTCAAACGGTTCTCCTGCCTCAGTCTCCTGAGTAGCTGAGATTACAGGCGCCCGCCACCATGCCTGGCTAATTTTTGGTGTCTTTAGTAGAGACGTGTTTTTCCATGTTAGTCAGGCTGGTCTCCAACTCCCGACCTCAGGGTGATCTGCCTGCCTCGGCCTCCCAAAGGGCTGGGATTACAGCCGTAAGCCACCATGCCCGGCTCATTTCTTTGTTTTTTGCCTAATTGCTCTGGCAAGGACTTCCAATACTACGTTGAATAGACGTGGTGGACGTGTGCACCCTTGTCTTGCTCTGGATCATAGGGGAACACTGTTGAGAATTATATTACCTGTGGGCTTGTCATATGTGACCTTTATTATGTTGAGGTACATTCTTTCTATGTCTAATTTGCTTAGAGTTTTCATAATAAAGATTAGAGCAGAAATAAATGAAATAGACACTAGAAATAAAATAGAAAAGATTAACAAAACTAAAGGTTGTTTTTTAAAAACAAAATTGACAAATTTTTAACTAGACTAACCAAGGAAAAAAAAGAAAGAAGATCCAATTATAAATAAAAGGGGAGACATTACAACTGATACCAAGGAAATAAAAAGGATCAACAGAGACTGCCATGAATTTTTATTATTCTAAGATAACCTAGAAGAAACAAACTCCTAGAAACACACAATTTACCCAGACTGAATCATGAAGTAATGAAAAATCTGGATAGATCAACAAGGAGATGAAATCAGTAACTTAAAACCTCCCAGCAACATCATCATCAACAAAGTCCAGAACCAGATAGCATCATGGGAGCTTTAATGCCACCCTTCTGAAATTCTTCCAAAAAAAAAAAATGAAGATAAAGAAACTCTTCCAAATTCATTTTAAAAGGCTAGCATTACTCTCATACCAAAGCCAAATAAGGACAGTATAAAAAAAGATAATCACAGGTCAATATCCCCGATGAACATAGATGAAAATCAAGTAAATCAAGTTTAACAGTGCATTAAAAAGATCATTCACCATGATCAAGTGGGGTTTATCCCTAGGATGCAAGGTTGGTTCAACAATAAATCAAATCCCTAATATGATATGCCACATTGAGAGAATGAAGGACAAAAATCACATCATCATCTCAACAGGTACAGAAAAATCATAAGGCAAAAGAACATTCCAATATTTTACATTCTGAAATTTAGTATAAAGCTTGCCTATTTTGTAGACTTTGTCAAGCTTTTGCTGCCCTAAAGGCAAGTCAGATAGTTCATGGTCCTATAGGAAAGGGCAAGCCACAATCTCCTCTTCCTTCTCCCCCTTTCTCCTGTTCCTGGCCTTAGTCATTGTCAATGCCGTGTTCATCTCAGTAACATTACTGAGCTGGATACCATGTGTTAATTTGACGTGTGCCATCTCATTTCATTTCAGAGGTCAATATTACTATAATCCTTCTTCCCCGAAGTCTCCATATTCAATGTATGCATGAGTTCCTTTGGTTTTCCTTCTGCACCACCGTGCAGACCACCATCTTACCTTGCTTGGACAGAGGACTGAATTAGCCTTTTAACTGGTCTCCTTTCTGCTACTCCTAGCTCCCTTCTTTCCACTTTCCACGCAGCAGCCAGATAACTGTTGAAAAATATAAATCAGATCATGCCACTCCCTGCATAAAATTTACCCAAAGGCTTACTGTAACAGGATAAAATCCAAAATCCTTGCACTGCTCTAGAAGACTTACTATTTTTCCACTTCTCACAGCTCCTCATTTAACACTTCTGACCCTTTCCTATCCTTACCAACTTGCTCACTGAGCTGCACCCCCCTTGACCTCTTTCCTCTTCTTGAAATCCTCCAAGCTCCTTTCTGCCTCAAGACCTTTGCCCTTACTATTCTCTCTGCCTGAAATGCCCTCCATCAGATATTCACATGATCTTCTTATAATTCCATTTTTTTATAGCACCTACCACTCTCCAAACCTATCTTCTTTATTTTACTATCCGTCTCCCCTCATTAGAATCTTAGCCACGTGAGAATAGGGACCTTACCTGTTCAATCTCCAGCACCCAGAACATATGTTGCACATAGTCGTGGTTGAGTCAATGAATAACTACAAGGAACTCTATTTTTCACATAAGGAAGCAGTTAAGCAACTTGTCTGATTTCACACAGCTATTAATTGGCACAAGCATACATTTTTTCACATTCTTATACTCAGTCATCTGGAGTTTTTCTAAAATATTAATTATTTCCCATGTGTTTGGAAAATGTCAAACTGCTTAGCTTTCCTTCCCAAATAGTCCACAGAAATCATTTGATCACTTTCAAAAGGCATTTCAGTCCACTCCAGTCTTGTTAGCATCAGCACTGGCTAGGGTTTCCTCCACCGCCTTTGATGTGAGCGTTCATTAAATGAGGAGACAGGGGTTCCCATGTAAGGCCATAGCCATCTTGCTCAGAACCCACACCACTCTAGGGAATGTCATTTTTTTCCCCCAAGGCGGCTCCAGCAACTCTACTGTTTACTTCAGTTTACTTTTACAGTTCACTGTGATTTTATGAACATTTGTTGATTTTTATTGTGCTTTCTCCTTTGACCCCTTAAGCCCTAAAAATGCTGATCCTGTATGTTCTGATGAATTGAATTAGCCCCTTTTAGCCACCAGATGCTTTCAGTAGGATTTACAAATGCTCCCCAGAAGTGTCTTCATTCAAGTGTTGGGAGTTTGCCGTGCTTACTGCAGGGTGTGTGCATTGTTAGTTAAATGAATGATCTTTAAAAAAAACACAACTTGGAAATCTTTAAGGGCTTCTGAAATGAGTTAAGAAAATAAGTAAACATCATTTTGTACATGTATACTATCTTTCTTTAACTCCAGAAATTTGATGCCATCTAAGAATGATGTTTTTAGCATATAAACAGAGTTGTAAAAATACATGGTTTTCAAGGGCTAGCCACATTTTGGAGTTGGGTAAAGGAGATAAACTTCAGCACAAGTAAATTTTTTATACTAGTCTTTCTACTTTTGGTTAGGTTTGAAATTTTTCCATAACAAAAAAAAAAACATATTTTAAAAGGCAAAAAAGCCACAAGGTTTCTCAATCTGAATTTAATTTGTATGATTTCAAAACTTATTACATTCTCCAAGCATAATTTTTGCAGCTCTCAAAACTGCTCTTTCTAATGTAGACAAGCAAAGGATATTATGGTCCAGGAATTTCACTTCTGAGTGTGTACCCAAAATAATTGAAAGCAGGGACTTGGACAGATATTTGTATACCGATGTTCACAACAGCTTTACTCTTCATAGGCAAAAGCAACTTAACAGTCCATCAGTGGATACATGGATAAGCAAACCATACAGTCTTGTAAGTGCCTATAAGGATAACAAGACATAA
Source organism: Chlorocebus sabaeus (assembly GCF_047675955.1). NCBI lineage: Eukaryota > Metazoa > Chordata > Mammalia > Primates > Cercopithecidae > Chlorocebus > Chlorocebus sabaeus. Next base: position 21,185,226 of record NC_132921.1, on the reverse strand, counting down.
GTTTTCCCTCCAGAAATCTTTTCGTTAGACTGTCACTTTTATTTTATTTTATTTTATTTTATTTTATTTTATTTTATTTTATTATTTTATTTTATGACAGTGCCTTGCTCTGTCACCCAAGCTACAATGCAGTGGCGCGATCTTGGCTCCTTCGCCTCCCAGGTTCAAGCGATTCTCATGCTTCAGCCTCACAAGTATCTGGGATTTCAGGTGTGCACCATTATGTCCTGGAAGGTTTTGTATTTTGAGTAGAGATGGGGTTTCACCATGTTGGCCAGGCTGATCTCGAGCTCCTGGTCTCAGGTGATCCACCCACCTTGGCCTCCCAAAGCATATATTTATTTCATTTTAAATGTTATATTTTTAATTGCATTAAGAAATATAAAATTCTTATAGAAATTGGAATTTTTTGGTGAGAGTGATATTTATATGTTTATATATTGTTTAATGCTTTGAATTTTTAAATGAAAGTTCTACACATGAATATCAGAATTTGAGACAAATATCTATCTGAACTATTGGGCAGAGGAGAAAATAAGAGCTTAAAAATGCATAGAGAATCCCAAATGTCATTGTATCTTTTTATTTCCATCTCTCTTCTAATTGTGTCTTTTTCACTAGAGCTGTTAACAAGTGGAGAAGTTTATTCATTTCAGCTTCATAATTTAATCATAAACTATAAAGCATTTATTAAGAAAAACTTAAAACATGTAGTAAAGTTGAAAGGATTATAAACACCTTGGACCCACTATCTAGATTCTAAAATTAATATTTTTTCTATATTGTTCTATGACACCTATTTATCTCTCTAACTACTCATCAATCTCTTATTTTTTGTGTGTGTACTTTTAAAAGTAAGTTGCAGACTTCAGTGCACCTCACTTCCAGATACTTCAGCATGCAATTAATTAGCTAGAGTTCAATTTTTTTTAAGGATACTAGCCTAGTGTGTTAGTTTTAGATGAAACTACTAGAACTTTCCCCAACAATATATAATATATAATATATACAAGAATCCTGATTGCTCCATATTCTTACCAAAACTTGCTGTCAGTCTTTTAAATTTTAACCATTCTAGCAAGTCTGTGGTTAATTTTTGTTTTCATTTCCCCAACAATTACTCTTAGCACTCTTTTATGTACTTGTCCATTTGCATACTTTAAGTGTTTGCTCACATTTTCTGCGCTTCAAAAATTTGTTTTAATTTTTTTATTATTGAGTTGTAAGGGTTTAAAATATATATATATATAAAATAACAGATCTCAGTCCTTTGTCAGATACAAATTTTGCAGATATTTTCTCTCAGTCTGTAACTTGTATGTGGCTTGGCTATTTATTTTCTTAATGATATCCTCTGATGAGGAGGAGTTTTAAATTTTGATAAAGCCTCATTTATCAATTTAAAATTTTTTCTGTTTTCTGAAAAAGCTTTTCTTATTTCAAGATCACAAAAATTTTATTCTGTGTTTTGTTCTAGAAGCTTCACAGTTTTAGTTTTATGCTTAGGTCTATGATCCACATTGAATTAAGTTTTTAGATATGGTATGAGATAAGGGTGTAGGTTTGATGGGTTTCAGCACATTAAAAAAATAAGACTCCATTCCTTCATAGGATTGCATTGGTATTTCTGTCAAAAATCAATTGGCCGAGGTAGAGGTTAGTGGTTTCTAGAGCTTGGGAGTGGGAAGAGGGAGGATAGATGTGACTATAAAGGAGTTGAATCAGAGAGATCTTTGTGATGATGAAACAGATCTGTATCTTGATTGCAGTGGATGTATGAATCTACACATGTGACAAAATGCCACAGAACTATACACACCCATTATGCCACTGTCAGTTTTCTGGTTTTGATATTGCACTGTAATTATATAAGATGCAACCATTCGGAGAAGCTGGGAGAAGTGTACATGGGACCCTTTCTGTACTATCTTTGCAATTACCCGTGAATCTATCATTATTTCCAAATAAAAATTTAGAAAAATCACTTGACATATAAGTGTGAGTCTATTTCTGTACCAGTATCGATTAGTACCAGTATCAATTGGTACCAATATCACCCTGTCATGGTTACTGTAGCTTTATAGTACAGCCTTAAGCAAGTGGAGTAAATCCTCCAATCTTGTTTTTCTTTTTCAAGATGGCTCTGTATATCCTACTACACTTGCCTTTCCAGTTGTATTTTTGAAACAGCTCATCTTTTTCTACATGATAAGATTATGATTGAGATTGCACTGACTCTACAGATCAATTTGGAGTTTGTTGACAGCATGACAATATTGAATCTTCTGATCCATAAACATTTATTTAAGTATTCTTGAATTCTTTCAGGAATGTGTTGCAATTTTCAGTGTACAGGCCTTCTACATCTTTTGCTACATTTATTACTAACAATTTTATGTTTCCTAATGCTGTTGGCAATAAAATTGTTTTAATTCCATTTTGAATTGTTTGCAGCTAGTATATAAAAATGCAATTGATCATTATATACTGACATTATTTCCTGCAACCTTACTAAATTAACTTATTAATTTAGTGGTCGTTGTTTTATAAATTCCTTATAATTTTCTGTGTTAGTAATCATGTCATCTGTAAATAGAGACAGTTTCACATCTTTCTTTCTCATCTTTTCTTTTCTTCCTTTTTTTCTCCCTTATTGCACTGGCTAGGGCCTTGGTACAACGTTGAAAAGAAATAACGAGAGTAAATATCTTTGCCTTGTTCCCATTTCTAGGGGAAAGTATTTAATGTTTTACCATCAAGGATGTTAGCTGTCGGTTTTTCAAAGATGCTCTTTATTGAGTTGATAAAGTTTTATTCTAATCTTAGTTTGCCGGGAGTTTTAAATCAACAATGGGTGTTGGATTTTGATAAATGCCTTCTCTGTTGACTTAAATGATTATATGGGGTTTCTTTTTTATTGTGTTAATATGGTGAATTACATTTATTGAGTTTTGAATGTTAAATCAACCTTGAATTTGTAAGATAAACCTCATTTATTCATGATATATTATCCTTTTTCTGTATTGCTGAATTTTCTTTTTTTTCTTTTCTTTTCTTTTCTTTTCTTTTCTTTTTTTTTTGAGACAGAGTCTCCCTCTGTTGCCCAGGATGGAGTGCAGTGGCGCCATCTTGGCTCACTGCAACCTCCGCCTCCTGGGTTCAAGTGATTCTTATGCCTCAGACTCCCAAGTAGTTGGGACCACAGGTGTACACCACTGTGCCCAGGTAAATTTTTTTGTAATTTTAGTAGATATGGGGTTTCACCATGTTGTTCATACTAGTCTCAAACTCCTGATCTCAAATGATCTGCCCACCTCGGCCTCCCAAAGTGCTGGGATTACAGTCATGAGCCACCAGGTCCGGCCTGGATTTTATTTTGTATTAGTTGCTAAGAATTTTAAAAATCTAAATTCAACAGAGATATTGGTCCGCAATTTTTTTTTAAATAATTTTTTTTCAGGTTTTGGCATCAGGGTTATATTAGCCTTATAAAATGACTTGAGAATAATTTCTTCCTCTTTCTGAAAGAGTTTGGGTAAGATTGTGCTATTTTCCCTTAAATATTTGATAAAAGACACTAGTGAGGCCCCCTAAGCTTGGTGTATTCTTTGTGGGAAGGGTTTTAATAATTATTTCTATTTTTTTAAAGACATAGGGTTATTCTATATATCTTGCATCAGTATTTGTGAAGTGCATTTTTTTTCAAGGAATTTGTTAAGTTCACTTAAATACTTGTCAAGTTTATTAGCATAAAGTTCTCCATAACATTCCCTTATCATCCTTCAATGTCTGTAGGATTTGTAGTGTATTCCCTCCTTCAATTTTGACATTGGTCATTTGTGTACTCTTATTTGCTTCTTAAGCAATTCAGCCAGGTGTCTGTCAAGTTAGTTGATCTTTTAACCAACCAACTTTTGGACTTCTTAATTTTTTCTATTGTTTGTCTGTTTTCTATTTCATTGATTTGTGCTCTGTAGTGTTTCCATCCTTCTACTTACTTTGCTGAGTTCTGTTATGTTTTTCTGAAGATTATTTTCATTTGTTTGTCTGTTTGTTTCATAGTCAGCAAACATGGCTGGATTCAAACTCAAAACTCTCTTTCTCCTAAGTGGGCAGTAACAGAATTCTTAGTTCAGTTTGTTTAGCCCTCACTGGGCTGCTCAGAGTATCCCTAATCTATGCATAGTTCAGGGATTTGCCAGGATCTTGAACAGACTTCATACACAGAATTTAGAATCCCCCTCCTATGGCTCTTTCCTTTCTAGGATTCGCTCTTTCATTTTGCAGCTGCTGTGGGCATCCCAAACTCTGCTGGTTCTTCAGTACATTAAGGCTGCAGGTTTTCCATCTGAGTTTTAGTTGTCTTACTTGGCTTCAAGTGGGGTCCGCCCTCAGATGAAACTTTTAAGCAAAGGAAAACTCACCAGTGCTTTTTCCTTCTTCCTTGTTCAGGTTTCATTTCCCTCCGGTGTGGACCTGCTTTTAGCTGCTTCCAGTGCTTTCAGGCAGTTGTTTCTTTGCATTTTGTTCATAGTTTATAGTTGTTATTTGCAGGAGGGTTGATCCAGTAGGAGCTTATTCTCCACTATCAGAAGCTGTAAGCTCTAGTTTTTTTTCACTTTTAATTTCACTCCTCTCCCTGTGTCTGACGGTTCTGTTTGTAAGTAGGAATTTGGCTAAATTTCTAGTGCCAGGAGCAAAACCCAGGTACTTACATAACTCACAAACTAGATCAGTTGGTTTCTGGGTAACTGAGCTCACTATATCAACAGTCTTTCAAAAGTAGAACTCCTGCTTCTTTGTACTATAGGAGCCCATATCTAATTGGGATAGACTAACTCTAAGCAAAATTGGGAAGTCCATTTAATTTGCCTTCTTGGAATTTATTCCTCAGCACCTCTCCCCAGAGTCATTATGGTTCCTTCTGCCTGGATAGAAATGCCCCCTGGATCTCTAGATTTTTCTCTCCATGGGCAACACTCTATGTTCTTTATCCCCTCTCTTGTAGCATCTGACTCTCTCTTCCTTCCCGCCACTCCTGGAGCCTGGTGTCCCTTTGCTCAGTTGAAGCTAGTAAAGGGACTGAAACCTAGTTCTGTGGCAGTGACAATGGGCTAATGTGCTCTCTTTCACAAGATAAATGTCCACAGTGACCACCCTGAAATCATAGAATGAATTACAGAAAATAGAGTAATCCAGCCCCTTCATTTTCACTGTTGAGAAAGTGGATTTCCAGATAGAATAAATGACTTGTCTAAGGTCATGTGCTAGTGGAATTGGGTCTAAAATCCTCATTCCTCACTATGAGTTGGCTCAGGAATGGCTTCAAGCATCAAGTCCAGTAGCAGGGTGTGAAAGGTGACAGCACTGCTGCCTTCTGCATGGCTGGCTTCACTCCTAGACATCAGCAGTCAGCGCTCAATTACCCAGTCTGTTCACAGTGTTCCTACTGTATGATGAGAATTGACGAAAAGAAGTGAGGATGTTTTCCTGAAAAAGAGAAAACTGAGAGGGGAATATATCAAAGCCTGAGTGGGAATGTAGGCACAATCTGTGTAGTTCCATTCAACGGAACCATGACCGATGGATTAAAGATGCAACCATTTTCAGCTTAAGACAAAGAAGGATTTTCTAACAACTAAAGCTGTCTAAAAATGGAATGGTGGTTGTTAAATTTCCTTGGAGCAGCAGATAGTGAATTCTGTACCACTGGAAGCTTTCAAATAAGGCTCAACTGGGACAACTTGGAAAGGGTCCCTTTATTGTATGGGAGATTAGAATAGATTCCCTCTTAGTCCTTAATAATTGTTGGATTCTAGGTTTTGATACTGGGAGACCTTTTTGTGCTCATTGACATCAATCCACCCTCTAGAGAGAAAAAGGCCTTCTGGATGCCCTAATACATGTCCTCCCTCTCCCAACCCATACACATGTGATTTGGTATTGATTGGGGTGGTGTGGCCATGTGGTGAGGGGTGGTTTAGTGTGGGGTGGTGTGTTGTGGTGTAATGTGGTATGATAGGTTGTGGTCTGGTGTAATGTGATGGGGGGTACCATTGTATGGGGTGAGGTGATACATTGGGCTGTGTTGTGGGGTTGTGTGATGTGATATGAGAGGAATCATGGTCACAGTCTTCTAGCAGCTGTGCAACTTCATTGAGACAATGACCAAAATGCATTGGAGTAATGTTGGCAGTCAAGAGGAAGTGCCAGTTTAGTGATTTCCTTAGCAGAACTGGCTGCATCTTTTACAGAAAGCACGTCTTCTTTGTCATCCTGAGGCTAGTCTGTGGAACAATTTGGCAGTTGTAGTATTTTATGTCATACAAAGTGTACAGACATCAGGCCACATGCAGCACCTCTCACCCATCCATACTACCCACTCCGTCAACTACAGGGCAGAGTAAGGCATTAAACTGAAACTAAATCATATCTATTATATTGTAGTTTTTTAGAAAGTGAGTCTTTTAAAGTTTCTGCTATAAAACAAATCACAACTCACATGCCATTTCTGATAAAAGACAAGCAGTTTTAAAATGTGCTCATGGCATCTGGGTTTGTGGACTAGAAGCTAATCAGACCCAATCATTGCACCAATGTTCTCCCAGGAACTTCCAAGACAGGCTAAACTTTGCCAAGGACCATAGGTTTTGGACCTTTATTCATTTGTTTTATTTGCATATTTTTATTACACAAAACTTCTTGTACAACACATTTGGGAACTCTGGGTTTAGAACAAGTTAGACCCTAAGTTTTGGGTCTCAGTTTCCTTTTCCTTTGATAGATCTTTATTCACCATATGAACAGATTCACCAAAAAAAATCAGTATTTTGTTTTGGTTTGGTGGGCTTTAGCTAAATAGCTTGAAGTGTTTCAGTGGTAACTGTCCTAAGTCTTTTGAATTGTTCCTTTTGAAAGAGAGCAGATATTAGGGAAAAAAAAAATCAGTGCCTACCCTGAAAGCCTGTGGCACCAAATGACAGTGTGATTTACTGGAAGGTAGTCTGAAGGGGTGGGATAGGAAGGGACAGGAGAAGGAAAAAAAAAAGAGATGGGGAGATTGGACAAGAAGGAGGGAAAGGGATGAGAGAGAAATAGGTTGGGAGGAGACAGAGAGAGACAGAGAGAGACTGATTTAACTTCTTAACGCTCTCTGTTAGTCTACCCACTTTATTTCCATTGCTATCACCAAGTTCAGACAAGGAGAGTTAAGCTCAACTCAAAAAGAGCAGCCGTCTCCCTGGTTTCCCTCTGCCTATAATTGTGCCTCCCTCAGTTCCATTCCTCACTTGGTCACTAGAGTGATGATCTCCAATGCAAAGGGCTGGTGAGGTCTATTCCCTGCCTCAATTTCTCATTGTTCACCACATCCCTGCCACCGCCACTTGACTGAGAAGCATCCAAGGACCAAACTTGATGAGTATCACTGACAAATTCAAGGAGCCTGGAGGTGAGGGGTGGGGGTGGTGACCTTTGATTGCCCTGGCGTCTGTAGCCTCAGCTCCCTGTAGGCAACCCGGCTTCCAGTAGACACCTTGACTCTCCACATCTTTCTCTGAAGGGACCTGGTGTCCTGTGAATAGTTGGACAGGGTGAGAACTTGGCCTCCAAGGAAGAAAGTTGGAGAGGAAATGCCACCTGCTTTTGTTTCTTCTTGGCTCATCTTAAGGTCTTTAAGCAGATACGTGTTCTGCATCATCATTTACACCTGAAATTTCCAGTTCGTCTCATTTATAACTAAAAGGAAAATATGGTTCCTGCTGCAAGGTGCTAGCTAAATGCTCTGCCAGGAATATTTAGAACAACCAAATGATTGTCTATCAATGGATCATCGTGGTTTTCCTTAATGTGTTCACTACATTAAAACATGTACTGCTCGAAACGTCCCACAGGAGAGTGGTCTTTTCCAAGGATGACTGGTTCCCTCCCTCCACCCCTCCCACCCCTCACATCACGGTACACTTCTGCTCCGCTGTCTGCTTGATTTCAGTGAAGGTGGCCTGGGCTTTTTCTTTTATGGTATCCAAGTCCATGTTCTGGAGATTCTGTATCTGCCCAAGAATAGAATCTTTATCTTCTTCCTCTTCCTGATCTTCATTTACCATTTTCCGGAGATCTTCGGGTAAATCCACATCATCTCCAGCCATCTGGATTTGATTCTCATCCATTTCACTCTATGTGAAAAATAAATAGAGATAGATAAATAACTCTAAACCTAGTAACTCAGTAACTAAATACATTTTTAAAAGCAGCAGGAAGAAGTCTGTAGAGAATAAAGGAAGTGAGTGGCACACTTGGCCTTGCAGTCAAGCCTGGTCCTGGTGGCAGTCGTGGAGGCTCCTGGAGGGACGTCCCTCCTTCATGGCACCTTGGGTCAATCAGAACCTTCCAGTATGGTGGTTCTCCAAGTGTGGTCCCTGGACAAGCAGCATTAGCATCATCTAGAGCCTGCTGGAACTACAGATTCTTGGGCCCCATCCCAGATCCACTGAATCAGGAACTCTGGAGGTGGAGTCCAGCCATCTGGATTTTTTTTTTTTTTTTTTTTTTTTTTGCTTGTTTTTTTTTTTGAGAGGGAGTCTTGCTCTGTCACCCAGGCTGGAGTGCAGTGTCTCAATCTCAGCTCACCGCAACCTCTGCCTCCTTGGTTCAAGTGATTCTCCTGCCTCAGCCTCCTTAGCAGCTGGGTTTACAGGCATACGCTATCAAAACTTGGCTAATTTTTTGTGTTTTCAGTAGAGATGGGGTTTCCCCATGTTGGCCAGGCTGGCCTCGAACTCCTGACCTCAGGTGATCCAACCACCCCGGCCTCCCAAAGTGCTGAAATTACAGGCGTGAGCCACCACTCCCAACCCAATCTGGATTTTTAAGAAGCCCTTTCTCTCTGTGATGCTTATACACACAAAAGCTGGGGCATCACACCCCAACTCTGCCTAAGGGCAGCTTTCCAAGTCTTGCAGACTCTATCAGGCACATGCCAAGGTCCACTCACCTGGTTGACCCCATTCTAGAGGATGAGGTTTCAGTTTATAGTGACTAGACAGTATGCATTAATTCACTCATCACACCCTAATGGCAACTTTTGCTTAATCATTGCTCTTTTCCTCCCTTCCACTAGACAGGGAGCCCCTCACATGGGCTCTTGTCAGATTCAACTCCATCGTTAGCACCTGAACTGGAGTCTGGCCCACAGCACACATGTATTAAGTGAACCATCAAGCACATGGCCCCCACTCAGCATCCTGGCAGTCTAGCCTTCGGTATTGTTGATGCTATCACAAGTGCCTTGCACATTTCATTTTGTGATTCTAGGAGTGTCTGTTCCAGAATTTCTTAGTGCATGCTGCCTGGTCTTTGAGATTCTTTTATTTATTTATTTATTTTTATTTTTTAGACAGGGTCTCTCTCTTTCACCCAGGCTGAAGTGCAGTGGTGCAATCTTGGCTCATTGCAGCCTTGGCCTTCTAGGCTCAAGCGATCCTCCCACCTCAGCCTTCCACGTAGCTAGGACCACAGGTATGCACCACCATACTCAGCTGAGATTGTTTCACCACTTAGACTGCAAAGCCTCCTGTTCTGTAATGAGAGAGGAGTCTAAAGAAAACCATTCTCTGGGAAAGGTTAACATTAGCTTATATCCCCAGATGGCTGCTGTCAGATTTTTTGGAGATCAGGTTGTAACATGAGGTGACCTGGGTTTCAGGGAAACAGAAGATTAAAAAGAGTGTCAGAAAAGCTAATGAGAGGAAAGATCTATGTTAGAGCCACCTGAATATGTTGTGACCAGCCTTAAATTTGTTACCAAAGCTCATGAAAAATCATATTAAAAAATAATGATCTAAGTCAATCAGACTACACTGTTTTAAGAAAGATTTCTGCCCCTGGTGACTTCTGAGGTGGAGTTAAAGACAGCACCTAAAGGGAGATCTGAATTCCCCCTGTCTGGGTGCTGCATAGGAATGATCGGAAAGAAACATCAGTTGTCTCTAGGTCCAAACGGCACACCAAGGTAACCTGTAAACTTCCTTCTTCATCTGTAAAGTGGGTTGGAAGGACCAGATGGCTGAAGTCTTTTCCAGTTCTAACTCTCTGTGGCTCTCTTACTTGGAGGGGCTGAAGCCCAGCAGCCTTTCCTCAGGGCTCTCTTCTTTGATTCGGTTCCCTGGGCAGAGTGACACAGGAACCTGGCTCAAGAAATAGCTTGAGGAGCAGATTTCTGATGCAGGGGGAACCAATGATTTTGGGAAGGACAGTCCTCACCGAGGCCCTCCTTGGAGACCCGGGAGGACAGTCCCACTCTGAACCAGCCTCCGGAGATAAGTGAAGCCTCTCCCTGCTCTTGGCCAGGGCCTTGGGCCCTCCAAGTGCTTAACGGATTAATTAGTTCCTGGTCAAACTGTTGTGGGATTAATTAGTTAGTTAATCCCTAGGGGCTCCCAGCCAATTGTGCATTTCTATTTATTTTTTATTTGCCTTCCCTAGCAGCTGCTTTCCTTGCTGATCATCTTCTGGGCCTTTTTGCAGGAAGGTGAGGAAAAGCACAAGGTGGCCGACTCATTCTCAGTTCACGTAAATGTGGGACATCTGCCCTCTCTTATGCATCCTGACATCAAATGCAAGTGATTTGAAAAGACATTCCCAGGAATTCTGGCCCCTTCCCTCAGGTTGGTAGTAAGATCCCCAAGCATGTCACCAGGTTTGAACCTGGACAGGGTAACTGTTGTAGGCCTGCAGGGACGAGCAGCTAGAGGGGCCAAAGGAAAGCCAGCCAGCCAGCCAGGGTTATAAAACACTGAACACACTCGCAAGGGCTCACAGGATGGTGCTCTCCTGCCTCCCATTCACAGGGAGACCTCAGCAAGGCCACTCTCTATGGCTCTGCTGTGCTTGAAGAAGCTTCGGGATGGTTTCCTCCTTCAAGGGTGACTCTGAGGTTTGTTTTATCCTTGTGCCTCTTGCTCAGGGAAGCAAGAGCAGTGCAATTCTACGTTGCCTCATGGAGAGGATCTTGATTGCCCTAAGTTTTATCAAAGTGGTTCTCAAAGTGGGTTCTCTAGGCCAACAGCATCAGCATCTTTTGGGACCTCACTAGAGATGCACACGCTGGGACCCTACTCAGACCCACTGATTCAGAAACTCAGGGCACGGGCCTCACAATCCGTGATTTCACAAGTCCTCCTGGTGATTCGGGGTCTTGCTGAAGTTTGAGAACCACTGCTCCACATTTCTTGAAGACAAAGGCTGTAAGTTACTCATCTTTGTGTCTCACAGCCCAGCAAAGTTTCTGGCATGTAGACACAAAGAATTAAATCTTTACTGAATAGCCGGGCATGGTGGCTCAAGCCAGTAATCTCAGCTCTTTGGGAAGCTGAGGTGGGGGGATCACCTGAGGTCAGGAGTTCAAGACCAGCATGGCCAAATTAGTGAAACCCTGTCTCTAATAATAATGCAAAAAATTAGCAGGGCATGGTGGCACACGCCTGTAATCCCAGCTACTCGGGAGGCTGAGGCAGGAGAATCGCTTGAACCTGGGAGGCAGAGGTTGCCGTGAGTCAAGATCACGCCACTGCACTCCAGCCTGGGCAAAAGAGAGAGACTGTGTCTTAACAAATAAATAAATATTTTCAAAAATTAAAATAAATGTTTACTGAATGATTCAATGAACCTATTGTCAGGGAAGATAACAGCCTTAACAATACTTAAATTTGTAAGTTCTCTTTGCTATAAAGAGCTCTGTTTTCATAGCTACTGGTTTATCTTTATAATCCTGTTGGGGCATCGCAGACTAAATTGCCTGAGTGAGAACGGGTGACCTGAGAATGGGTGACCTGGGGCACTTTGTATAGCCTCTTTGAGCTTTATTTCCTTGTCTGTATGTGGAGAATTGCATTATTTGCCTTAGAGCTGTGGAGGGTTGATTAGATGGTAACTGAGTTATTTAGAATCTGTTAAGCACTCACCCAGTACTAGCTATTCATAAAAATAATAGCCTTCAGAGGTGGACAGGGGAATTTACTGTGGGCAATATTGCACATGGGGTTAGCCCTCTCAGGAGGCTGTGATGTCCTGGCACCTTATCTCTGACCTAGCAGTGACTCCTACCTTCACTCAAAGGCTTGGTTTTTCTAACAAGTCAGGCTTAGTCATTTCCTCGTTAGCACTAGGCTTTCCATTCTAGGAGAAAGCTACCTAGCCAGCCCTAGCTCCCCTTACCTCTTGTCGGGCCCACCCCTAATTTTTGTGAATGGTAGAGCACAAGTGCTGATAGAAGTTTCTGGCTCACAACCTGGCCCTCTTTTTTCCCCAGTTCCTGGCTCCAGCCCTCACTGGGAAGGGCCTTGGGACCTTGGGAGCATGACCGCTACCCCACTCCTCAGGCCTAGTCTACCTGGCCACTCTGAGGAGCACAGATCTGCATCGGAGGCCTGGGAAGGCTCTGGAATGCACTTAGGCAGGCCGTTTGGGGTCCTGAGCAGCTTGAGCATGGTCTACAAGAGGGGTGTGGCTCTGCCTGGTCTAGGCCCTTTGGCCCACAGACTCTTCACCCCATGTGAAAGAGGGTGGCTAGAAGAGAGACCAGAGCCCTCTAAAACATGGGCTGCAGGGCAGTGGCCTCAGATGTCCAAGTCCAAAGACAGCATTGGATGTAGTCAATGGCTTTGGTCAGAGAGTCCTCCACTCACCATTGATCTAGAAGGACAAGGCTACTGGCCCTCCCCCAGAGCATGGCTGCTTCCGGAGATGATTCTAGTCTTGAAACTGATTACTCTGGGCTGAGGCCTGTGCCATGGAAACCTTATGACTAAAGGTAGGACAACCAGAGAAGGCTGTTGAGTGGCTAGAGGAGAAAATCATGCCCTCTGGAACCAAATGTGGGCCTGTAGCCTCGTTAGCTCTGGATCCTAACTAATTGAGCTAGACCTAGACCTAGAACTGGCTAAGTATTCAAGTGTCTCCTTTGTAAAAAGCTGCAGCCTATCCAGACTGTTCTCCTGCCAGAGGTAGCCTAGGAGAATGAAAGATTGTGTGATTTGGAGTTAGACATGGGTTCGAGTCCCAGATCTGTCATTCACCAATGCATGACCTTGGGCAAGTCAACTTATGTTTCTGATGTCCAATGGAAGGGCCACTTAGAGGACTGTTGAGCAGATTGAATGAGACATGCTGTGAAACAGCCTCACAAGCATCTAAGCTCTGGATAAGTGGTAGTGGTGGTTATGAATATTTTAGAGGAAAGAGGGCAGCTCAGTGTCAAGATCCCTGCTGAAAGGATCCCTGGGATAAAGAAGGCATGGACAGTGAAAGAGACGGTGGGAGAGTATTGGCCCTTAAGAGAAAGATCCGGGACAGAGCAAGCAATTAAGAAGCATAAATGGGATTTATACAGTGGACACAGCAGCCTTGTTTCCTCTCTTCCTAATGAACCACCCTGCTGACAGGACCTTGTCTGCAATTCAAACAATGAATGTCTTGTCCACACGTTCTGCTGCCCATTGACAAATCTTGGGTTGGGGAGACCAGGAATATTTGGACACAGTTCACACTTCAAGGAAAAGAAGTAATGGCTCATTACAATCCCCAAATACAAGTGCAGTTACAGCCAATGTGAATCAGCGTCACTACGGGCCGGAAGCAGCTCCAGGGAGGGAAGGAAGGCTCAAGGATGAGAACCGTGGCGTGAATGAATGAATGAGTGAGCCAGCACATAATTAGGGGACTTATAGGCTAGACTTTGTTCTCAGAGGCTCTGTTTCAGAGATCTTCTCATTTCTAGAAATCTTATCAATTTGGGATATTGTTTAATGCAGTTAAGAGCTAATTATTTTTATGCCAGCTGATGAGAAATCCGTTTTAATCTCTTGTTTTTAACCAGACTTATTATCTTTATGGCCACTGCTGAATACCCCATTATTTAAATAGCTCCATATCCTACCATTGTCATTTCCTGTGATTGATGCATGACCATTCACCAAAAGATAAACGTGACCCTGGATTTCAAGACTTACTATTTCCTAGACCTGGATAAACTGGCCTTCTCTTTTCACCAAACTTGAGATACCATGAGAAATTATCTTAGATGGTTATATCTTCAAAAAGCTGAGCATTCTCCTCTTGTCAGAGTCCAGTTAGCTAAGCGTGGTGTATAAGCAAATAGCAGTGTGATTGATACTAGGTAGATTTGATTTTGTTTTTAGTTTATTCGCTTATCGTTGCCCACAGGATACCAAAAGCTAAAAGAATGGATTTCTTTCACGTGGAGGAGTTCGTGTAGCATGAGATTGACATAATTGTGAGGATCATGGACTTGAGCAGTCAGGTACTTGTCTTCATAAACCACGTTCACTGTCCTGGTTATGAGTGGGGCTGCTGCCCTTAGAAGGTAGTGTGTGGCTGGTGTGAAGGCCCTGGGCTGGGGCGTGCTGGCTGCTCCTTCTGCTGTGCCCCGCTGCTGCTCTTCCCTCTTCAGCTACTTAAAGACCCCTCAGCACCCGCAGATTAGGACAGATGGTGTGGATTTGTCTTCTTGAGGAATAGGCATCGGTTTTCAATTTGATTGAAAGTGTGCATGCGTCGGGAGCTACATGGAATGAGAATTTCTAGATACCAGCTGTGCACATCTCATACCTCTTTCCCTTATGAAGACATTCCACAGGGCCTCAAGAAGCTCCTGGAGGCCACATATCCAAGCCCCTCATTTACAGATGAGGCAAGTGAGGTCTCGAGAGGTAACGATTCTTCAAAAATGTCATTCTGCTTTTTAGGGCATAAGAACCTAACACAGCTGCCAGAAGGGTCTAGCAAGAAAACATGGCCTGTGGACTCGGATTGTCTCGTGGTAGAGTCTTGTTCTGCCATTTACTGGCTCTGTGACCTTGGAAAGTCACTTTCCCTCTCTGAGCCGTTGTTCTCATCTGTAAAGTCGAGGTGATATCTACCTACCTTACAGGGTGCTTGTGAAGATGACATGACAAAGCTGGTGTGGCCAAGCAACACGTCTTGAAATCCTGCTTCACTAGTGTCCAGTGACTCCTTCCCATCCCCGTGCTCCCTGTAGACATGCAGTCCATTGCTCTTTCAAGGGCATAAGTAGGAGGAGCAAACCGAACTGGGGCAGGGTGAGGAGGGGAAGGAAGAGAAGGCGGCTGATGGGGCCTCTGATGGCCTCCCCGCCGCCTGGCCACCAGAAACAGCTGCTCAGAAAGCAGGAGGTTTCGGTGTCTCAGACCCTGCTGGGCAGCCCCAAGAGCTCCTAATCTGAAGGGGTCTGGCAAAGGAAGGTTCACACAATCATCTTTGTTTTTTTTTTTTTTTTTTTAAGAGGCAAATTTTAAATTCAACTGTAATGGAGCTTTTAATGTGACACATTTAAAGACAACTCTGTTGAGTTTCTCCTATATGCATCTTTATTCGAAATGAATGGTGCCCTTAATACGGCAGACAAACACCAGGTGTAACTAAATCATATAGCTCAGCAGGGGTCACAACATTATTTTTCAATGACTAACCTAGATTGACAATTCTGTTAATAGGATTAGGGTTCATTGTGGAACTGTTTTCTCTTATTAATTTAGCTTGACTTACATATACATTTTAAATTGGCCAGGGAGAGGGACACATTTGCTTTTAGAAAGAATCTTGTAGCTTTATTTAAAACATATTACTTCCTCTACTTGAAGAAATATGGTGTTTTACTTATAAAACAAGGAAACCTTTGTGTTTTATACAAAACTACAATGTTGAATCTGGACTTGTTCTTTTCATAAAATTGTAGTTTAATGTAACTCTAATGGTGGGTAAATTTTTCTGCTGTTTTTGATACTTTGTTCTTTGGGTGTTTCTATTTTATTTTATTTTATTTTATTAAGATGGAGTCTCGCTGTGTTGCCAGGCTGGAGTGCTATGGCGTGATTTCTGCTCACTGCAACCTCCAGCTTCCTGGTTCAAGAGATTCTCCTGCCTCAGCCTCCCTAGTAGCTGGGATTACAGGCACGCACCACCACGCCCAGATAATTTGTGTATTTTTAGTAGAGACATGGTTTCACCATATTGACCAGGATGGTCTTGATCTCCTGACCTCGTGATCCGCCCACCTCAGCTTCCCAAAGTGTTGGGATTATAGGCGTGAGCCACTGTACCTAGCCGGGCATTTTTCTTTCTTTTCTTTTTCCCCAATAACACCCATTTACTCAGCAATCACTGTGTGTGTGTGAGTGTGTGTGTGTGTGTGTGTGCCATTTTCTATATCTCAGTCACCTTGCTAGGCACTGAGCAGAGAGATTTAAAAGTCAGCCCCTGTTTTAAAGGAGCACACAATAGGTGCAGATATTTAGGGTCATAAGATGATGTAGGAGACATGGACTCAAGATATATGGGAACATGGAGGAGGATGAC
Organism: Chlorocebus sabaeus; assembly: GCF_047675955.1. Classification (NCBI taxonomy): domain Eukaryota; kingdom Metazoa; phylum Chordata; class Mammalia; order Primates; family Cercopithecidae; genus Chlorocebus; species Chlorocebus sabaeus. The sequence continues at coordinate 21,168,834 of NC_132921.1, read as the reverse complement.
CAAATCCAGAATTAGGTAGGGGGAGGGAGATCATGGAAGGCCCTGGAAAAAGTGGCACTAACCAGAGTCTTACAGAAAGGCCACAGGGAGCACGGAACAGAGCAGGAGGAAGTGCTAGTCCAGGCAGGGAGTAGTACCAAGAGGTGAAGTTGGAGAGACAGGATTCATATTATGGCATACAGGACAAGGAGTTTGGATTTTATTCTAAAAGACATAGTGGCCTTAAACAACAACAACAACAACAACAACAACAACAACAACAACAAAAACAGGGAAGAAAGAGGATCAGATTTGCATTTTAGAAACCTCAGTGTGGAGAGGGACAAGACTCCAAGTAGAAAAGCTATGGTGAATTGAGAACTATTCAGAAGTGAATTAAGATGACTTGACGATTTACTGGACGTGCAGCTGGAGCAAGGAGGGAAGAGGCAGTGGTGACATCTGGTAGCCAGCCTGGGAGATGGGCTTGTCGGGAAAGTCACCCATGGAAGTGGAGTCTATAGGAGGAGCAGGTTTAGAGGGAGGATGAGCAAGTAAGTTTTGGATATGAGCTGGTTCTATCTGTGAAATGTCCAAGTAAAGGTAGCTGCAGTTTGGAAATTTGGGGAGAAGATGTGGTCTGGAAGTACAGATTTGAGAATCATCAACATGTAGGTGGTAGCAGAAAGCAACGGCAAGGTGCAGCCCTCGTGGACAATGTTCAGGCTTGAGTGAGAAGAGCCAGCCAAGGGGGCACCCTAGAATATCCCACAATTTGGAGGCAGACAGAGAAAGATAACTCATGAAGAAGAAGCAGTAAAAGAACAAGAACAAGAACCAGAGGGTGATGTCTGCAAGCTGAGGAGAAGAGGGCTTTAAGGAAGAAGCGATCACCAGTGCTAGAAGAAACAAAGAGGCCCCAAGAGAAATTAAGGGAACCACCCACTGTATTTAGACAGACATTGAACATCTGGAAAAAGAAGGTTTCAGCAGAGCAGTGAGGACTAGTCATTTAAGGGAAGATACCTAAAAAGCCATGTTTACTCAGAAAGTACTGTTTGCTTGTTTTAGATGGGAGAGATTTGACCTCTTTTATTAAGGAGAGGTCAATGAAGAAGGAGAAACTGAAGATACAGGGTCTGGAATAATTAGTGGTGTGTGATCCAAATCTAACATAAGCATCAAGGATGACTTTAGGCATTTTAAGTCCTCTGATGACCTATAATTTGACAACTAGAGGATATCGACATAATCTGGATATGTGTTCATGGACATTATAATGATTGGTATAGATACATATACATATACATACTGCAGATAACTGTAATTTGTTTACTGCACTTATTTAATTACTTATCTGATTACTGAAATTAACAATGATCATCAAAAGACATTGGCATAGCAAATAGTATTGTCACTAACAATTAATAAACTTGAGACCCAAGACCTTTTATTGTTTATCTAGAGGGCTATGGCTTATGCTGCTCCTTTTCAAAGAGTCTACATTTGCTTTTCCCTGTCAGCAATAGAGTGAAACTCTTTTTCAGAGGAAACACCAGCCAAATAATTTCTTTAGAAAATACAGTTCTAATTCCAAAATGTGACATAGTTATCCTCATTAGACCTGACAGCTCCTGGGAAGACATTTTCTCAGATCTGCTCCCTGTCGGGCCTTGGTCAGGGGAAGGGTCTAGAACTGAATCCTGCTGTTATGTAAGCGCTGTGGCGGTGACCCTGGGGAATTGTGAATGAGGTACCCAGGGGGTCATCCCTCATTAGCTGGAGGACCTGTTAAATTCGTCCAATTCCCTGTGGGCTGTTAATACTATTACTATGAATGCTTACCCAATATGGGCTTTAGAAGATGGTACAGCCTAAGTATTCTGCAAACCTGGCAGGGAGGGGAAGGTTATTAGGAGCCCACTAGAGTCCCAGTGATCCCTGCTTTCTGTCCTGTGCCATTTTCTTTGTTAGACAGTGTGTTCAGTTCTAAAGTCCACCACCAGGAATCTGATGCCCAGTTTAAAGGGATATGAGGAGAAAGGGGGATGAAAAAGTAGTGGATGAAGAGTAAGGAGGCTTGAGTCTCCATTTGTCACAGCAAGCTTTGTGACCTTTGGCACGTCCCTAAATGTATATGATCCTTATGGTTATGTATAGAGCGCACACATATGGTATGTTCTTTTCCGGACGTAAAAAAGTAAGTCTATTGAAAAGAGAAACAGCACTCAGACACTGGTGTCAAGGAACCAAAGTATTGTGGTCATCCAGGAACCTGAACCTGTTCTAGGAAAAGAACTTAGAGGGTTGGAGGGGAGTGATGGTTGGCATGTTCCTCAGATGACCTCGGAAGCCAAGCCCCATGGAGGTGACTCATAAGGACCTGGGAATCTGTTGCTCTGTTTCCCACCGAATACAGCAGTTCCTTTGCTTCAGCCCTGAGTCAGCCCTCCCCTGGCCGCAGTAAGAGGCAGCACTGGCAGGCCTGCCTCTCCTCTCCTTCCCTCCAGTTCTTTGGACAGAGCACCATGCCTTGGGCTTCTCAATTACATCTCCTAGTGACCCAGATGGGCACTGTCTGGCCTTTCAGGGTCTCCTTGCTCCTTAATGAAGTATCTAGGAGACAAAACCCTACACCTCGCATCCCCACCATGTTTTTCTGATGGCTTTTTAAAATTTTTATTTATTTATGTATTTATTTATTTTTTGAGATGGAGTCTTGCTCTATCGCCGAGGCTGGAGTGCAGTGGCCCGATCTCAGCTCACTGCATCCTCTGCCTCCCGGGTTCCAGCAATTCTCCTGCCTCAGCCTCCTGGGTAGCTGGAATGACAGTGGCCCGCCACCACGCCCAGCTAATTTTTTTTTTTTTTTTTTGTATGTTTAGTAGAGACGGGATTTCACCATGTTGGCCAGGCTCGTTTTGAACTCTTGACCTCAGGTGATCCGCCCGCCTCGGTCTCTTAAAGAGCTGGGATTACAGGCGTGAGCCACCGTGCCCGGCCTCTCTCTGAGGATGGCTCTCTAAAGGATCCATTGCGGAGATTCCTCTGCATAATGAGACAGACCTTAGGTACCTACAGTTCAAACAACCAGCAGCCAAGCCACTGGGTAAGTTGGCTGAATTCAGCATTAGAATAAAAAGCATGGCACTGGAGGCCTGGGGCATGATTCTGCCCCCATAAGCTTCATTTATTCAGTCATATCCTCTCAAGGCTGAAGATTCCAACTCCTTCAGCCCGCCCTCGATTGCTGTCGCTTCAGAATCTCTCTCCAGCACAGTCACTGCGGAGACAGCGGAAACTCGGCTGTTTGCGAGCTCCCTCTCCCGTTATGCCATGGGAGGATAGGAAACGCACGACCAGGTCCTTAATAACAAAATAATACAACTTTTTTTTTCTTTTCTTTCTTTCTTTGTTGTTGTTTTGTTTTTCCCCCATTCCATCCAATGACCTATCAAGACTTTTTTTTTTTTTTTTTTTTAAGTCACCTCTAGAAATTGGCTTCTGCCCTGCCCTGGTCCTGCCACCACCCGCAGCCCGGATTCCCCCTCCCGCGGGTGCCAGTGGCCGCGGCGCTAGGAACACCAGGGGGCGCCGGCGTCGAGGATTCGGGGCCCGCGCTGGCTGCCGCGGCGCCCTCCGCGCTCCAGCCGGGATCTGACTTGGAGGGGAGCGGCTGTTCTGCACAGCCTAGGCAGACGTTAGCCTGGGAAACGTGTCTGTCCCCCGGAGCCTCTTTTTCGCCACATGGGCCATCGAAGGGTCCCCGTACCCAGAGCCTCCTCGGTGGGGGGGACGCGGGCGGGAGGGTAACGTGTGACAAGTGACAGCGCGGGAGGCAGAGGAGGCTCCCAAGGGTGGGGCTGGTTTGCAAGCGCAAGGTGTTGCACTGGGGTAGGGGAAGTTAGCCACAGCTGGTGATAACTGGACTGAGTGGAATACGATCCAGCTGATTTTAAAAAATATTTTAATTTTAGTTTTTAAACTGCTCCTTGCAGAGCAGGGCTAACTCATAGGCAGTATGCCCAGAGTAGCCGATTTTTCTTATCGTGTAGTTTTATTAGGTGCTGTTTTTATGGCTAGCTATACGGGATTAGAATTTCTATGTGGTTTACAAAAAGCAGACAATTGTATTATTGGTATTTGTAGTATCTTCCATACCATAGGCACAGTTTTGAAACACTGTGTGTAGAATCCAGTGTTACGAATGCAACCAAATATAAACACGCCCCTTTCAGGTACACCAATCAGACGTAGATGTGGTCTTTTCACATAGTCCCATATTTCTTGGAGGCTTTGTTTACTTCTTTTTACACTTTTTTCTCTAAACTTCTCTTCTCGCTTCATTTCATTCATTTGATCTTCAATCACTGATACCCTTGATCGGTGTTGATCGAATCGGCTACTGAAGCTTGTGCATGTGTCATGTAGTTCTCGTGCCATGATTTTCAGCTCCATCAGGTCATTTAAGAGGTCGTCTCTACGCTGTTTATTCTAGTTAGCCATTCGTCCAATCTTTTTTCAAGGTTTTTAGCTTCTTTGTGATGGGTTCGAACATCCTCCTTTAGCTTGGATTAAAGACTTAAATGTCAGACCTAAAACCATAAAAACCCTAGAAGAAAACCTAGGCAATACCATTCAGGACATAGGCATGGACAAGGACTTCATGTCTAAAACACCAAAAGCAACGGCAACAAAAGCCAAAATTGACAAATGGGATCTAATTAAACTAAAGAGCTTCTGCACAGCAAAAGAAACTACCATCAGAGTGAACAGGCAACCTACAGAATAGAAGAAAATTTTTGCAATCTACTCATCTGACAAAGGGCTAATATCCAGAATCTACAAAGAACTTAAACAAATTTACAGGAAAAAAGCAAACGACCCCATCACAAAGTGGGCAAAGGATATGAACAGACACTTCTCAAAAGAAGACATTCATGCAGCCAACAGACACGTGAAAAAATGTTCATCATCTCTGGCCATCAGAGAAATGCAAATGAAAACCACAATGAGATGCCATCTCACACCAGTTAGAATGGCGATCATTAAAAAGTCAGGAAACAACAGGTGCTGGAGAGGATGTGGAGAAATAGGAACACTTTTACACTGTTGGTGGGACTGTAAACTAGTTCAACCATTGTGGAAGACAGTGTGGTGATTCCTCAAGGATCTAGAACTAGAAATACCATTTGACCTACCCATCCCATTACTGGGTATATACCCAAAGGATTATAAATCATATTGCTATAAAGACACATGACACGTATGTTTATTGCGGCACTATTCACAATAGTAAAGACTTGGAACCAACCCAGATGTCCATCAATGATAGACTGGATTAAGAAAATATGGCACACATACACCATGGAATACTATGCAGCCATAAAAAAAGGATGAGTTCATGTCCTTTGTAGGGACACAAATGAAGCTGGAAACCATCATTCTGAGCAAACTAGCGCATGGACAGAAAACCAAACACCGCATGTTCTCACGCATAGGTGGGAATTGAACAATGAGAATACTTGGGCACAGGGTGGGGAACACCACACACCGGGGCCTGTCGTGGGGTGGGAGAATGGGGGAGGGATAGCATTAGGAGATATACCTAATGTAAATGACGAGTTAATGGGTGCAGCACACCAACATGGCACATGTATATATATGTAATAGACCTGCACGTTGTGCACATGTACCCTAGAACTTAAACAAACAAAAAATGCCCTTGGAGAAGGGGGTCCCCGCCTGGACGTAAACTGCAGTGAATGATGGTGTGTACAATGTTTTCAAGTGAAATCCTCATCTGTTTGTTTGGATTGTATTTGGAATTTAGACAGCTGCTTGCAGATCTAGGGTCAAACTGTTAGACAACACAGGAGAAAGAATATACTCCCATTTTTTTTTAAAGCCACATGGAATTCAAAACTGCCCTAAAATTTTGGGGAACAGCTCAAATATTAAGAGTAAAAAGAGGCCGGGCGTGGTAGCTCACGCCTGTAATCCCAGCACTTTCAGAGGCTGAGGCAGGCGGATCACAAGGTCAGGAGATCGAGACCATTTGGCTAACACAGTGAAACCCCATCTCTACTAAAAATACAAAAAATTAGCTGGGCATGGTGGCGGGCGCCTGTAGTCCCAGCTACTCAGGAGGCTGAGGCAGGAGAATGGCGTGAACCTGGGAGGCAGAGCTTGCAGTGAGCTGAGATTGTGCCACTGCACTCCACCCTGGGCAACAGGCAACAGACTCCTTCTCAAAAAAAGAAAAAACAAAAAAGAAGTAGAAAGAACAAATGCCTTGAGACAGGGAGCTCTGTCAAAGTCCTTTTGTGAACAAACTGCTCTTTTTCATGGTTGTGGGGCCTGAGTTCCAATCCTGAGTCTGTCACAGAAGATGTGGCTTATTGCAAAGCTACTTAACCCCCCTGGGCTGCAGTTTCCCCAGGTATAAAATGACGCAGTGGTATGAGATTATTAGATGAGCTTTATGGTCTCTTTCATGGTCTATGAGAAAATCAGGTGGGGTCTCAAATGCATTATGCATTTGAAACAGCTATAGAAAAGGGGATATATGAACATCAGTGAGCCAGGCAATGAGAGACACTGGTAAGCTCTACTGTTCATTCATCAACGTCCTTCATCTCGGTCCCTCCCCCTAGCTGGCTTTAGGGAGCAGTAGCCTATGCAGGTATAGCCGCAATCATTCTCCGGGGAGGACCTGGATTTGTGCATTTCATGGCTATCATTTTTTCCTTTTTCCATAGTTTCTGTTGGAAAGGCTTTTGTTTCAAAGGATACCCTGGCACAGAGATTTGAGAATTATTTTTCTCGGAAGAGTACTTAAACCTTACTGCTAAGTCTAAGGGTGTTCACTCCTGAGGATCTGGAAGTCAGCAAGACTGCTGATTCACCATTAGTGGAGAAAAAGATAAAAAGCTTGGGGCCTTGAGGCTCAGGAACCTCCATTGTTGCATTGATTACACACCTAAGGACTGGCAGTCCTCAAGACCCCTGGTTGTTATTATCAGGAAATAAGACTTTTGTGCCCAGAGATCATAATGTCAACAATAAGAGCTCTATTGTCAGGTGCTGTACTAGGTTCTTTATATTGCATTATCTCAGACAAAGATCCTATGAAGTTAGGTACTTCAGCCCTCATTTTATAGATGAGGATACTGAGGCTCAGATTTTTTTTTCTATTCCTGCTGCGTAAATTAAGAGACTCGTATATTTTTAAAAACCATGTGATACTGTGTCACAGAGCCACAACTGAACCCCAGTTCTCCCTAGATCCCTACAGAAGAATAACAGTTGTCAAAAATAAATCTTTAAAAAGCCCTACCATTCTGGATGATGCACACCCAGCCAATCGTGTGTGTGTGTGAGAAATTTCTGCTTCATTCCAACAAGATTGATGGTGCCTTAATCAGATGGCACAAGAGCAGAGGCCAGAGGCTTCAGTGAAGCAGCATGAATCTGAGTCAAGTTTCCTGCCTAGGGGGAGGCCACATTGCTAAAGAGAGCCAGTGACATCCAGGGAGTTTCAGGAAATTCACCAGACAATGAAAGTGGAAAGGACAGTGTTTAGAAGTGCTTCACTCTTCCAAAATGCAAGCACAGTGGGGAAAAGTTATTAAACCTGAATGGAGGGTGGGATAGGAAAAGCAAGGCATTCTTTTACAAGTTCATTGTTTGTGGATGAAATAAGCTTACATTTTGTTGTGGGTTTTCCTTCCCTTATTAAGAACAGAACCCGGGTTCCTTGGGAACCTTAGGGATCAACCTCTACTATGTTTAAGTCTTTGGTGATTTCATCAGTGACCTTGAATAGACAGTGGACTCTCCCTTGTTTAATGCTTATAGTTTCTAAAACCAGTTTTTTTTTTGGGATCTGCTGGGGATCAATGGAAGGAGTTGGTTTAGCAGCACTTTCTAAACCACCCGGATTTGGAGGTGGCTCTCATACTTGGGATCATGCCCTTTGGAGGATCTTTTTCTTTGGCTTCTCCAGATGGAAGATGTTCTTTAAGGGATGGTGTATCTTTGGAATATGAAGTTGAATGACCAACCCAGAAGTTGAAGGTGGAGTCGTTTAGTCAGGTAGACAGGTAGTAAAGCTGGAGTCTGGTGGTATGAGTCAGAGTAGCAAGTGACAGGCCCTCTGTCATTACTGGATGCAAGCCCTGGAATAGTACATCTAAGACATGTTCTACAACATGTCAAGGCATTCCCTTCCCACCAGGAGACCAACGACTCACTCGGCCACAGCCTACAGCAGTCATCCTCAGCCAGTGCTGAGATGCATAAGATGGTGCTGGGTGATGACTGTCTCTACTACATTATTCCCCAAACCAGCAATCGATGGTTCATTTTAAATAGAGGTGGAATATCATAGACATCAGGACCATGGGCTCTGCCTTTCCTGGCTGTCTGGCCCATGGCAGGAGGGTACCTACTTTCTTCATGCCTGTGTTTCCTCTATGGTAAGGCAGAGATGATAACAGAACCTAAATGAATTCATACACACGAAGCACAGTGCCTGGTACCTAGAAAGAGCTCAACCAATGTCAGCTATGATTATTGTCCCCATTGTGTATTTACATAGAGAAGTTCGAGAATCTTTAGATAAATTTATGTTAAAATGTCATTTATAAGTATTAACTCCAATTTTTTTTTTTTTTTAACAACAGTGGAAGTTCATAGAAGTTAAGTTAAAAAATGGAATCAAGATTTTATGAACTTCTCGTTCAGTTCCCTTTTCACTATATCAAACATCTCAGTTACAATTAGGATATATTCAGCATGATCCCTTGTGGATAATCAAGTATGACTTCCCATTTTTTGGTAATTAAGAAATGATTAGGTGTTTCCTGTGTTCAGAGTGTCTTACCTTTGGAAGCCTGTATTTTTCTCTGAGATGGACTCTGAGGCATGCCCTCTCAGCCTTTTTCTGTGTAAATGCAGCATCTCTTTCCATCCTAAAAGTTAAAGAATAAAGGATCAGAAGGATACAGACAGCTGAAGACATTCCCGCCCGTGCTCAGAGGAGCCAGATATTGGGTTACACCTTCTGAGATGCCACTGCTGGCAGACACTTGGGAAATACGGGATATTTTTCCTAGGTCCCCAAATGTCTGCCTGTCTGTCACTCTACTGTCATAACTTTCAGTATATACCCCTAAGTCCCAAAGACAATTTGGTCCTAGGAATCTCTTTATGATGGGAACCAGGAGAAGGGCAGGGTGATTATTCCTAACATGGAGTTTTCCATGGACTGTTCAGCCAAGGACCATGAGCCTCAGAATCAGCTGGTGCACTTATGACGAATGCAGCTTCCTGGGCCTGATCCTAGCCCCTGCTGCATCAGAATCTCGGGGTGCAGGGGAGGGGAAGCTACATTTTTAGCAAGCTTCCCGAGCGATTCTTATGCAAACTAAAATAGGGTCACAGTGTCCAGAACCAGGCAGTTCTTTGAAGACCATTGGTGTTGGGGGATATAATATAAACCTGTCTCCCTTCATTGTTACTCTCTCCAGACCCCAATTTAGGCATGGCATTTTCTTCCTGGTTCGGAAGGAGGTAGCCCCAAACAAGGTAGGGTATGTTTCCAGAATGCCAGACTGGGATCCTGCTGTGTGAATGATCTAATTGGACTCACGGTTATGCTGGTTTGAAATGGACATTCCTGCTAATGATGATCCAGACAAAAGCAGACACCTTTGGGGATGTCTGCAAGCTCACAAGCACCACCACCCTTCCCTGCCGCCCACAGAAGTGCTTTATTGGTAGCTGAATTTACATACACGGCCCTGCGCTCTGGCTATATAGGGTTAGACCAAGCTCAGTAAATGAAATCTCTTCTTTGAAAATATAGGATTGGTGCTAAGAATGACAGACACTTGCAATGTGGCTGGCAAAATAACAGATGAACTTGGTAGCCATTGGCTGTCATTTTCCACCAACCTTGTAGTCTGGCTGCTGAGGAAGAACAAAGCAGTCATGCCCAGATAGAAGCAATGGCAAGAGATGGGGAAAGAGTGCTCGTGGCCTCTCAACAGCCTCCTGCTTCCTGGTTTAGGCCCATGTGAGGCCTAACGGGAATTCTACCCGTGGACCTGGTGAACTATCTTTGAGGAAAGCAGTATCTGCTTAAAACAAATCCCCTGTTCTTATTTTCAGGTGAAAACTGGTTTCTATGTCTTGACTCTGAGTTTGGAAATAATCTTCACCATTACGCAAACAGCTAAGTGTTAATTAAGGAAGGATCTGCAGCAAACGATCAGGTTAAACTACTGATCACAGGTCCTGGGCTCAGGTGCTCTCTGAACTCATTTCCAGCCACAGAGTGTCAGGTCTGGAGCGGGCATGAGAAAGCATCGAGTTCAACCTTCTAGTTTTGGAGAGGGACACCGAATAAAGTAACCTGTCCAGGAGATTAGCGACCTGTGGCGTGGACAAGCAGCAGACCTTTTCTCCCCACGTTTTACTGTAAAAACTTCCAAACATACAGAAAAGTTGAAAGAATTTTAATATCAAATCCATCTAGATTCTACAATTTGCATCTCACGGTACATTTTTATCACATCTATTCCTCTCTTTATCCACGTTTTACTTTTTTGATACATTTCAAAGTTGCAGAAATCAGTAACATTTCCCCAAACTCTTCAATATGCATGTCATTAACTAGCGTGAAATGTTTGTTTATAGCTTCTCTTTTCTTCTTGTGAAGCAAAAGTTGTATGCAATGCAATGCACAAACCTCTTAGGCACACCATTCAAAGAGTCCCCAAAATGCACACACCTGTGTAACCCAAAACTCTCTCAAGATAGAAAACATTACTCTCACCTGGGAAAATTTACCCAACCCCATTCCTGATCAAGGCCTACCCCCTAGCCCTAGAGGCAACCACCACACCTCTTCTACCATAGATTGGTTTTGCCTGTTCTAGAACTTCATAAAATGGAACTATACAGTTCATGTTTGTGTAAGGCCTCTTTCACTCAGCGTAAAATACTTTTGAGATTTCACCTTGTTGTTTTATGTATTAGTAGCTGGTTCCTTTTTATTGCTGAGTGGTAAGTATTCTATTGTTTGCACAAATACAATCACCGTTTGTCTAGTCATTTTTCTGTTAATGAACACCAGAATCATTTCCCATTTGGGGCTACAGTGAGTAAAGCTGATTTGAATATTGTTGTTCTAGCTTTTATTGTGGACATCTATTTTAATTTCTACTAGGTAAATAACTAGGCATGGAATTTGCTGAGTTCTAGGGTGACTTACTGGGATACATTTAGTTTTATAAGAAACAGCAAGACCTTTCTCCAAAGTGGTCATACTAGTTTATGTCTCAACAATTGAAACAAGAGTTCTAGTGGTTTCACATTTTGGCAACATCTAATATTTTTTGTCTTTTTGATTTTAGTCATATTGGTATTTATGGAGTGCTACTTTACTGTGATTTACATTTTTTCCATTTCCAAGACAACTAATGATATTAGGCAGCTTTTCATGTACTTTCACGTAAGATTTTCATGTACTAATTGGCCATGTATCTATCTTTCTGAAGTATTTGTTCCAACTTTTCCCTTTTTCTTTTTGCTTTTATTATTAAGTTTTAGGAGTTCTTCATATTTCCTAGATCCCAGTCCTTTGTCAGATATATTTTCCAAATATATCCTCTCAGTCTGGCTTACCCATTTATTTTCTTAATGGCATCTTTTAACGTATAAAAGTTTTCAACTTAGAGTTGAATTTATCATTTAATAATTTTATGGTCATTGATAAGGTCATTGCCAATCTGGGTCATGATAAAGAAACCTTCATCTACTTTCAAGTTGCAAAGATATTCTCCTACTCTGTTTTTCGAAAAGCTTTATAATTTTGGCTTTTATGTTTATGTGTATGACGCATAACAAATTAATTTTTGTGTAGTGTCAAGTAGGGTTCAAAGTTCAATGTTTTTCGGTTGTTTAGCACCATTTGTTGAAAAGACTTTCCGTTCCTGGTCTGATTATTTTGGCGCCTTTGTTGAAAATCAGATAACTATAAACCGCATTGATCCATTTGTTGATACTAATGCTACACAGAGTTAGATTCCAGTCCTCTAGAGCCAGTCTACAAATCACACAGAAAAACTGGTTGCTCCGTTTATAGTCACATGCAGCTAGCTAGTCTCCCCGTAAAGTGTAAATTCCTGCAGAAGAAAACCCATCTGTTCCATTTCAGTACATTCCTCACAATGCTATGCTCATACTAGACGTCCAAACAATTACTGAATAAAACAAAGGTCAGAGTCAAGTTACAAATGGTATTGTAGAAACTGCTGAAGCATAAGTAAGGCAAAGAAACATTTTAATATAATTGAGAAAATGTAGGGATAAACAGACTATTGTTTTATTTCCTTTCCAGATAGTCTATTTATGTTTAGATCTCTTTCAGTACTAATGTTACCAGTGGTGTGCACCCACACACACACACACGCACATTGAACACAGAAGGAAAAGAAAACTGAATGTGCATTATTAGAGTCCATTGCTAAATAGTTTTTTATTTATAATTCATATAGTCAATCTCCCCACTTCCTAAAATGATGAGGATGGGTTTAGGTAGGAGGCTTTTATTTGCTAACATTCATTTTAATTATTATATATACTCTACTGTTTGTAGCTATCTCTGTGTTTATCTTGTGATGAATTATTTTTAATGCCGACTACGTAGTGCATTCTAGGTGGTGAAACTCTTGAAAATTCAAACAATAGACTGAAAGTCATCCCTCTGTATCATAGGGAAGCCGAATGCCCCATTGTCCTGACACTATTTCTTAAACTGAGTGACTACACAAATATATAATATTCTCACACACACGTACGCAAAAAGCTGAGTAGCTGACAACTCAATCTACTGATTGACTGTATGATTTGGCCATTTTGAGCTTTGATCTGTCCAGATATAAAATTAAGGAAAACTAGGACATTAGTTAATCAAATAGATCTGTAGTCGGATCTGCTGCTTGAACATATTAAATGATATTTTGTATGCTCACAACTGTAGTCTACATTTTTGTTTTCATTAGCCTTCTTGATCTGAGAATGTTTGATGCTGATGTTTGTCTTCTATTCTCCATTACACAGTACTTATTTTGCTTTTACAGCTTTTTGTTGTTTTGCATACCATAGGTAAAATCAGCCAATATTCAAGGAATGCTGCTTCTTTTGCCCAAGTCTTAGCACCAACATCAGTTTTGCTAGTTGCATTGACATTTTTTTAAAAAACCATCTTTAATTTACTGCAGAACCAAGCATAATGTATTCTAGGTAGTTTATAAGCCATGATTTCTTTCAAAAGAATACAATAGACAAGGTTTCCGCTAAATGTAGTCTTTGTACTTTCTTTGTTTCCTCCAGGTCATTAACCTTTTCACCTATAATCATCTTAGCGATAGGACTTAGGCAACTATTATGTAATTGATCATTAGCAAAAGAGCCCAGGTGGCAAAAAAGAAATACTTTTCTTTTGAAACATATGATAAACATTTAACCTATAGATTGATGTTTCATTTCTTAACTGATTATTAAAAGAACTTTAATTCTACCTTAAACATTAAAAAATTACACAGAGATTACATTTATTTCAGAATCAGTCTTCAAGTGGCGAAAAGTTGGTGATTTTCACATTCTATAATACTCAACTAAAATGTTGCCTATATTTTATATTTGTTATATTTTATATAGCCAAGAGAATGCCTTTATTTTTTGGAGGAAGGTGGCTGAAGTATTTAGGGGTGAAGTATATGGCATCTGTAATTTACTTTAAAAACTATTATCTACCACCTATCTATTTAATCTGTAAGCAAATATAGCAAACTGTAAGCTGTTGATTTTATGTCATAGGTATATATGGGTATTCATTCTACTATTCTACTTTTCTGTATGTTTACAATTTCCATATTAAACAGTCCCCAAATCTATTCATAGTCTTTGATAAGCCAAGTCTTATGACGTAATTGTCATGTTATGCTTTCTGGGCTTTTTTTTTTTTTTTTTCCTCTCACATGCAAGATCAAGGAAGCTACACTATGTTCTTTTAGGCCCTTTTCTAGGTATAAGGTCTGAATTCTTACAATTTGAAGACTTTCTACTTGCTAGGAGGGTGAAGTTTAGAAAGAATGTAAAGATAGTTAAACCCACCATTTTTCGTCTAAATGATTAAATTGAGGTCAATCAAAACATGCCTAGACCAGAAAGTGTTAAGCTGCTTTAAGAACAACATATATATTAATTTATTATTGTTCATTTCCATTCATACATGTAGAATATAGAACACAGAACATAGTAGCTGCTGATGTTAGGGAACTGTTTACTTTAGAAGAACAACCTTTCCTTGGTTTAGAGGTAAATGGCGAAAGGAAAGGCATCTTAAAAAGCAAAGAGAAATATACTGGAGAACTGAAGAAGGTATGGCCAGAATGAATTTCCTTTGCTTTTTAAGGGAAATGAAGTAGCATGTACTCACTTCTCCTCAATCATTTGCTTTTGATACTCCTCATACTCCTCTCTAGTCATCCCTTGAGCTGCTGCAGGATCAGATGCACCTCCTTCTTCTTTATTTTCTTCAGACCCACCACCAAATCCTAAATTCTTTACCTGGTTACTTATCATACTTTTCATAAGGAAAGCCATTTTCTCTGCTCCAGAAAAATAAAACGAAAATTAGACAAAAGCTGAAGAAACAAAATCCAAACAAACCCAAGAGAAAACCTCCAAATATTCTCAATGACAGCAATACATTTAAGAGCAAAGGACTTTGCACAGCCTCATCTATTCAAGGGCATACTGATAGAGAAGAGTGGTTTGTCGGCCGTAAGCTGGATTAAAGTGGTGAACTCCTTAGTATATAGAGGCAGATGGTTCAGATTACTAAAGCATACAATCAGAGGCAACTGCCTACCTTCTGAATTAATACACTCTGCTAATTTCACAGGAAAAAGAAACCCCCACATCATTTACCCCTCTCCCTACCCGTTTCTAAATTTTTAATTATAAGCACAGCAGGGCTTCATCAAGAGTCCTGTTTCAATTAAATTAATCAGAGCTGACTGATTATATAGCTGTTGTGGAATTTCCAAATTCCAGCCCTTGAGCACAACATCCTGTTGAAAAACTGAGTCCAATGAGACTCAAAACCCAGAATGCTTCATTAAGCAAAAATAATCCTGTTGATCCATCATTTTATCTCATTGGACTTTAAGTACTATGCAAGGATTTGCTTTTTAGTTTGCTTGAATTCGGTTTGCTTCAACAGTTACTGTGTCCCACACATAAATACACAACTGACAAATGCAAAGACCCAGACAGCAGGTCCTTGGTTTACATCTGGAAGATTATCTTAGCCTTCTCCTGCACGGAAATGTCACTTGTCTACATGGAAATGATGTGCTTGACACTTCAAGGCTGTGATCCAGAAGGTAAGACCATTATGTGAGTCAAATCATCAATATGTAAGGGGTCACCTTTTTTCTCTTGTGTAAATAGTGCACCTCCTGGATGCTCTATTTAAGCTCACTAGTGTACTTGGATGAAACTGACAATGTTTTGTATCCCCCCAGATTCTCGATGGCTGTGGTTTTCTTCAGGTCAAGGGAAGAATTGAGTATGGCTAAGACTTTAATCTACACTAGTGTCTTTCTAATTAAAGCACGCCAAAGGGGGTGGGGTGGGAAGGAAGAGATGTAATCCATTGTCATTTTATCTGAAGGCATGAGTCCTCTCAGAAAACAGGTGATTATCTCTCTGATCATATGGAATTATATAATCTGGACTCTTGCCTAAAATGCCTGCTTTACATATTTTACCGTCTGCTTTCCCTTTTAGTAATCTATTTAAAAATGCTGCTAAAATGGTCTCGATATGAAAGGCTAAAAAAGATAATTTAGAGTGAAGTATAAGCTGTGCTCAGGGCTTCGAGGAGAATGTACAACAATACTGAGCTCCACTTTCAGTTTTAGATGGGTTGCTTGGAACTTAACATGTTCACACCATTATCTCTAAATTACCATTTATAATAAACTACATTGCATGTTCATTGAGGAATGTTACTAATTAATGTTGTCTCGTAGAACTTTTCAAACCATAAAATAAAAGCCACAGCCTTAGGTTTCTGTCTGTTCTGTCTACATTTTATTATAAGTAATTATTTAGATTTATTATAAAATCTATTCTAAAAATTCCATTTTATGAGGAATTAGGAAATATTATTAATGGTGAGGTGTCAGTTCTAAACTCTGGCACCCATGTGTAAAGGAGTTTCTCTCTGTCCAGTCCTTTTCTGAATGTTTGTTTGTGTGTGGGGGGGGGTCGGAGGAGGGGGTTTCACACATTATGGGGACTCTTAGGTGGTAGCTTCTGCAGAGTGGCCATGGAAGGCCTCCTGATAATGCTTTATGAAATCAAATATCTTATTATTTCCTCAACAGGTAATTCCATTGAGAATAGGTCATGACTTAAAAAACTTTTTACTCTTCGATTTATTACAATGGCCTTTGCCCTTGGACATCCAGGAACTACTAGCTGGTGTGTGTAGGATCCTTTCTTTTTTTTTTTTTTTTTTGGAGACAGCCTTGCTCTGTTGCCCAGGCTGTAGTGCAGTGGCAGGATCTCAGCTCTCTGCAACCTCCGCCTCCCGGATTCAAGCGGTTCTCCTGCCTCAGCCTCCTAAGTAGCTAGGATTACAGGCATGTGCCACCATGCCCGGCAAAGTTTTTGTATTTTTGGTAAAGACAGGGTTTTGCCATTTTGGCCAGGCTGGTCTTGAACTCCTGACCTCAAGCCATCTGCCTGCCTCAGTTTCTCAAAGTGCTGGGATTATAAGTGTGAGCCACTGAGGCTGGCTGTAGAATCTTGTAGAAATGGTGGTAGAATCTTCCATTCCTTCAGAAAGGGGAAATAAATGCCCTGGATTCATGAATGGGACCTCTAGGTGTCACCATCCCATGGCTCACTACTGTCCTTGCATAGAATCCCCACTCCTCACTGCAAGATTGACCACTGCCTAGCTGCCAGCCACACTCCCTTTGCTTATTCTACTCTAATCACATTCATGTCCTCATTGTCCTTTAAACCAAGATTGCTCCCACCTATGTCCTCGTGGAACCTCCTGGCCTGTATTGCTCTTACACATCTTTAGGTGACTCACCCTTGCTTAATTCAGGTTTCTGTTCACATTCACCTTCTTAGAGGGACTTCCTTGACCATCCTAAGATACCCTGCCTCCACTACCCCACCTTTTAATACTCTATCCTACTCTATTTTTCTTCATAGCACTGCACTCTACCTGAAAGTATATTTTCATTGATTTAGTTGTTTCCTTTCCACCTACTCCATTGGAATGTACGCTCCATAAGACAGACCAGTGCAGTTTTGTTCACCTTTGCATCCCCATCTCTGAGAATCATGCTTGGCACATAGTAAGTGATCAATAAGAATCTTGGGGGAAAACAATGAATGAATGATTGCCACTAGGTCTAATGGCTTATTTTTGAGCAATTCGCTTTCAATGGAAGTAATCAAGATACTACATGGGATGATGGAGGTACTTGGAGAGTTATCTTCAGGCAAAAGTGAGACAGGAGAATAGGGTCTGGGGGCAGGGAACCTAAGGCCAATTCATGCTGACTTCCTGTAACTAAATTAAAAGGAAAACCCCAACTTTCCACACCTAAGTAACAAAAGGACTGGAAGCTACTTCCTTACACCCTTTGCAACTCCCCGCCCTCCACCCCCACCAACTTTTTCTGCATGGCAGATAGAACTTTCGAAGTATTTGCATAGGAGTGTAACTTTGTAACTTCACTTCAGCCTCTAATTGGTTGCTTTCCATGACCAATCAGATGCTTGCATAGGGTGTAAACTTTGTAACTCCACTTCAGTCTCCCATTGTTTGCTTTCCGCAACCAATCAGACTGATTGCAGGCCACTACTTCATTTACATAGGGTGTCCACCAAGTAATCAATGGGAAACCTTTAAAGGGTATTTAAACCCCAGAAAATTCTGTAAAGGGGCTCTTGAGCCTCCATGCTGGGGCCACTCCCATTCTGTGGAGTCTACTTTTGTTTTCCATAAATCTCTGCTTTTGTTGCTTTATTCTTTCCTTGCTTTGTGCATTTTGTCTAATTCTTTGTTCAAAATGCCAGGAACCTGGACACCCTCCACCAATAATAGAAGTAACATCTTAGTGCTTACAAATCCACGCCATAGTGGTTGCTGCCTTCTTTGCCAGCTCCCAGGATCAAGACTACTCGCCATAGTTTTTAAAATCATGCCTCATTCTGATTTAATGGATCACCTTTGTAAACACTGATTCGTTGTGGCCTAGTCAACTTGAAAAATTTGATGGTATATGACCCAAAGAATTTACTAGAGAAGCAATAATCCCATTAGTGGAATTATATTTTAGAAATATATCACATTCAAACAGCATAAATCCATTTCAGTCCTTCACCTGGGATTTCTCTTTTCACATCAAATGCCTAATTTTGCTTCTGTAATTAAAGTTGGCTAGTTTATCTTCCTTTTTGACCTTCCCCAAGGAAATCATGGTGATTAGGTTGTCCTGTCTCAGTCGTTATATCCTCTTAGCGGGTGACACAACAACATTTCAGGGGTAGCCATGCAGCTAAACCTCTGTGCTCATGAAGGTCAGCAGAACTGGAAGAAAAAAAAGGTCACCAAGTGCCAAGGCATGTGTCACCACACTTGGCTAATTGGCTAAGTGTAGAAATGACCTAAAGATGAGATTCACTGGGATTGATTTGCAACCTCTATTCTAACTGGGAAAAAAGAGGTAATATAAAAAGAGGAAAAAGTCTTGGGGAAATAGAAGGACCATTATGGAAACCACAAAGGAAGTAAACACATAGTCCTAATCCTAGTAACTGCCTACTGGAGACATTTTAGTGGTTTGTTTTACGTAATAGAGTGTCATGTACATCATAGACACTTAATACATATTTAATGAACTGTATTGAAATGCCAGGCCAAGTAGCACGTTTCTTTTCATTTCTATAGGATTGGTTAATATTCTTGTAGATACAAACTCAAGGCTATATACCAGCTGTGCAAAGAAATTCCCCAGTCATGATAGTATGGTTTTCATTGAGCTACAGGACTGAAGAGTCTCTTCAGTACTACCTTGGACCGTGGTTATCTGATAGATTGTGAGACCCATTTGTGACTCTGTGTAGACTCAAAACATCTCAGTCCCTTGTCTCTCAAAGTGGCCATTTTAAGAAATGTATCCCAGGCTGATTCTTCTGTCTTCCAGAAATATTCAGCAATGTTATACTGAACGTTTCAAAATCTTTTGTGTGTGTGTGTGTGTGTGTGTGTGTGACAGGGTCTTACTCTGTCACCCAAGCTGGAGTGCGTAATCATGGCTCACTATAGCCTCGATCTCCTGGGCTCAAGCGATCCTCCTGCCTCAGCCTCCTGAATGGCTGAGACTACAGGTATGTGCCATCACACCTGGCTAATTTTTTATTTTTTGTAGAGAGAAGGTCTCGCTATGTTGCCCAGGCTGGTCTCAAACTCATGGGCTCAAGAGATCCTCCCACCTTGGCCTCCCAAAGTGCTGGGGTTACAGGTGTGAGCCACCGTGCCTGACCCCTAAAATATTTCTTTTGCCATCACTATATGACTGGTCCATTTCAGTTCACAGACATCACTTTTTGGTGAGGTAATAACTGTATTCTATTCTGTATCCTCTCTACCACAGAACTTCCATGCTGGTAGAGTGCTGAGTTGGTAGGCAATTCAGTGGTTGTTATTTTCTAACAGGCCATGCTGGCTTCCATGATCTGATTGAAAATTGCCATGCTGGTTCTACATGGAAGGGGAAGATGGGCTGGGAACCAAAGATTAATTTACTTACTTACTGTTTACACAGTGGGCTGACCAATTTGAGCTGAGCTATGTTCATGCTTGGAATTCAGGTATATTTGGCAAATTGTAACATTCATGGTATAGCTAGCAATAAGTCTATTTACATTAAGTACTACAGAGGCTCTTGGGAGAGACTCATTCAGAGCAGACACAGTAAGTTTGCCTCAGTTACGAAGTCTTAGTTCCCAGAGGCTTGAGAAATTCTGTAATGTCTTTCACTCAGGTTCACCCTGGCCAAGGCTCATGAACCCATTAGGACTGTTTCCTAGAGATGGACCTTTAATTAATAGTAACAGCCATTCTCACCGAGAACTCTTGACCCTGGGGCCCATGCATCACTGCTTTAGTATTTTCTTAAGAGAAAGTAACATGCAGGCGGGAGAGAGTCATTCTTCTTCATTTGGCCACAAATTACCCATGATGGTTAACTTTACATGCCAACTTGACTGGGTCACTAGATGCCAGGATTATCTGGTTAAACATTGTTTCTGGTGTGTCTGTGAGGCTGTTCATGGAAGAGATTTACATTTGGTTTGGCTGAGGAAAGCAGATAATCCTCCCCAGTGTGGATGGGCATCGTCCAATCTGTGAGGGCCTGAAGAGAAAAGCCAGAGGAAGGTTGGATTTGCTGTCTTCTTGAGCTGGGAACACTGATCTTCCTCTGCCCGGGCCACTCACGGTCCTCAGGCCTTCAGGCTCAGATGGACTCCACATCATTGGCTCTGGCTTTCAGGCCTTCCGGCTATCCTACTGGCTTTTCTGGGTCTCCAGCTTGCAGATGGCAGATCGTGGGACTTCTCGGCCTCCATAATCATGTAAGCCATACCTGATTTTATATGTATGTATGTGTGTATATATGTGTATATGTACGTGTGTATTTAAGGGTTGTTTCTCTGAAGAACCTAATACACCACCCCACGGACTGGCTCCTGGAAGCCTCCATTGCTTCTGTGGACAATGGCAGTCATGAGGGTGCCTGGTCCAGATGGCAGAAGTGGCTGCTTGTCTGGCAGGAGAATGAAATCCTCCCCTGAGTAGCAGCGGGGCCTGTATGATGGAACATGACAGAAATGGTGCCACTGCTGGCCTGACATGGCAGAAATGGCAGATCCAGAAGAAAGAACAGTTAAGGGCCAACACAGGGGATGATGCCATCAGGAGGAGCAGCACCCAGTGGACATCACGGGGGTTCAGAGAAGGGAAACAGTAAATGCCATGTGGTAGCTGACTGGGCAGCTTCTGGACTTATTTGTGAGGATCTGAGAAACGGAATGGGACTCCCAGCACTGCTGAGGACTGTTTCCCTTTTTTTACAACTCATGAGCAGGTAGAGAACGAGCCAAAAATCCTGTGTTGTACTGTTCTGGGTCAGTTCTCTCTTCTTATTTTCAGATGCATAGAATAAGAATAGCTAACATTTACTGGGCACAAGCGTCTTGTTCCTAAGCTCTATTTATGGTGCTCTGTTATTTCAATTATCACCCCATTTTAGAGATAAAAAATTGAGGTATGGTTCTGCCCTGAATCCAAACCTATATTGCCTTCTGGCCATTTTTACTTGGCTAGTTATGTCAAAATCTATGTTCCAAATGGAACTTAACCTCTTCTTCCCTCATCTTCAATTCCCATCCTTTTTCTTGTGTTCCATTTTAGGACACCTTCCATCCAATTCCACAAACCAGAAACAGAGTATCATCTTACATTTTTCCTTCTCATTCACTCCCCACTTCAAATAGTCCTTAGATGCTTGCCTGAATGTTTGCTTGTCCCAAAACTCCTATGTTGAAATCCTAATGTCCAATGTGTTACTACATTTGTAGGTGATTAGGTCATGAGAGTACAGTCTTGATCTTCACTTTCCCAGTCTTTCAGAACAGTGAGCAATAAATTTTTTTTTTTTCTCTCGATATGGGGAGTCTCGCTCTGTGGACCAGGCTGGAGTGCAGTGGCGCGATCTCCGCTCACTGCAAGTTCCGCCTCCCGGGTTCACGCCATTCTCCTGCCGCAGCCTCCCGTGTAGCTGGGACTACAGGCGCCCGCCACCACGCCCGGCTAATTTTTTTTTGTATTTTTAGTAGAGACGGGGTTTCACCGTGTTAGCCAGGATGGTCTCGATCTCCTGACCTCGTGATCCGCCCGCCTCGGCCTCCCAAAGTGCTGGGATTACAGGCGTGAGCCACCGTGCCCGGCCTACAATAAATTTTTTATAAGTCACCTCATTTATGGTATTTTGTTAGAGTGGCCTAAACGAACTCTAATTGTTCAATACTACTATTGATAGATTTTTGGCCTTCTTTCAGGCCACCATTTTTCACTGGGCACACTGCGGCTGGTCTGTCTCCAGCCTCCTTCCTCCATGAAGCACTCAGAGATTGCAATGGTAAGTATTGCCTTTCTGCTTGACTTTCATGACCTTCCATTACCCTCTGGATGAAGCCCAAGCTCCTTTACAGAGCCTTGGGATCTGGCCTCTGTATATCCCACCCAACCATCATTTTTCCCAGCATAGCAGAATAAGCGTACAGGTTCTCACATAAACTACACTGCTTCTCAACTCTATGCTTTTGTTCATGTTATTTTTTCTGATTGGAGTTAGTTCTCTTCCAGTCCCCCTTGCACTATACATACTTTAGCACATGGCTCAGATAACATTTTCTGTGGGAAACTTCTCCAACCCACAACCCTGCCTCAGACTCAAGATTCTTCAAATATGTGTGTGCATCAATTCTGAAAAGTTCTTAGCTATTACACCTTTGCACAGTTTTTCATCATGACTCTCCTGTACCTTCTACAACTACTGGTAGACATATGTTGTACCTTCTCACCAACTGCCAATTTATTGCATTTTCCACCATTTTAGTATCTGTGTTGCACTCTTGGTAATTTGCTCAGATCTATCTTCTAATTCAAGAATTCTTTTGAGCTTTGTCCAATCTGATATCCAAATTTGATCCCCACCTCCCATATTGAAGTTGTGTTTTGGGTGGTTCTTTGGAACTCCAACTGTCTTATTTTTCAGTGTTTCATTTCTTCCTCATGATTTCCAGTCCTTTTATAAACTCTTCAGTATTTTTAAAGTCATTTCAAGTGTACATATTTGTTGTCTTCTTCTGACTGTTCTATTATCTCAGATTCTTGGAGGTGCCAGGTTTCATTATTGTGTCTACTGTCACTCTTTCGTATTTTTCTGGTTTGGTTTATAATTTTTAGAGCTCATTTTAGTTAGGACTGGCTGTCCTTATGGTTGTCTAGTGCTAATGTACTTTTGCTGTGGAATTATTGCTAATGAGTGGTTTTGTTTTGCCTTCTGGATTTTCCCAGACAAGAACCAATTTATATATTGTTTTTGATGTAGAGAATTCCACACCATGTAAATAAAGCATACACCTGGGCTTCAATCTCTTAACAACGAATGTCCCCTTACCCAGAGTTCCAGGGAGAGAAGCTTCCTATGCCTTCTCCGAGCTGTTGGGGTAGAAGAGGTCTGGGGTAGAAGTAAGAGGGCCTTTCAGCCCATTTCCACTGAAAAAGCAGCTCTTCCAGGGTCCTCATTTTATTCTAGTATCTCAGTTCAAGCCTCCTGGGTTTTTCAGGCCTAAAGTCATGTCCTCAATGCCACAAATGAACTAACTTTCAATGACAGTATCTAGGGCCTGTGTGTAGTCTAGTTTCTGCCACTCCCTACTACTACCAGTAGGCTCCCTGATCGGGTTTTAAGTTCTCCATTATTTCGAACCCATCTATGTATTTAAATCTTTTATTTTATCCACCATTTGCCTTTACCAATTAGTCTACCATTTTTTGAAGCCTCCTTATAAAGACACTTTTACTATGCTTATAACTGTGCGAGATAAGTATTATGAGGAAACTGAAGGTCACCTCCAGTGAGAGAGCCAGGATTCAAACCTAGATTTGTCTAACCTCAAAGCCCTACTCTTTTATTTTTATACCACATTAACTCTCAGAATTGGAATTACTTGGTTAAATGGTATTTGCCAAAAAGATTAAAATATTTTTTAAACCACCACTAATTAGTAATGACTATGAGTTCCAGCTTAACTACACTTTTGCCATCATTTGGTTATTAGAGGTAAAAACATCAAATACATTGTTTTAATTAGTTTGTATTTTCATTACCAGCAGGGTAAACAGTTATCCATGACCGTTTCTATGTTCTCGTGCCATGCTTCCATGTACTGACTCTGTATGCAGCAGGCTACCTTGGGCAGAGCCCAAAGCATGTGATAAACGAAATGCTATCACAATACAGGTCCTGTCTGAAAAACAAATGGCAACCTATTATCCAGGATCAATGAAGGAAAAAGCAAATTTACTAAAATATTTCTTTATTTGAATAAGGTCAATGCCATTTCTTGAATTCCAGCTAGCATCAAATAACAATCAGGAAAAAAAAAGACGACAAAATGTTATCCAATTCAAATTGACAGTGGATAGAAAACCCTTTTAAACTTTAAGTAATGTCATAAAAGAAATATATTAAACAAGCAACAGATAGATCTAAAAAGTTCCAAGTGTGGATTTCACATTAGATCTTATAAATTTAAAAAATGCTCAATATAATCATTTGTTCACTATCTTCTTTCGATAAGCACATGGACAGGGAAAGATAATCACATCTTAACATTCACAACTGCTATTTGAGTTCTTTACAAAAACTGTATCTCTGCAATGCAGTGAGGCAGGCAATCCCTTGTTCAAGTAATTTCTATTTTCCCTAAGTTATCAAAAAGTACAACTGTCTGAGATAAAATGTTACCATAATCACAATGAGGAAGGCAAAAAAGCTTTAGCAGGCAGGCTTGAAGATGGGAGTTTTCATGGCTTGACCATGAATGATCTTAAGATGATTTCATAAGTTTAAAAGCCATCACGAAAATACTAAAAGCAACAGGTAATAATTTAGAGTCAGTCTGTAGTTGCTCATGAACCAAGAGTTTTAATAAAAAGGAACATTAATTGTAGGTATAAAAGAATCAGTGCACATCTGTTAATGTCATTGACAATAAAAATATATTATCCTCTCAGATCAGCTCTAAATTAACAAAACATCTATTTTTTTTCCACTCCTCATTTTAGTGGTTCTCAGACATCGGTGTGCTCAGAATCTCCTGAGGTGCCTCATATTGAACAATGACATCCCAAAGCCCCACCCCTAAGATTTGATTCAGGTGGTCTGAAACCAGGCACCATGACCCAGATGGTCTATGGATCATACTTTGAGAAACACTGCTATTCCCTTAATACATAACAAAACATTGTTTACTGTTTATGACTTCGTGGTAAAGTTTTAAGCTGAATAAAACATTCAAACAATTATTAGAACACAAATAGGTACATGAAATAAGGGTATTAGCCATGAAGCAATTGCATTTTCCTTTTAAAAGTGGCATCATAAACACAATGACTTACATAAAAATTTTAAAATCAACTTTGTTTTAATCCAAGGCACCTGTAAAACACTTGCTGGTGTGAGAGAAGTGAACAAATTCAATTATACAAAATAGTACAGAA
This sequence comes from Chlorocebus sabaeus, assembly GCF_047675955.1. NCBI lineage: Eukaryota > Metazoa > Chordata > Mammalia > Primates > Cercopithecidae > Chlorocebus > Chlorocebus sabaeus. The sequence continues at coordinate 21,143,387 of NC_132921.1, read as the reverse complement.
ATGAAAGAATCCTGGCAGTGATTTATTTTTCCACAGAGCAAACCTTTTTGTTCAGAAATGAGCTCCTTACAAAAGTCAATGATTTTGAGAAAAACCAAACTTCAAATAATATGATACACATTCTGCGTGAACTACTTTACTGAGTGATTTTCAAGCAAAGTGTATCACTAAGTATAAAAGATGAAAGGTTCATGCTCGTGCTGTTTCATAATAGTCATCTCCATTTGTAGTAAGAATGATGAGAATGATTCCCCTTGAATTTCAGCCTGAAAAATGTATACTGCATAGATCTGGTATTCCTTTAATGCACAGGCACATATGACCATGGACTTCATAATACTGGATTTGGCAGCCTTTTATCTCAGGAGGATTTCTCAAGTTTCATAGTCTACAACTTAAATATTCTTCTGAAGGTATATAATTTTTTTCATGGAGCAAGAGTAAATTCTGTGATGATGAAGCCTCTGAAACATGAATTTCAAAATGTTAACACTACAAAAGAAAAACGCTAGAGAAGCATTTTCTGTGTTGAAATGACTGAAGTAAAGTGAGTTATCACTGGCGTATTCTCTTTCAGTGTTCCAGGATAAGTATCAACATAAAAAGCAATGCGAGACTGTTTGCACACACAGCACTCGTTCGGTACGGCTATAATACAGAGTTCTTCAGACAGTCTTTATACATAGATTTTAGGTTGTTATCCCAATCTGTGAATGACATTTGAGAGCAAACCTAGGGAGGCTTGGCAACAGTACTATTTTATAAAATAGTATTGTTTGGAACTCTATGGCAAATGAAAGACAACCACTCTAGCTAAAAGAGGTAAAACAGTATTTTGAAGGCAGCAAAAATCAGTATAAATCAGCTGTGAACAAAATTAAATTTGCATCTTAAACTGTCATTTACAGACTGTTTCTATAATACCTAGAGCTATGCACAAAGACTCTAAAAACTCCTTCCAGTCTGATATTTCAAGGTTAAGTTTACTAACAAGTGTTTCACTTAGTTCTGGCACTAAAAGGAAACAAGTACAAGTAATCACTGTTTTTCAAATTTCACCTTCAAGAATCTTAAAACTGCTTCTACTACAGCCTCCTTGATTTAAAAGAGTATGCAAATGGTCACTAACCCCAACCAGCATGAAGTAACTAATGTAAACCAGAATGTAGTGGCAGGTTTTGTAAATTTAAAATATCCTCAGATCATGCAATTTGAGCTGAATTTACAGGCTGTAAATGGGAGAAATGAATTCCTTCAGTTACAAATATAAATACAAAAATTATTTTCATAATATTGACCTGACACCATTGGAATGAAGACATTCAAGAATATGGGCAATCATGAATGAATACATTACCAGGCAAAATACCTATAAAAGTCATTCTCAGAGGAATGTTTCCACTCACAAGGTTTTTTAGGCAAAAAGCAGCTATTAATTTTCCTCTAAACTTTCCTTTAAAAGTGAAATATATCATTGATAAATAGAGGAAAAAAATTTTTCACTTAACATTTTGAAGTCTATTATCCAGATCCTTAAAGCTCTCAGACAAAATATTCTTTGATTTCAAAGGAAGTTAAATTAAGATGAAAGGACTGCAGGCCCAGGCCTTTGATTAGGAAGTCTGACCTCTAAAAGAGACTTTGGTTACAAAATAAACCTGATGGGACTTCTTAATTAGCCCTCATATTCTGGGAGGCATGAGGGCAAGTGTGTCTATGTTACACAGGGAAACCTGCAATACTGGAGACTTAGGGGGTAACATTCATATCCAGGGGTTGCCCCCATTTTCTTATTTACCCTCTTACTGGTCAATATTCTGCTCAGTGGCTGTATCATAGTGACCAGAAATTCACTGAAATTTAGACAGATTTACATACTGTGAACAAATTAAAATGTGGTTGTCTTTGCTTTAAGGTTTATTCTTAATTGCAAATCAATGTTTAAACAGTTATTTTATTTAAAAATTTTAATAATTTAGACTATGAAGCAATTTAAATACTTAAATTCCCTCAAAACAACAACATTTTGTACACAAATAGATGATGTACACATGAAAATGGTAGTCAAAAGAATTTTTTGGCAGCTGCTTCTTGCTGAGACCTAGGGAAAAAAAGAAACAAACACTGAAAGAAGGTCTATATACTTAACTTGAAACAGGATTGTTGAAAATTAAAATATCAATGCCTTTTGAATTACACAATGCGTAAAGATAAACACATATTCTATACATGCACTTTATGTGAACTGAAATGAACAGAAATCACAAACAATTTTATAGGTGGTGAAAATTGTATTATGAACATAGATAACTTAGTTGAATATTTCTAATTAAACAGATGCAGAAAAATATTGGGTCAAATTTTATCAAGAGACTTACCTATACATGATATAACCAATGAATAATACAGTTTGCACCACAACAAATATAATGAAGTGGACCGTAGACAAACACGATGGAAATGGTGGTAGTTCTGGGCATTTCGGCTTTTCATTTGACAGCTGTAAGGCAAATGACTTTCTATTACAGTTAGTCAAATTAGCAGTTTGGAAAAAGAAATAAATGTGAAATCTTTGTAAAACTCAGTTTGCTATATAAACAAGTATTTTCATTTTTTCATCCCCCAGAAAACCTTCTATCCCCTTAACTTTTACTGACAACTGCTTTTGAAGGAGTAGGTGACACCGGAAGGCCTCCACCTTTTCATTATCCAGTCACTAACTCACTGCCACCTGGCTCCTGTCCGCATTATGGTATATGATGATGTTACTGTTCCTGATGTCACTGAGGCTAGGGTCACCACAGACAACTCCTCTGGACACTCCCAGTTCACGCTTGCTGTAGTGGTGTGATTATTAACAGCACCTCTTTCACTCTCAAAAGTGTTCCAGGTCAGACAATAAATTACATGGTCACCCTACCAACAAACTACTTGACATATAGAATGGCTTTTTCTCAGTCCTCATTCTCTCCAACCTCATAGCATTCAACATTATTCACTGGTGTTCTGAAAAATATTTCTTTCCCTATTTCCCTGAGTATTCCTTCTATTTTAAGGAGGTAATTAAATATCAGAAACAAAGATTTCATCCAAGTATCCAGAGAGAATGGCTTCTAAGATTAGTTGTTCCCAATACAGTTATATTTGTGGGGCAAAGTTATTCAGTAAATGGATATGCATAGTATCAATTTGGTCATTGCAACAAAGGCTAAAGTAGGAGAAAAATAACCTCAAACAGAACTAGGGGGACAGATAGTAATGCTTTGGATGAGAGGTCATGATCAATAAGAAAACTATTAAGCCATGTTTGAAAAAAAATGTATATTCAAGGCATATATACAGGAATATAGTTAAGAGAGTTGTCAAAAAATATAAAGGAGACAAGATTAGAAGCTGAAGACCTAAGTTATCTCCCTCTACTACTTACTAGTTACTGACCTTGGAAGAGTTAATGTAACATTATTACTAATATGTTAGCATATTTTCTAAAGGACATCAAATGTTTTAAAAAGCTTTTAAAAAGATAAAACATGATATAAAATATAAAGGATTGGGATTTCTGCTTCTGGTAAGGTACACTAGGAAATATGGGCCAATCATATCCCAAATATGTCTTACAGAAGACAACTAGCAGAGTCAAAAACAAATCCAATCCAATCCAAGCACACGAAACCCAGGTAAAGGTAAATGACGCTAACAAGATAGCAAGAAATTGCCAGATTATAGAACCTTGAGGAAAAAATAGGCCAAAGAAATACACCTTACGCGATCCATGGATCAGAGAAGACATTAACATGGAAATCAGAAAATATTTTCATGAAATGATAATACAAATATTACATATTTAAAAACCATAACTGCTATGGGAGCTGTTTACACATGGAGATCTGCAATGTATGGGACAATTCTACCTTAAACACTAAAAATAAGCATCAGCATTAACTAAAGGGTTACAAGATTTTCAGTAGAGTGTGAGTTCTTCCTTTCCTAGAGATTATAATTATGAAAGGAAAAGGAAACAAAGTCACCATGTGTCGCTGCGCTAAGTTGTCTATGTCCCTCTTTACTGTGTGCAGGTGCTCTTTGATGTCAGCGAAGTGCTGTGCTGTCTCATAGACGCCTCCGGCAGAGCCAGGGTGCTGCATTCCACTGACCAGCCTGACGGTTTCACTCATGGAATTTCTGAAACAGAAAGACTCTTGATACAATAAAATCACTATAGAGATTATTTTTTTCAGTCACAGAGCTCCAATACTTACACCTTTTCAAGTTCAATATATTACATCCTTAAAAAAAAAAAAGGTAAAGAAGTATTTTAAAAAATTGAGTTGTGTTCAAAATTGGAAAATAATTTATAAAACAACATTATGCCTTTATCTTTTACTAAAGGTCATCTAAAAATACCATATAGAAAATACTACTAGGTAATTTGTGTTAAAACCAATAGTGTAAGTGGATATTGAATATAATGGATGATATTTTTAATGAAGTTGTAATAAATCTTTCTAGGTGTTCAGCTGTACCGTAAAGGACTAGTGCCAAATGCAATCATTTCCTATAGGCACACTCACACACACAGACTTGTCCACTCTGTAGCTGCATATATAGATGATTTCACTCATACAGCATACAGATGGAGACTCATGGCTTTGTGACCCTGAGGACAGGGGTCACAATTCTGATTTCCTGCTAGTGCCTTCAACAGCTATGGTTTAATTTGGAGGAATAAATAAATAAGTTATCTCATTGGAGTCAAATGTAGTTTAAAAAGTAAGAGCTTTACTAGAAGAAAAAAAAAAAGACTCAAATTACTTAAAAATAACACTATATGTCAGACGGAATGTTAACTATAACATTTAAAAAAATTATATTTGAGTTACGTGAGCAGTAAAGACTTAAAAGTAGTTACAAAATATGTCAAGTGCTTTTGAATCAATGTGTTGATTACAATTTCTTTCAATGGCACATATGCCCAAGAAAATCCATGGGGCGCTAAGCTTTTCCACTGAAACTCAAATTAAGCATAACATTTTAATATAACTAAAATACTACCAAGACCAAAACCCCCCAGAGTATATAATGTTGTTACATATCTGCATTTAAGAATTTTGCTTCCCAGAAGCATGAACTTGCTCAGTATAAATGTCTTTTTAATATACCAAAGATTGAGTCACCTAATGCGCTCCTACTCAGTCATTCATTCATTTGCCTGTTCATTCTGCTAACATTTATTTCATAAGTGCTGTGAGTCAGGGAATATTTAGGGATATAAACTTTGGAAAAAAAAAAAAAGAAATACCTGCTCTGTGGACATGCACTGTCTAGCAGGAAAGCAATGTGAAAGAAGCACAACTAGAGCTCTACGAAGATGCATTTAGCTGAGTGTCAAAAAATGAAGAGGAGTCTATGGGGATAGAAATGTGGAAGGTGGTCATATTTGGTTTAGGAAACAGGTCAAGTGAAAAGAGGGCTGGACAGAACCCTTGAAAAGAATACCTTTTAAGGGATGATGGAAGGAGAGCAAGTGAAGATAACTAAATGGAAGCAGAGGCCAAAGAACACCAAGAGTAAATGGTATACCAGAAGTCTTGAAAGGGATTTTGAGATGGAGAAGTGGGAAGAGGCATCAGCTGCTACAGAAAAGCTACATGCTTTCTAAGATCTCTTTCTGCTAAAAAAAAAAAAAAAAAAATTTCTATGATTCCTTAAGAATATAAAAATCCACAAAGAAACAAACCACCCTTTCCATTAAAGGCAAGTATTTCCTATATCTTTACATTTTTTCTGAAGCTAAATCCTAAAGAAAAAGGTCCAGAGGACTAGTTCAGAAACTTGAGCTCAGTTTTTGTATTAACTTATTGTATGCATGACATTTGTTCTCAGTAAGTGGGAGTTTGCAAGGATTGTTAACTCCTCTAAGAAAGGGATTCTATGGATAATACAACTGGACAGCTAGGATGTCCTGACAACTAGTTACATCTTTAGATGTCCTAATACTACTGTCAAGTTAAACATGCAAAGCACAAAAGAGTATTTAGAGTATGCTATCCTTCACAGAGGAAGGGTACTTCAGAAAATATGGGCGGGGTGTGGTGGCTAACACCTGTAATCCCAGCATTTTGGGAGGCCAAGGCGGGTGGATCACCTAAGGTCACGAATTGGAGACCAGCCTGGCCAACATGGAGAAACCCCATCTGTACTAAAAATACAAAATTAGCCAGGCGTGGTGGCAGGTGCCTATAATCCCAGCTACATGGGAGGCTGAGGCAAGAGAATCACTTGAACCCAGAAGGCAGAGGTTGCGGTGAGCCAAGATTGCACCATTGCACTCCAGCCTGGGCAACAAGAGCAAAACTCCATCTCAAAAACAAAACAAAACAAAACCAAAACAAAAAGAAAAAAAAAGAAAAAGAAAACAGGTATATACAGAAGAAATAGAGGAAGAACAAACCAGAAGCTAACAGAATTGGTTACCAAGAGGGAATGGGTGGGAAAGAGCTGGAAAGAAGGGGAGAATGGGAAAGAGCTGGAAAGAAGGGGAGAATGGGAAAGTGGTAGCAAGAATGAAGAAGCAATACACACATGCTCTGCCCCTTAGAATCATAGTATTCACATACCCAAAATACAAACAATTTAAATCAACCAGGATATAGGAGGAATATAAGCATTAACAAAGAATCTAACTGGATCCTAAATGAATAACATCAGCCATAATGAAAAGAGTAGGGAAAAAAAGAACTACACGAAGAAACTATCTGGAAAATAGTATCTGGGCTGGATACTGTAAAGCTAGAGATAAAAGGACTTTACATAAACTTGTTAATAAATGTCTTTCTCACAGGGATATGAGTTAACAATCTGAAACCACTTTGTGTGTACTTATGTGCATACTCCTGGAACCAATAAGTAAATATGCTATAGATACAGATAGTAAGAACCAGGTTTCTCCCTGATGGCGAAAGAATTTTCAAATAAGACAAGAAGGAAAGTTAAAAATGAACTCTGCAGTGTTCAGTCCAGCCAGAATCCAAAATATCTGCATAATCTCATGGTTTAACACAAAAACAGATTGACAGACATGGAACTACAGACTCATGTACATGCAAGGGTTAGTATACGTATGTATATTCCCTAGCTCTGTCCACGAAGAGGTCTAGAGGTAACGGCACTGTGGTAGTAATGAGCACACCTAGTGCCCAGAGGTTGGTTTTTTTTTCTTTTTTATTTCCCAGAGGTTATTGGGGTACAGGTGGTATTTGGTTACATGAGTAAGTTATTTAGTGGAGTAAGTTATTTAGTGGTGATTTGTGAGATTTTGGTGCACCCATCACCCGAACAATATACACTGCACCCTATTTGTAGTCTTTTATCCCTCAACCCCCCCCACCCTTCCTCCGAAGTCCCCAAAGTCCATTGTATTGTTCTTATGCCTTTGTGTCCTCATAGCTTAGCTCCCAAGTTTTCAGTGAGAACATAGTGTTTGGTTTTCCATTCCTGAGTTACTTCACTTAGAATAGTCTCCATTCTCATCCAGGTCACTGCAAATGCCATTAATCCATTCTTTTTTGTGGCTTAGTATTCCATCATATATTCATATATATATATATATACACACACACACACACACACACACACACACACACACACATATATATATATCACAGTTTCTTCATCCACTCGTTGATTGATGGGCATTTGGGTTGGTTCCATGATTTTGCAATTGCAAACTGTGATGTTATAAACATGCATGTGCAAATATCTTTTTTGTATAATGACTTCTTTTCCACTGGGTAGATACCCAGTGGTGGGATTGCTAGATCAAATGACAGTTCTACTTTTGGTTATTTTTTTCCTAGTATTTATTTATTAATATACTTTAAGTTCTAGGGTACATGTGCACAACATGCAGGTTTGTTACATATGCATACATGTGCCATGTTGGTGTGCTGCACCCATTAACTCGTCTTTTACATTAGGTATATCTCCTAATGCTATCCCTCCCCTCTCCCCGACCCCACAACAGGCCCCAGTGTGTGATGTTCCCCTTCCTGTGTCCAAGTGTTCTCATTGTTCAAATCCCACCTATGAGTGAGAACATGCAGTGTTTGGTTTTCTGTCCTTGCGCTAGTTTGCTGAGAATGATGGTTTCCAGCTTCATCCATGTCCCTATAAAGGACATGAACTCATCTTTTTATGGCTGCATAATATTCCATGGTGTATATGTGTCACATTTTCTATCTATCACTGATGGACATCTGGGCTGATTCCAAGTCTTTCCTATTGTGAATAGTGCCACAATAAACACACGTGTGCATGTGTCTTTATAGCCCCATGATTTATAATCCTTTGGGTATCCCTTCCTTACACTTTACACAAAAATTAATTTAAGATGGATTAAAGACTTAAATGTTAGACCTAAAACCATAAAAACCCTAGAAGAAAACCTAGGTAGTACCATTCAGGACATACGCATGGGCAAGGACTTCATGTCTAAAACACCAAAAGCAATACAACAAAAGCCAAAATTGACAAATGGGATCTAATTAAACTAAAGAGATTCTGCACAGCAAAAGAAACTAACATCAGAGTGAATAGGCAACCTACAGAATGGGAGAAAATTTTTGCAATCTACTCATCTGACAAAGGGCTAATATCCAGAATCTACAAAGAACTCAAACAAATTTACAAGAAAAAAAACAATCCCACCAAAAAGTGGGCGAAGGATATGAACAGACACTTCTAAAAGAAGCCATTTATGCAGCCAACAGACACATGAAAAAATGCTCATCATCACTGGCCATCAGAGAAAAGCAAATCAAAACCACAATGAGATACCATCTCACACCAGTTAGAATGGCAATCATTAAAAAGTCAGGAAACAACAGGTGCTGGAGAGGATGCGGAGAAATAGGAACACTTTTACACTGCTGGTGGGACCGTAAACTAGTTCTACCATTGTAGAAGACAGTGTGGCGATTCCTGCGAGGTTGGTTTTCAAATACCTTTTTCAAGAAAAAGGAACCAGGGCTCACTGAGGGCATAGAAAATACAAGATAACCCTAGAAGATAGTGCAGTTTCATAAATTTTTTAAATGCTTAATAAAAGATGGGGGCTTGTTGAGAGAACAAAGATGACAACATGAAGGAGCTCAGAATGACCATACCTGAAACGATCTGAGCAGCAAAATAAGAGTGTTGGATTGTAACCTATGGAATAAACATCCATGAGTCTGTAGTGATCTAAATAAATAAATGGGAGAGAAAGGATGGTTGGTCCTGACAGCAGAATTCCAGTGAGCAAATGTAGAGGGAATTATAGAAATATAAACATCAGGGCCAGGTGTGGTGGCTCACGCCTGTAATCCCAACACTTTGGGAGGCAGAGGCAGAAGGACTGATTGAGCTCAGGAGTTTGAAATCAGCCTGGGCAACATGGCAAAATCCCAAATCCAAAAAAAATAGAAAAATTAGCTGGGTGTGGTGGCATATACCTGTAGTCCCAGCTACTCAGGAGACTGAGGTGGGAGGATCATTTGAGCCCAGGAGGTTGAGGTTGCAGAGAGCTGTGATTGCACTACTGCACTCCAGCCTGGGCAACAGAGCTGGACCCTGTCTCAAAAAAATAAATAAGCAAATAAATAAAAAATGAAAAGAAAAAATAAAGTCAGCATTTGGCAAAAACCACATTCTTGTTTCAGGCAAGAAACATCAATGGATGCTAAAATGAATGAGCAGAAGTTTGAAATGGATACTTACATAGTCTCAAAGTACCTTCTCCAAAATATTAACCACAAAGGGAAATACAGTAACTTTAAAGTAGAGATAGCGATAGGAAACCACCATAACCAAGTGATCATGGCCAACATCATCAGTAATATCTTATCAATCTTATATAATAATATATACACTACATATTATATAACATATACTAGCCGGGCGCGGTGGCTCAAGCCTGTAATCCCAGCACTTTGGGAGGCCGAGACGGGCGGATCACGAGGTCAGGAGATCGAGACCATCCTGGCTAACACGGTGAAACCCCGTCTCTACTAAAAACACAAAAAACTAGCCGGGCGAGGTGGCGGGCGCCTGTAGTCCCCGCTACTCGGGAGGCTGAGGCAGGAGAATGGCGTAAACCCGGGAGGCGGAGCTTGCAGTGAGCTGAGATCCGGCCACTGCACTCCAGCCCGGGCGACAGAGCAAGACTCCGTCTCAAAAAAAAAAAAAAAAAAAAACCCATATACTATATATAACATATTATATATAATATCTTATCAAAATGTGGAATTTCCATCCAACCAAACCCAAATCAAAAGGTATTAACTGATTAATGCTCTTGGAAAATGTCAAGGTCATGAAAGACAAGGAAAGATGGAACTACTGCAGACTGCAGAAGGCTAAAGAGAAAAAAATCACTAAATGTAATGTGCGATTGTGGATAGGATCCTGGAATAGAAAAAAGGCGTTGGTGGAGAAACTGATAAATTTTGAATAGGTCATTAATTTAGTTGATTGAACTGTATCAATGTTAATTTCCTGGTTCTGACAATTATATCATGGTTATGTAAATTAGAGGAAGATGGGTGAAGGAGGTACAGAAACTTCCCATACTATTTTTGTAGCTTCTGAGGTCTAAAATTAGATCAAAATAAAAAGATTTTTAAAAAGGTTGTGTTACATGATCCAGTCTATTTCTAAAAGGATTCTATTCATTAAACTATTTGAAGAGCTAAACTATTCATTTAGCATCATAAATATTTCAATGAGTTCACATTATGAAGATTTTTTAAAATACAAAGAGAAAAATTGAAGAAATATAAATTTGCAGTTGTAAGTTAAGTGCCTTTAATCTCTAGATATCAGATAGAATCACCTTCTGTTTGATCTAACTCTGTTTAATTCTCCAGTCCTAAAGAACTCACCTTGACATTCTTGTTTGTCAAGGGTTATATAGGTTGGGACAGTGCTCTAAAATGTTAGGTTATGGAAACATGACACTTTGGTTTGTTATCTGTGCTCCAGGCATTGAAAGCTGTTAATTATCTGCATAAGTCAATCATTCTCATTAGAAATTTACTGTTCAACATTCTAAGGACACAATTATCTCCTCTCTGCTCCAACTCTGTCCAGTCTCTCTGACAGTAAAAGACGGGAATGAAAAAGAGGTAGTCACATATATTACGTTCAAAATGGTTTCATTCCATCAAAAAGAATTTCCTGCATCGGGTCTGCTTCTATTACAGTCTTACAATGCCACACATATTTATTCCCCTGGTACTTTTCATAAAATTGTTATATATTACTTCATATTCTTTTTATATTTTATAAATGTAAGAACACACCTGGCTCTGTCAAGTAACTGACAAATCTCCTATTTTTTTAAAAGATGCCAAAACCATTTTTTCTTTTCCAGCTCTGAACAATTAAAAACTTTAGACATGTTTGCAGTTTTTAAATATTAAAAGTTGCTGTATTTATAGTCCCCTATTTGCAGAATGAATCTAGAACAGGATTCTTACCCTCATGCAGAAATCTTACAATATACAGTGCTTGCACACCTGAAGTCACAAATTTAGGATACAAAAATCACATAACACACAGACACTACTTTTACATACTTACTTCATTTCATTTACTTGTCTCAGAATCTCATGCTGAGTTTTCACAACAGTATCCAGTTCTTGTTGAGAGATCTGGAGGAAGAAACAATGATGAGCAAGCTGAATAATCCACATTCTATGAGCACATAGTACAGCAGCCCTTCTTCTTTACTTCCCTTCCAGCAAAGGGTAAATGAGGCACATGTGCATATTCTGCAAGCCCACCTGCCCATGCTGCCCAGGCATTCCTGCTCCTCTTTTAGAGATTTCCTCTGTTAAGGAAGAAACATATCTTCTCTGTTCATCAAGAATCATATCTAACTGCCGGTTCAGCTGCTTGATTTCAAGATGAATACGATTTTGTCCTTCAAAGACTTGTCTTAGCTCTCGATCTCCTACACTCTCAAATATTTCCTCCGCTGAAAAGGAAATAAATAAAAATGATCAGTCACCTACACATACGTAAGTTTCAAAATACCGTAAGTGACCAAAGCGCCAACATAGAGCAAAATTAGAACATCATCATCAGAGTGGTACAATCTCCCAAACAGAAAACATGCAGATAATTGATTTAATAATGATTAAATTATTTGTTTTCTGCCATTTCAGGTGATTGAACACTTATTATAAATTGGGTTTAAATTATTTAAAAATAATTTTTCTTAGAAAATCTCAGGAGGGATCAAAATGGCTAACCAGATGCAGGTAGTATGTGCCTCCTCCATGGAGAAAAACCAGAGTAGTAAGTAGATACTTGCATTTCAAATAGATTGCCTAGGAGAGAATGCTAGGACTCATCAGAGAAGAAATAGGAAGCACCAAAATAAGTAAGGAGTGAGTCTGAGGCAGCTTGCCCAGCCAGGAGCTGACTGAGCCCCAGAAGAGGCTCCTAGATGATGGGAAACAGTAAGAGACAAAACCTCAGGGCCCTGCAGTCCAAAATGGGCTTTTATGATCCTGGCTACAGAAGAAACCCTTGGCCCACTAAGGCCTTGGGCTGGACATACGGAACTGCCTAAATATGGCACAGAGATGTTGCTCCATAAAGGGAGACCACTTGGAATCCCACAGGCATTCGAGCCTAGAACAGCTCCAATTGGGCACTACTGCTGATAGCCTAGATACCGGGGATCTACAGACATGGCTGCAGCCACTGCAATGTTCCAAGGAGAGAAGGGGGGACACTGGTCCCTCCTATGCACCCCTAGGAAGGTCCCTACTGCCTTGCTGAAGTGTGCTGCTGATACTGAGACATGAGCAGACGGCACTTCCCACAGCTTCCTGTCCATGCTGCTTGCCTGGGAGGGACCCTACCCTCTCTGGTCCCAGACCCAAGGTGAAATATTGAGAGTTTAATGGAAGGTTGTGCCCCACCCTCAGGCTATGTTTGGGCTGACAAGGCTGTAGCTACCACCTGGCCAAGGAGAGACAGGGAAACCAGGCTCTTCTATGCATATCTAGGACAATACCCACTGCCCTGCAATGGACTCTTGTGAAACAGATGTGGGCAGACTGCACTCCTTACAGTTTCTTGCTCATGACACCTGGCTAGGAGGGTCCCTGCTCTCCCTGGTCCCAGGCACAAGGCAAAGTTTTGAGAATTTCATGCTGAGCTGTGCCCTGCTCTTAGTCCGAGTTCAAGTTGATACGGCTGCAGTTGTTGCCTGGCTAAGGAGAAAAACTAAGAAAATAATTGATGAAAGTTTCCCAAGTCTAGCAAAAAAGTTAGATATTCAGATACAGGAGGCTCAGCAATCCCCAGAAAAATATATTGCAAAAAGGATTTCACTACAGCATATTATATTCAGAATGTCTAAAGTCAATGTGAAATAATTCTAAAATTAGCAAGAGAAAAGTACTTAGTCACTTGTAACGGAAATTCCATCAGATTAACAGCAGACTTTTCAGCAGAAACCTTCCAGGCCAGAAAGGAACGGGCATTCTCAAAGTGCTAATAAAAAGAAAACTGTCAGCCAAGAATTTTATATCCTGTCAGAATCAGCTTCATAAATGAAGAAAAAATAAAGCCTTTTCCAGACAAGCAAATGCTGGGGAAATTTGTCATTACTAGACCAGCATGACAGGAAATGCTCAAAGTGGTCTTAAACATGGAAAAAAAAGGTCAACATTCACCATGATAAAAAGAGAAATATAAAAGTTCTTTTTTTTTTTTTTTTTTTTTTTTTTTTGAGGCGGAGTCTTCACTCTGTCGCCCAGGCTGGAGTGCAGTGGCACCATCTCGGCTCACTGCAAGCTCCGCTCCCGGGTTCGTGCCATTCTCCTGCCTCAGCCTCCCGAGTAGCTGGGACTACAGGCGCCCGCCACCGTGCCCGGCTAATTTTTTTGTATTTTAGTAGAGACGGGGTTTCACCGTGTTAGCCAGGATGGTCTCGATCTCCTGACCTCGTGATCCGCCCGCCTCGGCCTCCCAAAGTGCAGGGATTACAGGCGTGAGCCACCGGCGCCCGGCCATAAAAGTTCTTATAAAACAATCACACGTGAGGAAGATGTAGGAATCAAATGGTAACATGACAGAATTTCATCAAATGACAAAGACAAAGATGGAAAAGAAGAAAGGAACAAAGAATTTATAAGACAACTTGAAAACAATGAACAATATGACAGGAACAAAGCCTCCTATATCAATATTTACCTTGAATGTAGATGGATTAAATGTTCCACTAAAAGATACAGACTGGTAGAATGGATTAAAATACATGGCACAACTATATACTGCCTACAAGAAACTTACCTTATCCATAAAAACACACATAGACTGAAAGTAAAGAGGCGGAAAAAGATAGTCCAAGCAAATGGAAACCAAAAGTGAGCAGGAGTAGCTATACTTATATGAGATAAAACAGACTTAAAAAAGAAAAGACAAAGAAGGTTATTATATAATGATAAACGGATCAATTCAGTAAGAAGATATAACAATCCTAATTTATATGCACCTAACATTAGAGCATCGAAATTCAGAAAATTATCACTAGACCCAAAGAAAAAGAAAGACAGTAATGCAATAATAGTGGGAGAATTTAACACCACACACACAACACTAGATAGATCGAGAGAGAAAAATAACAAAGAAACATTGGGCTTAAATTCGACTTTAGACCAAATGGACTTAGACATTTACAGAACTTTCTACAATAACTATGGAATATACATTCTTTTCACCAGCACACAGAAGACTCCCCGACACAGACTACATATTAGGCCACAAAATAAGTCTTAGCAAATTTTGAGAATCAGAATCATATCAAGTGACTTAGACCACAATGGTGTGAATCTAGAAATCAATACTAAGAGGAACTTCAGAAACTAAACACACACATGGAAATTAAACAGCATGCTCCTGAATATTCACTTTGTCAATAAAGAAATTAAGACATAAATGTAAAAATTTCTTGAAGTGAATGAAAATGGAAAAATAACACACCAAAACAGCAAAAAAAGCAGTGTGAAGAGGGCAGTTTACAGCATTAAATGCCTACATCAGAAAGTGGAAAGATCAAAACAATCTAACATTATATCTCAGGAAACTAGAAAACCAAGAACAAACCAAACCCAAAGTTAGCAGAAGAAAATAAATAACAAAGATAAGGGCAAAGCTAAATGAAAGAGACAAAGAAATTAATAAAGGATCAACAAAACAAAAAGTTGGTTCCTTGAAAACAGACAAAATTGATAAACTGCTAGCTAGACTAGGCAAGAAAAGGGAGACGATCCAAATAAACACAATCGGAAGAAAAGGAGACATTACAACAGATTCCACAAATATACAAACGATCATCAGAAACTATCTGAACAACTATACGCTCACAAACTAGAAAACCTAGAGGAAATGGGTAAGTTCCTGGAAACATACAACTTTCTGAGATCGAAACAGGAAGAAACAGAACTCCTGAACACACCAATAATGAGTAGCAAGACTCAATCAGTAGAAAAAAAAAAAAAAAAAAAAAAAAAAAAATCTTAACAACAGCCAGGACTAGATGGATTTATAGCTGAATTCTATCAAACATATCAAGAAAAACCAATTCTCCTGAAATTATTCCAAAACTTTGAGAAGAGAATTCTCCCTAACTCATTCTATGAAGGTGGTATCACCCTGATACCAAAACCAGACAAGGCCGCAAAAAACAGAAAACTACAGACCAATATCTCTGATGAACAAAGATGCAAAAATCCTTAACAGAATACCAGCAAAACAAATCCTACAGCACATCAAAAAGATAATACAGCACGATCAGGTGGGATTTATCCCAGGGATGCAAGGAGGGCTCAACAATACAAAATATCTATATATATGATACACCACATAAACAGAATTAAGAACAAAAAACATGATCATTTCAACAGACTCAGAAAGGGCATTCAATAAAATTCATCATCCCTTCACGATAAAAATCCCCAATGAACAGACCTCAACATAATAAAGGCCACATATGACAAACCCACAGCCAATATCACACTTAACAGGGAAAAGTTGAAAACATTCCCTTTAAGAACTGGAACAAGATAAAGATGCCCACTTTTATCACTTTGATGTGTAAAAACATAATACTAGAAGTCTTCACCAGAGCAATCAGGCAAGAGAAGAAAATAAAAGGCATTCCAACTGGAAATGAGAAAGTAACATTATCCCTTTTCACTAATGATATGATCTTTTATCTAAAAAACCCTAGTGACTTCACCAAAAAAACTCTTAGATTTGATAAAGGAATTCAGTAATGTTTTAAGATAAAAAATTAATGTATAGAAATCAGTAGCATTTTCATATACTGATAATGATCTAGCCAAGGACAAAATCAAGAAGGCAATTCCATCTGCAACAGCTGAAAGAAAAATAAATCACCTAGAAATACATTTAACCAAGGAGGGGAAAGCTCTCTATAAGCAGAACTTCAAAACAACAATGAGAGAAATAGTAGATGACGCAAACAAATGGAAAAGCATCCCATGCTCATGAATTGGAAGAAATCAATATTGTTAAAAGGACCATAATGCCCAAAGCCATCTACTAGTTCTAGACACTCCCTATCAAATTACTAATGTCATTTTTCACAGAATTAGAAAAAAATTCCTAAAATTCATACGGAACAAAAAGGAGCCCAAATAGCCAAAGCAATGCTAAGCAAAAGGCATAAACCTGGAGGCATCATATTACCTGACTTCAGATTATACTACAAGGCTAAAGTAACCAGACCAGCACAATACTGGTATGAAAACAGACACATAAGTCAATGGAACAGAACAGAGGACGAAGAAATAAACCCACAGACCTACAACCAACTTATCTTCAACAAAGTCAACAAAAATATACACTGGGGAAAAGACACCCTATTCAATAAACAGTGCTGAAAAAATTGAATAGCTATAAATAGAAGAATGCAAGTGGACCCACACTTCTCACCATATGCAAAAATTAACTCAAGATGGATTAAAGATCTAAACACAACACCTGAAACCATACAAATCCTAAAAGAAAACTGAGGAGAGACTCTTCTGCATATTGGCCTAGGTAAAGAATTTAGACCAAGTCCTCAAAGGCAAACACAAGAAAAACAAAAATAGACAAATGGGACTTAAAACTAAAAAGCTTCTACACAGCAAAAGAAACAATCAACACAGTAATCTAACCTACAGAATGGGATAAAATATTTGCAAACTATGCATCCAACGAAGGGCTAATATCCAGAATCTTCAAGGAACTCAAACAACTCAAGAGAAAAACAAAAAGCCCATTAAAAAACTGGGCAAAGAGCATGAACAGACATTTTTCAAAAGAAGACACACAAGTGGCCAACAAATAAATGAAAAAATGCTCAACATCACTAATCATCAAAAAAATCCAAATTAAAACCACAATGAGATACTATCTTACACAAATCACAATGGTCATTACTAAAAAGTCAAAAGACAACAGATGTTGTCAAGGATGTGGAGAAAAGAGAATGCTTGTATGCTGTTGGTGGGAATGTAAGTTAGTACAACCTTCACAGCAAATAGTATGGAGAATTCTCAAAGAACTAAAATTAGAATTACCGTTTGATCCAGCAATTCCACTACTCTACTGGGTATTTACCCAAAGGGAAAGAAATCATTATATCAAAAAGATACCTGCACTCATTCATCGCAGCCCTGTTTAAAACAGCAAAGATATCGAATCAACCTAAGTGTCCATCAACAGAGAACTTGATAAAGAAAATGTGGCATGTGTGCATATATATGTGTGTATATACTATAGACTACTACTCAGCCATAAAATAAGAATGAAATCATGTATTTTGCAGCAACATGGATGGAACTGGAAGCCATTATCCCAAGTGAAATGACTTAGAAAGTCAAATACCATATATTTTCACCTATAAGTGAAAGCTAAACAATGGGTACAAATGGACATATGGAGTAGAATAACGGACACTGGAAACTACAAAATGTGGGAGGTGAATGAAGGTTGAAAATTACCCACTGAGTACCACGTTCATTAGGGTGAGAGGTACACCAAATCCCCAAACTTCACCACTATGTGACAGAAGCATGTAAGAAATCTGCCCTTGTACCCCCTAAATACATAAAAAGTTAAATAAAATAAAAATGGAAAAATATTTCTCTTTCATATGCACTTGTGATTCTACTTATAGGAATAGGCAGAACTAATCTACAGTGATAACAATAAAAATAGTGATGGGCTCTGTGGAGAAGGTGGCTAACTTTAAGGAGGCATGAGGGAACTTTCTGGGATGATAAAAATGTTCCGCATACTGATCTGGGTGATGGTTAAACGGGTATACACATTTGTCAAAATTTACCAAACCATACTTTTCAAACACTACAGTCAGCTTCAGGATATACTCACAAATTGTATGTGATGATGTTTAAAACAAATTCAAAATAAGAATGACCTTTATGATTCATTTTTCAATTCATTAAGTCTGACTCATACTGTTGATCATTAAGAGAACTGCATACTACATAGAGTTCAAATGCTAGCCACAGCCTTTATTAAGTACACCTTTGATCCCTTATGCTGCCGGGGAACAATTCACATAAAAAGCTAGCAGATAATATAAAGTCCCTCAATTTGGCCTTAAAATGTTTTCTTTTTGACATTAGCACACTCAAGTTCTTAATAACACTGGCTTAGACTAGTATTTTATAATTTTCATCTATACAGTCCAGGATTCTATTGAGTAGTATGGGGAGGAGAAGCAGGTATCATGTCACATTACTTTCATAACAGTTTTGATAGATTTTAAGGATTACCTCCACACTATAAGGTAAATATGTGTCACTAAAAGCAAAAACACAAACTTTTGATGATTTCATTCAAAAAATATTTACTGAACCTGAACTACTAGGTTAGCATTGTTTTGGACTTCTTTTTAGGCTTAGTGGACACAGCAGTGAATACAGCAAACGAAATCCCTGTTGTTAGGGAGCTTTGACTCTAGTGGTTCCATTTGTCCAAATAACCATGGTACTCTCTATTTCATACATGACTAAGCCACATTCTCACTGGCAAAAATGCCAGTCTCCCGACTCTTAAAGACTAAAGATTTGCTCCTAAATTGTTTCCAGAAATCACTTGGAATGTGCCCGTTCAGAGAGCAGGGATGAGCCAGGCAACAGAGACTCAAGCGTCCGTGATCATCAGTCCCCAGCCCTGCTGCGGCACCCATGTCAGCTTCGCTACAACTCACCAGGCTGCCCTTGGAGGTCGGGGTGGCCCTTCTGGAATTCCTCTTTTTTTTTATCCAATTCTTGTTGAAAGTGCTCAAATTCCTCCTGATACTTTTCTTTTTCCTTTTCTGAAATTTCTTTATCTGGTGTGGGCTTTTTTTTTGGAGTTTTGGAATAGATCATAAAAAAGATAAGAAAATCATTCAGATACCTCTATATATGTTATTTTTCTCATTTTAACTATTCTACCACTAGCTGAAAGGTTAACATAAAAATACATTCCTTCTTGACTTAAATGATAGCAAATTTACTCTTTCTTTCTTTTTGAGACAGAGTCTCACTCTGTCACCCAGGCTAGAGCGCAGAATCGTGATCTTGGCTTGCTGCAACCTCTGCCTCCCAGGTTCAAGCAATTCTCCTTCCTCAGCTTCCCGAGTAGCTGGGATAACAGGTGCCTGCCGCCAGGCACGGCTAATTTTTTTGTATTTTTTAGTAGAGACGGGGTTTCACTGTGTCATCCAGGCTGGTTTTGAACCCCTCAGTTCAAGAAATCTGCCCACCTCGGCCTCCCAAAGTGTTAGGATTATAGGCGTGAGCCACTGCACTGGGTCCCCCCTTTTTTTTCTTTTTTGAGATGGAGTCCTACTCTGTCGCCCAGGCTGAAGTGCAGTGTCTTCACCTCAGCTTACTGCAACCTCTCCCTCCCAGGTTCAAGCGATTCTCCAGCTTCAGTCTCCTGAGCAGCTGGAACTACAGGTGTGCACCACCACACCCGGCTAATTTTGTATTTTTTAGTAGAGACGGGGGTTTCACCATGTTGGTCAGGCTGGTCTCAAACTCCTGACCTCAGGTGATCTGCCCATCTCGGCCTCCCAAAATGCTAGGATTACAGGCGTGAGCCACTGCACCCAGCCTACTCTTGCCTCTAATAATAACCACTACCATTTACTGAGCACTTGCTGTAAGTGCACGGTCTCAATCCTTCAGTATCCTGAGGTGGCCAGTACAAGTATCTCTGTTTTAGCAATTAAGAAATGAAGCGTTACAGAGGTTCAGTCACTTGCACAAGACCATACAGCAGTAACTGGCAGAAACGATCCAAACCTAAGTTAGTCTTCCCAAACATTCAGCTAAAAGGCAAAACCACTAAACTGATAAAGTTTTTGAAAAAATGTGTAAAATTACCGGCTCTTTTCCAGGTTCAGTCAACTGGAAAGTCAGAAAAGAAAGGACATCATGGTCATCTACAAATTAAAAAAAAAAAAAAAGTCTGAAAAAGTTCCATAGGAGATTACTTTTATCATTGTAAATGTATTTTATCAATATTTATTGCTTTAAATAACAATAACCAGGGAGGGAATTAACAAAAATTAGCTCTAATTTGGTAAGGGCAATGGCACCTTGTGAGCTTAGAGACAAAAATTCACCTGAAAGATTTATATTAGAAATAATCCAAAACTCACTTTCTTAAACCCTAAATCAGAACATTTAGCAATGCTTAACATATAACAGATGTTTAATCAATGTCTGATAAGAAATGAACAAACAAATGAAGGGTCAAAAGAAGTCCAAACTCCTTATTCTGGTACCAAGATCCTCCATGGTTTCCCACATATCTCCTTCACGGACAACGTCCCAGACAAATGAGACAAAATCCTGGTCTCCACATACTGCCGGTACCTGTACGTCTCTGAACCTTTCTTAGAGCGCATACCACTTTTTGTCTTACTTTCTTATTTGTTTCTCTCACATGGAAGATATTAATAATTTTATCTTACTGAAAATTGTATCAAAAAATCAAATTCAAGCTGTTTAAGCCAAAAGCACCAGCTCAGTAAATCAAACCTTCTAACTCTTAACTAAAATACCAATCCTGGCTAGTCGCATCCACCAATCAAGAGCAATTAATATCAAGCGTACAGCAATCTTTATGCTTTGTACTGTTTTTATGGAACCTAGAGATGTAGACAGATTAAAAAGAAAACTACAATACTGTAGTGTAGATTAAGAAACTGTGTTATGTAATAGGGCACTGAACCTAGAGTCAGAAATTCAGGCCGAGTCCTGCCTGGGGCTGACCATTAATTGGCCATACGATCTTCAGAAATTTCTTTCACCTAAAATTTGGCAAGTTCTTCTAAAAATATGGAAAATATGATCTTCCCTCCCTTCTTCTCTGGGTTGTCTGGAACAATTCATGTATTTGAAAATATTTAAAACTACAATGTATCATATAAACATAAAATGGCATTGACATTGAATGGTAATTTGTCACCTTATGTGGAAAAAAATGGTAACTATGTTTTTGTTTAAAGTTTAGGTGCCAAATAACCTTTCCTTAGGTTGCCAAATTCATTTATATGTGATGTGACAATGATCAGGATCCTAAAACACTTGGCAATTAACCTTTTTGTGGATGTGACTAGCCAAGATTGCCATTTTAGTTAATTGTCATGCGGTTTGATCTGCAGCCTTTAAGCCTGCTGACTTTGATAGCCTTTACTTTAAATATATCTCCTTCACTATAAAATAGCGCCCAAACTGATGATCTAATTTACACACTTGTATACAGCCCCAGTTAACTGTACACCTACAGAACAATATAAGTAGAAAATAAGCAATCTCAACAGACCAAAAGACTGGCACAGCAGGCAATGCGAAGGTTCCAAACAGTCTTAAAAAGTTATTGGTATAAACAAGTCTACATATCCCTAATACACAATTCCCAATAAAACACAATTCACAAACTTTTAATATTATCAGACTGCAAGATTTACCTGCAAGACCTCCAGTTGCAGCAGATACTCCAAAATGCCCTTGTGCAGGGATAATCATATTTTCCACTTTGGCACAAAATTCATAATCATTTTTATCTGGTGTAAAGCCATTATTGATCATTACCTAGAAAGATATATCGTAGCTATAGCTTTTACAAAAGACATTAGAAAATATATTTCAATTAATCCATTTTATGACTAATACTATTCAATTTTATTTCATTAATTACAAACGGTAATTTTAAATAATGTTTTTTACTTGGTGTCAATGTATAATACCTTTTACTTAAAAAAATTTTTGCCCCACTATGTGTCAAAAGTTAAAAGAGAGAAAAATCTGCTAACTTTCTATGAAAACCTTTCTAAAATGGAATATGGTTCACCTTCTCTCAAGAAGACCTAGGGAGTCACCATTACTCTCTTGGAATGGTTCATGCAGTAGAGGGATCAGACTTGTTTTCAGATTCCAGTGACAGCTAAAACCAAGAGGTTAAATTTACAATTTTATCTGCTGCTGGTTGAAAATTAAATAGATTGTCTCAACAAGTAGTGAGCTCCTCTGCATTAAATTAGTGAGGTAACTGGACTGTCACAGGTTAGCAGAGAGCAAAAGTGACAGAAGTCACACTGACAAGGCACAGAAGGAAAAAACTAAAAAGATGTATGTTTCTACTCTGCAAAATGTGTATTTGAAGGAATGACCCTAAATTTCTTGGCAGAATCTTAGAATCCTAGGCAAGCACTGGACCACCTGACACATGAATGCTTTTCTCATTATCCCAGTCAAGCAGTGGTTCAGCTTCTTCAATACATTTCACTTCTAACAACCCTCTCACGAGTCCCACCCTAAACAACAGTCACTGAGGTTCAGGGTGGATGCAGGAGTAGGCCCATGGCACCAGAGTAAGGGCATTTGTGTCATTACTTCTAGAGTCAAAATTTTGTCAGAGACTTAAGATTCAGTCACAGAGGCAAAATGTTATAGTATTCTGTTCAAATTTTCAGCAAGAGAATAAAATCTGTCAATATGAAGAGTTACTCTCTATATACTGTAGGATGGAAATGTGAACTAAAAAGTAGTTTAAAATAATTAATTTTAAAAGATCATTTAGAATTTGGTTTATATTAATATTTGTTTCCTCTGTTTAGTAATATTCCTATTTCATTTTACATCATTTACAACTGGTCCTCCGCCACAGAGCCTTTTAAATTAGAATCAACAATCAGGAAGTTATTTGCCTTTGAGTCTTAAAAAGACTGTGGGTTATTACATTCAAATTACAATATTAAAATCCTCAAATCGTTCAGTATTTTTCTCCTTGATTTCTAACAAACTGAAAATCCATCAGAAGTCTTGTCTAGTTCCAATTTTTTTTTTTAAAGGACGTAACACATTTCACTGTACTCTGAGTTAGCAGGAATGTTAGGAAGGACTGTAACTGAAAGCCTAGGTACAAACTGTCTGCTGATTAATACTTCTTTATGAGATCATCAATAACCTTCCTTATTCACCTTATGGTTTCAAACCATTGTTAAAGACTACACTTGCAATATTGAAGATCTCTTGCTTTGAATGTGTTTCCCCCACCAACAGCACTTATTGCTTCCAACCTCCTCTTACTTTGTTTTCCTCTCCAATGTGGAAACAACTGGGACAAGCTAGGGTGAAAGTAGTCATTAAAATAAACACTTCTTGAGTACTTAACATGGGTACAATATTAGGAACTAGAAGAAATATAGGATATAATGCCTATTGTGAGAAGTTTACAATCATATTGATAAGAAGAGACATACATATAGTTAATAGGCAAGTCAATACAACACATCTCAAGGCCAAATAAGCATTAGAGAAAAAAAAATAAGAGTTTAGGAGAGACAGATCATTATGAGCTGTTTAGGAAATCTGATGGAAAAGGGATCTGAATTTGTGTGCTCAAAGCTGAGTATGACTTTACCAAGTAGAAAGAAAAGGAATTATTACCAGACTGAGCAAATGCACAGAGAGGCGAGAACCAATAAGTAGCAGTCAGGTGTCCAGGCAGTCTCTCCAAAACGTGTACTTAAAAACACTAGCTCCATGATCACTCATAGATATTAGGTGAAAACACTAGCTCCATGATCACTCATAGATATCAGGTGAAAACACTAGCTCCATGATCACTCATAGATACTAGGTGAAAACACCAGCTCCATGATCACTCATAGATACTAGGTGAAAACACCAGCTCCATGATCACTCATAGATACTAGGTGAAAACACTAGCTCCATGATCACTCATAGACACTAGGTGAAAACACTAGCTCCATGATCACTCATAGATACTAGGTGAAAACACCAGCTCCAAGATCACTCATAGATACTAGGTGAAAACACCAGCTCCATGATCACTCATAGATACTAGGTGAAAACACCAGCTCCATGATCACTCATAGACACTAGGTGAAAACACTAGCTCCATGATCACTCATAGATACTAGGTGAAAACACTAGCTCCATGATCACTCATAGCTATCAGGTGAAAACACTAGCTCCATGATCACTCATAGATATTAGGTGAAAACACTAGCTCCATGATCACTCATAGATACTAGGTGAAAACACTAGCTCCGTGATCACTCATAGATATCAGGTGAAAACACTAGCGCCATGATCACTCATAGATATCAGGTGAAAACACTAGCTCCATGATCACTCATAGATATCAGGTGAAAACACTAGCTCCATGATCACTCATAGATACTAGGTGAAAACACTAGCTCCATGATCACTCATAGATACTAGGTGAAAACACTAGCTCCATGATCACTCATAGATACTAGGTGAAAACACTAGCTCCATGATCACTCATAGATACTAGGTGAAAACACTAGCTCCATGATCACTCATAGATATTAGGTGAAAACACTAGCTCCATGATCACTCACAGATATCAGGTGAAAACACTAGCTCCATGATCACTCATAGATATTAGGTGAAAACACTAGCTCCATGATCACTCATAGATACTAGGTGAAAACACTAGCTCCATGATCACTCATAGATACTAGGTGAAAACACTAGCTCCATGATCACTCATAGATATTAGGTGAAAACACTAGCTCCATGATCACTCATAGGTATCAGGTGAAAACACTAGCTCCATGATCACTCATAGATATTAGGTGAAAAAGAATTCCATAGTTAAGTCAGTCTGGGAAACATGAGGTTTAATAAAGGTTTACTTATCCTTTCTTTATAAAGGATCCTTCATAAAGAAATCTTTAATGTGCTAATATGTAGAGTAGTGCCCAATCTCATCCAATTGTGGAACCCTTTTTGGTGAGTACATTTTGCAAGGTTATTGTTCTGGAGCACTGCCAGGGCTCACAGACTCACGATGTTGGGTCACATGGGCAGTCTGCACCCACCATGCTTGATGTCTGGGCTTTGCCACATGCAGGTAAGCAAGACTTACTGATGACTCTAATGAAACTGTACAGGGTGAATAATTACAGTGGAATTAAAACCCAAGTCAATCATAATAGACTGGATACTTGCTCTATTCTAAGATCTCTAAATTAGCTTGGAATTAAGACTGAGCCAATATAGTTTTCCAACTAATCTCAGAGTTTTAGACCCAGGAGTGTAAGGCTAGCTCATAATTTAGGTGAAAGAAAAATTCATACACTATGTTTTTTTGCTTTTAAGTATTATATAACCAGGTATTGATGGCATCTTTAAAAAGCAAAGTTTACAATGCATAGTGATCTTAGTTATCATAATTGCCAGTCAGATATATCCACCTATATATTACCCTAACCTCAATTTATCTACAACTAAACTCATTAACAACCCTCTGATTTCCCATTCCTCCCCCAAACAGATAAAACACAAACAAATGTGCTGCTGCTTTGCTAGTAAATAGTACCAATTAGCTGTCCAACTGGCTAGATTCAGGAACTATCCTTGACTCAACAACTGTGTTCACCCCCAACCCCAAGAAAACAGGTACTAAGAATACTGGGACCTAAGTCATCTTTCTAAATCGCAAATCTGCTCATTTCTTTTCCTGCTTAAAACCCTTTAAACATTTTTAAAAGTTTCTTATAGGATAAACTACAGGAAGTTGTGCAACGCCTGTTACTGCCAACCTTTCAACCTCACTGCTCACTGATCTCTTCTATCTCCCAGCCATACCAAATTACATGCCTTTCCAAAATATTTCAAGTTCTCTCAAGTGCCTATGCCTGCTTTCTATGCTTGGAGTACACCCACTCACTTGCGTGCACGCACACACACACACACACCCTCTTCCCCCTACCCAGGAACTTCCTGAGAAAAGGAAGTTGTAGGGCACAGCTCAACCCTGAGAAAATGTTCCTGCCCTTCCCCACCTCCACCTGGCGGTTACAGGATTCTAATCACAGGACCGCTTGATAGTGTCTGCAACGTAGCGTTTATCACACAGCATAGGAATGCTACATATGTGTGTCCTCTGTTAGGCTATAAGCTCTCTGGGGAGAAAGTCTGTCTGTCTTACTCATATTTATATCCTAAAGGCTTGGAGATTATCTGTCGATCGATCGATATATGTATCTCTCACATATGCTATACAGTAGGGTGCTTAAACATTTACTGACTAAATGGAAACCTACCATCAGGGGTTTACAACAGATGACCACTCTTCTGCTGTCTTAGAGTAACAATGATGAGTATGTAAGCAATATCCAAATTTAAGTGCATTTAATATCTATCAAAAATTCAACATGGAAAGTCATACTATAACAATGTTTATTTGATTCTCTCTAAATAAATGTTACTTACTGTCAGTGTTTTCTGGTAATAGATAATCTTTGCTCGGACAGGATAGGGTTTATTACGAAAGTCCCTCTGGCAACTTGCTAAAGCTTGACTAGCACCATCACTATAGTATAAGAGAAAGAAAAACAAAGAAGACACTCAGCTTTTCAATATTTAAAAATTCAGGAAGATTAAAATAATACCAAGTTATGAAAAAGCCTTGAGTTATTTTATTTTATTTACTCAAAAGACTACATGAGACTAAGGCAGTGAATCTCTACCCTAGGGCAAAAACATCAATCACCCACTGGGCTTTTAACATGTAGATTCCACTCCAAATCAACTGAAGCAGAATCAAAAGGAGGTGGCCTAGGCACCTCCATTTTAAATAGCTCCACAGGGAGTTATGATGAACTACCAGGGCTGAAACTCACCAAGGCAGAAAAACAGTATGGATAAGTCATCTTTCTTACAGTTCGCTGGCTAAAAGCTATTTCCTATACAACAAACACGTGAAAATAAAAAACATACATACCTAATTTATATACATTATAAATATACAGTCATCCTTCAGCATCCACAGGGCATTGGTTCCAGGACCCCTGTGGATACCAAAATCCTCAGATGCTGAAGTCCCTTATATAAAATGGCATAGTATTTACATACAACTTGCACACATCCTCATGTATACTTTAAATCATCTCTAGATTACTTATCACACCTAATACGATGTAAATGCTCTGTAAATAGTTGTTATACTGTATATTAAAATTTGTAATCTTGTCGCATATACAAAATAATTTGTATTATTTTTGATCTGCAGTTGGTTGAATCCACAGATACGGAACACATAAATACAGAGGGTTGACTTAGAACACTTAGAATCTCTGCAAACCACTGAGTCTTTCAATAATGCAATATTGAAGTTAAATAAGATGGCATAAATTGCTTAATCATCAGCCTTAATAATCAAGGCTCAACTTTATTTTTTTAAAGATCCCTTTTAATGAAAACAAAAATGCATGATCAGCGGCATCAATGAGAGCCAGGAACAGTCTATAAACTTTCAAAAGTATAATATCAAATAAGTTTCAAAAGTATAATATTAAATAATTTGAGGTTAAATTAAAAACACATACTATATTTGAATCTGAGATGGTCCACAGATAGAACGTTAGAACACAACCAAATAAAACCTTTTTACTAAATTACAAAATATGTCTCAAGAAAAAGAACAGTATTTTTTTCATTTGGAAAGTGTTCAGATTTGAAACAATATATTTCACAAGGATTCCAAAAAGAAGCTGAAATCAAGAGTAATGTAAAAAATACACACTCACTTTTGATGGTCATAATGGATTTGTCCATTGTTGCCTATAATTACTATAGCAGGATTATTTTTCTAAAAATAAAGAAAACAAATTTTTGAAAATGTCTTTACTCAAAGCATTCTACATCATTCTTGATGTACTATGAAGTGACTTATGTATCTAAGAATCTAGGACTCAAATTTTTAAAATAACCTGGCCTTGGCACTCAAGGAATTACTAAAGTTCTTTAAATTGCTAACAATCACCCCTGAAAATTAATAGAGAAACAACCAGCTGATGGGAAGATCATCAACCTTAAGGCTGCTAAGCCACAAGCTAATGTTTCCAATATGTAAGTACATTTTGATCTTAACCGTTTTAGGGGAGATCTTTAGAAAAATAGGCCCAATCAAAAACAATGATTAACATATGACCAGATATGAATATGTGAGCTAGCAATAGTCATGCATTTGGATGTTCTTATGTAAATAAACTGGTAAGAGTCTTCTAAGCACTACTGTTTTCCCCACCTACGTCTAAAGATTTGTATTCATCCATTCAATAGGGCCATGGGAGCAGGGGTCACTGCAAAGTTGAGACTCAGGGCTCTAGTATGCCCTCAAGTTGATGTACAAAAAATTACGCATATGTAAATTAAACTGATAAATTTCCAGCTATATAAAGACTAATTATCATATTTACCATATAGCTTGGGGAGTTCTGTACTATGAAACTGATGAAAGCATTAAATAAGCTATTATTTCTCACAGCCTAACTCTGTTGGTAGACATATTAAAGTGGGTAACAGTCCTGACAATAAATATACCTTTCCGTCATTGTCAAAAGAATCAAAAAATATTCCAACACCATTCCACAGATCAGCTGATCCAAACACAGGGCCCTCCAAGCCTTGATTTTCTGTATACCAAATTGCCTGAAAATATATAACAGGAAAAGTTAGAGGCTAGTGGTATATGCATTTATATACATTTCCTAAGTTAAAGAAATGATCATACTAGGCCATCAGCTCCAATTCGACCTCTTCCGGTCACTCGAAATGTCACCTCAACTTCCCAGTTCTCAAAGGCTGCTTTTGCCTTTGTCCACACTGAGCCTCTTTGGCTTTTTAAAGATGGTGCCACTCGAATTTGATCTGAACTTGGAATAGCATCTAGAACAGAAATCAGGGAAGAAAAGCTGTAAGTTATAATTAGGTAAAACTCAATGAATCATTTCCAAACTGCTAAATATACCTACAGAGACTTAGTAACCTGTACAATAATTATTAGGAAAAAAGTTTCATGTTAACAGCTTCAACTTTAAAAGTTTAGGGCTAACACCTCCCTTATAAAAATAAATAAATAAAGCTACATTCATACACTACAAATTCCAGGGACAGTGGGTGGGAGAAAGGGAATTATGACTTTAAGGCAAACTATCTGATTCTCATAATATTCTTTTTTAAACCTTAAAAATTTGTACTTTTAAAAAAGCTGCAATGTATTTTACTAGTTTACAAAGGTTAGAAAGCTCAAACAGTGTGAAGAGAACATACCACTAGGAATCAAAAGACTTGTTCCTAGTCTCAGTTCAGCTGTGTGACTTTGAGCAAATAATTCTTACTCTCTTGGGTTCACCATATGTTTACCTGTAAAACGAAGGAGCTAGGCTCAATCATTCCATAAACACCCTAAAAGTTATATGCAAAATACTGTACTTATATACATTCTTCCATGGAGAGGGTCAACTGAACTTCAATAAGCAATTCTTCAGCATATTCTCAGAGAAAATAGTGATCCCTAAAACGGTGGTTTACCTCTCCAGGCTAGGTTCAAGCCCCAGCTCTACTACTTACTAGCTGTTTGATCTGTAGGCAAGTTACTCCATTTCTTGAACAGCCTCATAAGTATTTAAGTGCCTATATAAGTAGCTTTAAATGTTTCAATAAATGTTAGCTATTTCTCCTATTAGACTAGGTAATTACCAAAGGCCTATCAGACTTAAAATTTGGACAATTCTAGCTCTCAGATATTAACTAATTCTGAAACTCAGGCTGGGAAATACAACAACTGTAACTGTAATATCACTTTACAGGTAGAAAAAAATTGACTAGAAGGAAAGCTGAGATACTTTAGTAGGATCAGTCACTGTTTGCTCACTGTTACTTTCAAATATTCAAAGGATGGGGGTGTGGCCATCATGGAAAGAGACTGAACACAGAATCGGAAGACCTAGATTTGAGTTCAACTTCACTGACACTTACTACTTATGTATCCTTTTTCAAAAACCTTAACCTTTCTGAGTATCAGTTTTTCATCTATAAAACAGATAACACCTGCCTTGCCTACTAAGGATCAAATCAGAGAATGAAAGTCAAAGAGCTCTGAGAGCTATAAAGGGTTACAAATTATCATTTTTTGCCCTTACGGGCGTAAGGATATGTACTAAAGGAATATTCGAGGTAAGAAAGAGAAACGCCATAGATTTGGTCTTAATTTGGGGTTGAAGGTAAAGGGCTGTGTTTAAACTAGATCTTAAATTTCTCTACTTTTAAGCTTTTTGAAGTAACGAATTGCAGAGCAAAATGAAAAGAACAAAATGATCAATGTAGTTACAGTGAGGCTTATGTAAAAACTACAGTGACAGTGAAAGCAAGGGATGTCCATAGCAGGGATTCCTAGAGCCAGTAGCCAGATAAATCATGGCTAAAATACTAATACTTTGTTTCAAATTCATTCTAGCCACACAGCTTTAATTTACTGGTACAGTATCTTGACATTTCTGCAGTAGAACAGATTAGCTGGTTATGGCTCTGTAAAGGAAGTCAAGGTAACTCATTTGACTAGTTGATTAACATTCCTAATTGGCTAATGTAGTGTATGTGAGAGAAAAAGCAAAGGGATAGAAGAACAGGCAGGCTATGGAGATGTGTAGAAGTGAAAATCTGTGAACAAATCTATCAACACTACTGAATAATTCATCATCATTCCACAAATAGAAAAAAAAAACTCCAAAAACTTGTGTTTGATAACATTTGCATCACCTTTGTGTATGAAGAATAGATACCTTGATAACAAATGCCCAGTAATACACCCTCGCTGCATGGGCACATAATAAATGACTGCTGAGTAACAAAATAACTGCACTCTACTTCAACTACTTAATGACTTGGTCATTAAGTCAAATTGAAATCTATACCTTTTAATTATACATTAATTTGAGAGAAACAGCCCTTCCTAAAAGGGTGCTTCCTATTCAGTAATTACTTTCTAGAAATGAAACATTTTGTTTCAAGCACCGGATAATCTAAAATGATGTATAGAACCCTTATTATACAAAAGATTCCTTAATTACACACAAAGAGAATTCAAACAGCCAGAGCTCCTCATCTCATATAAAGGCATTTGCCATTTGTTCAAAGGGTATATCTGATGGTCACTGAACAGCTTATGTCATGCCAAGTGCTACGATTGACTCCTTAGTCAGCAGTGACACATCTGACACATCAGCACTAAAAAGTGCAGATATGTTTCCTTCCACATAAGTAAAAGCTCTAGCAAGGTTCTCTTAGCTACAAGAGTGCCAAACACAGACAGTGAATAAAATATGAACCCAAGAGATTATTTCAATGTTTCCAGTTTTTTTAAAGGGCTGAAAATGTAATGCTATTCTTAGTCTCAGGTTCAGAAACAATCAATCCCTAAAAATACATCCCTTCTAAAAAGTTACATAATGTGTTACTACAAGAGAAAAGATCAAAGACCACACCAAGTCACTGAGAGGAAAATGTGTAGTTCCAACAGTGTAAGAATGTCTTCTGACATACAAAGACTTAAAAATTACTCTAATACCAATATATGCCATCTCAGGAGCCGTCAGTGGGCATGGGGTTCAAGCGAAGCATTAACCATTGCTAACACCGGAGAAAAGAAAGAGTGGATGGGGGCGGGGGAGGGGAGCGGGAAAGGAAGTAAGGGGGCTTCTAGAACTGTCTCAGGTTAGGATGACCGGGGGTAGGGCACATTTCTCCTGGAGACGTGGCGTTGTGAAACATGATACCTAGAAGCGAGTTTGAGTGCTAGAAGTGTAAGAGGTAACCAAACACCTCTAGATCAAACGGAAAGTACCGACGAGATCAAAGAAGGGAAGACAGCAGGCGGGTGGGAGAGAACAGAATGGGTGAGGGAAAGACTCGGGGACAAGCGGAGGGAACCGTGCGAACCAGGAGGGACCCGGCGGAGGGGATGCCAAGAGGGTCCCCTCCACAGCGCATATGGTGTGCAGCGGCTGGAACGGGAACCTCAGCACACCAGTGTCGCCGCGGATGAAAGGCGAAGAGGCGGCGGAAGGCGGGGAGGAACCCGGCCCCCATCCCTCTGCCTCGGCTTACTCCCCGCGTGGGCCCAGAAGGGCACGGTCCCGTCGCTCTGCACCAGGTGCGGCCCCTTGAAGCTGTATTTGTACTCGAATCGGCGATGTGGCAACCCGGCCGCGGGGTCTCCTCCCACGCCGTCGCCCCCGACGAAGCGACTGAGTGACAGCAGCAAGGCGCAAAACAGCGGCCGAACTCTGGCCTGGAGACCCCTTCGCCTGGATCCCGCCATCTTGGATTCTGGGACGCGGAGGAGGGCGGGAGAGGGAGGGGCGCGGATGGCCGCGGATGGCCAACAGGGCGCTCGCTGATTGGTGGAGCCCGGGGGACCCCCAAGGGCAAGGGGTGAGCCCCGCCCCCGGCCTCGGATTTCCCCGCGGCCGCAAGGCCGGAGCAACTGTGGGCGGGGCCACGCGCAGGGGGTGGGTCTGGGGCCGTGCGGTCCTTTCCCCGGGGGCGGGGAAAGGACTCCAACCTTCCCTTCCGGCGCGGCCGAGTGTGCGGGAGGCGCGGATGGGTCTTTACCTGCAGGGAGTTTTCTCTGGCTTCTTAGACTATCTGGGAGCAGGAATTGGCTAGCCCTAAGACTTGTGGACCCAGCCTCTACAAAACGTTTTCAGTATATTAGAAGAAAGGCTTTCCTTTTGATGTGACATCGGTTTTTCAGTGGTACAATCCCGAATGCTTATGGTCCCAGCCCACTGAGCTCCACCAACCTGTGTTAGAGCATTTCAAACTAGGAACCAGCACCCACGGGGGTTGTAGGATGCCTCAGGGTTTATGAGTTGGTGTCGGAAAGAGGGTTTCTGTGAATTTGTCAGCCAACCTTTACATCTCAAAATTTAATTCCAAGAGCTTTCCAAATTTTGAAACTATGGCAATAGTGCATTCAAATGAAACTGAGTTTGGTTTGGTTTTGGTGAGAGGGATAATGTGCTATGGACCCAGGCATCTGTAGAACCTGGACGTTTGAGATAGGATCGGTCTTCCACTCAGTGAATACGTTCTGTATTTTAAAGGGGACCCTTCTTTCCCTTGCTTAGGAAAATACATCGTCAAAATATTCATGGTCGAAGTTTTGTTTTTCAAAAATGTGTCATGCTGAGTTTTTCAAGTCCAAGAAACAGCAGTATGATTTATATCGTTTTTACACATGGCTCTTTATTTCACTAGCTCTGTCCGTGTGGGCTACATGAACGCCATACTAGCCCTAGGGACTAAATAGCCACATTACTTAAACTTATTTTTCATTAACTTCCCAGTTTTCCGTCTTCAGACTTATGGACCATTACTGTTAAATCTCTTTCTAGTGCTCAAATAAAACCTTCAAGTTGAATATGGATTTAAGGCTTTCCACCTGCTAGTCTCGAGATGTAATTTAAATGAAAGTACAATACTTACTGCTATCTCAGCAATAGCGGTAACAAATATTTATCCACTGTATATTTTATGTGGGTCATTGCCCTGGACTCTCCGGGGGTTTAAACCCATAGGATTTAATCATTTTCTTTTCTTTGGTTCTCTCATTGCTCTGTCAACCAGCTCTATGCCTTGCACAGAGTAAAGAATCCGTGAATATTTGTTAAACAAACATTAATGTTAATAAAAATGGCAAACACTGAGTGTTTTCTGTGTGTCAGTAACTGCACTAAGCTTTCAACATAAGTTAACTTACGGAATGCTGACAGCAGCCCTCTAAGGTAGATGCCATTAGTATTTCCATTTACAGATGAGGAAACAAGCATAGAAAGATTAAATAATTTGCCCAATGTCACACAGTAAGTGGCAGAGATAGGTTTCAATTCCAGCCATTCTATCATTAAAACCTTCAATCTTAAGAACCATTTTATGTTAAACATTATGTATATTAAGTATTTTCAATTCATTACTCATGATTTGGACTCACGAGAGACCTGAATTTCAAGCATAATACAAGTAAATATTTGTAATTTTGCTGAACCATAAATGTAACTATGTTCTGTGTTCTGTGAAGCTTTTTTTTTTTTTTTTTTTGATGCGGAGTCTCGGTCCGTCACCAGGCTGGGGGGCAGTGGCGTCATCTCGGCTCACTACAAGCTCCGCCTCACGCCATTCTCCTACCTCAGTCTCCCGAGTAGCTGGTACTACAGGCGCCCGCCACCACACCTGGCTAAATTTTTTTGTATTTTTAGTAGAGACGGGGTTTCACCGTGTTAGCCAGGATGGTCTCTAGCTCCTGACCTCGTGATCCACCCGCCTCGGCCTCCCAAAGTGCTGGGATTACAGACGTGAGCCAGTGCGCCCTGTGAAGCTGTTTTTTTTTTTTTTTTAAACAAACAAACTTTTTTTTATTGAAGCATGTTATATAAAGAAAACTATGCAAGCCCTAAGAATGTAATTCAGTGAATTTTTCCCAAAATGAATACATCCCATGCAACCAGCACCCAGATTTTCTTTTTTTAAAAACCACACATTTCTGTTGGGTATATACCTAGGAGTAGAGTTGCTAGGTCATAGTAGATGCTGCCAATTTCTCAGTGGTTGTGCTCATTTACACTCCCATCAGCAGCATGTGAGGGTTTCAGCTGTCTTTTTTTTTTGTTAACTTGTAGAAACTCTTTATTCTGAATACCTGTCCCTGCTTGGATATAAACATATAGTGAATATTTGCACCCACTTAGTGGGATGACTTTTCACTCTCTTAATGTTGTCTTTTAATGAATAGATACTTATAATTTTAATATAGCTCAATTTACTATTTTCCCCCATAAGGGTTTTTTTGTGTGTCATGTTTGGGAATCTTGCTTGTTGTTTTGTCTAAGTTGTTAAACTTTAAATTTTATAGCATTTTTCCTTCAGAACTGAGAGCTTTCCGGTTTGAGTTAGATAAGACGGTTTTACAAATGGTGAAATTGAGAAACTGGGCCTGGCAAACTGAAGTTTCAAGGATCAGAATGCTTTTACTCTAGGTCCCAGGAACTCTGGGCCAGTGAATTTTAAAATCTGTATTTTTGAAGTAACCCATGGAGGGGAAATTCCTTAACAATTAAGTGATATTTTACCTTCAGGGCAATACCATATTGCAAATTTTGTACAACACAATGAGGGGGGATTTCTTACTACCCCTCCAGTGCCTGAGGCAATTTCCAAAAATTAAGCTCAGATTTTTGAGTTGGGAGGGGAATAAAAATTATGAGGGTCCCTCAACACACCACTGGGCCCTGCACAGAGCTGGAGAGACAGAGTGGCAGTAGCAGGGCTCGGTTTGGTGCCTGATTCCTTCTAACTATCTTCTGGCAATATCCGTGACTCATTGCCAGCTTCTTCTGTGCTAGCAGAAAGTATCCCAAATGCCGGAAGATTGACAGGCTTGTCCCATTTATAAAACCCATGGATGTCTTCTAGCACATAGCACAGAATGGTGTTTTGCTCTTGAGTGAACAAGAAGCCCAAAAGCAGATTGGGAGATATCTTTTCTTTCTGGTCTTCCTACTCACAGGGAGCCCTGTGGATTAATGGGTTGTTTTTTCATAATTGGTGATCAATTTCAATTTTCTTTGACCCAGATACACTCCCCTCATCAATGGCACACATAATTGTTGGCTGGAGTTGGGGTAAAATCCATGCTCCGTGAGCCACGCTGGTAGTCTTATAATAGACCTCCATTTTGCTTAAGCTAGCTGGAAAGAATTTCACTTAGTTACAGCTAAAATAGTGTGAAAACTAAGGTTACCGTGCCAATTTATTGTTTGCATTAGTGGATTAACTATTTTTGGAACCTCCTAATGACTTTGAATAAATTGTATTTGATAAGAGTAATGAAAATGATATTGTCTGCCTGCTCCTTCAATGCGTGAGCATTCATTCATTCACATGTGTTTGTTCTTATTCACAACATCAGACAATTAAGTGTTAAAACCACTATACTAGAGGCAAGGCGATAGGAATACAACTTGCTTAGAGAATTCGGATTTAACCTTGAACAGTTAGAAAATTATATGTATTTTAATAAATTGAATGCTTTAGGCTGCCAGAGCAAAAAAAGCCCCAATTCAAAGTGACTGAAACAATAAAGAAATCTATTATGTCACAGAACTGTAAGTTAGACTAGGACTGGGCCCAGGAAGTTACAGCCAGGGTCTCTCCATCTTTGAAATGTTCTGTTTCTACCTCACATTGACTTTGTCCTCAGGCTAGCTTCTCTCAAGGTTCTAAGAGGTCAGACCTTCTTTAGGTTCAATGGGAGAGACAGAAAATCTCTTTCATCCTTGGATAAAATTTCTGCCTTTCATTCTGATTAGGTCAATTTAGGTTACATGTCCATCTTTGGAACATTAACCGTGGCCAGGGGAAGACCAAGCACTGAGTCAATTGCTTGTAAAGAGTACAAGATTACCAGCCTTGGTTGAGAACAGTGGTTCTAACTTTAATGTCATTCAGAATCACTTCTGGAGTTTGTTAAAACACATATTTCTGAGACCCACATTTCTAGTTTTAGTAGGTTGAGAATAGGGACTAATAATTTGTATTGCTAACAAGCTCCAGGTGATGCTAATGCTGCTTATCTGGGGACCACACTATGAGAATCACTAGTTAGACAAATCCTGATCTACCCTGGGACCTGGGGATGGAATTAGCTTCCCCAGAGTCGTAAGGGCTATGTGTGTG
Source organism: Chlorocebus sabaeus (assembly GCF_047675955.1). Classification (NCBI taxonomy): domain Eukaryota; kingdom Metazoa; phylum Chordata; class Mammalia; order Primates; family Cercopithecidae; genus Chlorocebus; species Chlorocebus sabaeus. The sequence continues at coordinate 21,106,215 of NC_132921.1, read as the reverse complement.
GTGGGGAGTGAACGTATGAACTCAATCCGGGCTCAGTTCAGAAGGAGGAAGGCAGAAATGAAAGATCCAAAGATAACTAACAGTGTGTCCTGCACAGTTAATCAAGAACATGATCGTGCCTTATAGATTATCTATTAGGATTACAAAATGCAGTTGTGATCCAAGTTAGAAGGATATAATTATATAAGAACAAAGACTTTTCAGTTCAAGGTTATGCCATAGATCAAATAATCAGTTTTCAACCAACAGGGATACAATATATAAGGTTTCTAAGGAAGATGAACACAGAGGTGTACTGAACCACCATGTAGAACAACCACCCCACTCATCTCTTCTCATGACTTTATGGAGTCATTATTTTCTCTTCAAGTATAGTGCATAACTGCGAGGCAGAGTTACAAAGTGAAGAGGTTAAATTATTTTCACTGATGCGTTTAATTAAGGTCCCGTTTATAAGTTTTACCAACAAAATTTAAAATATATTACAATCACAAATACAAAATATGCTAATATAAAAATTAAAATAGTGGAGAACTGTATAAAGTAAAAACAATTCTCTCCCCCTCCCCAACTCCAACCCCACTTCTTGGAGTCAATCAATGATTAGTAGTGTGATATCCAATGTTCCAGAGAATTTCTATTCTCTGCATTTACAAATATATACACTTTGATTTTTAAAAATAGGATCAGATGATATAAATTTATGGCATATACATATTTCATTCTATAACGTAAAGTGGTCATCTTTCTATAAGGTAAGCATAGATCTACCCAGTACTACCAGTATGATTGTGTCTGGAGCAGGGATGCCTGTCCAAGGTGACAAGAGGAGGTGGAAATCAGCTCTCAGTCTGAGAGTCTGCTAGGCTACATCTATCAGGAGGAAGTCCCTTTTTCTAACTTTTAGACAGGTGCCATATTAGCAGCCCTAGAAGTGCTTAACTATTTTTAGTACTTCATTGTACAAAACATATCATAATCATAATTTAGTATCATACAGACATTTGAATTGTTTTCAAGTTTTTGCTATTATGAATAACACTTCACAAATACCTTTAATCAGCCGGGCGCAGTGGCTCAAGCCTGTAATCCCAGCACTTTGGGAGGCCGAGACAGGCGGATCACGAAGTCAGGAGGTCGAGACCATCCTGGCTACCACGGTGAAACCCCGTCTCTACTAAAAAATACAAAAAACTAGCCAGGCCAGGTGGCGGGCGCCTGTAGTCCCAGCTACTTGGGAGGCTGAGGCAGGAGAATGGCGTAAACCCGGGAGACGGAGCTTGCAGTGAGCTGAGATCCAGCCACTGCACTCCAGCCTGGGCGACAGAGTGAGACTCCATTTCAAAAACAAAAAAAAAAAAACTCTTAATCACTTGGGTCAAAGAAAATTGGAATTGATAACCAATTATTAAAAAACAAGTCATTGATCCTCAGACCTCCCTCAGCAAGCGGGGGTTACAAAGAAGAAAAGGTGTCTCCCAATCTCCCAATCTGCTCTGTGTCCTTCTGCTCTCCCAAGACGGTATCAGCATGTGCTATGAGATGTCTATTTGTTTTAGAAATGAGATAGTTCTATTAATCTTCTGGCATCCTAGACACCTTTTGCCAGCATAGAGGAGAGGAGCAAAGAGTTAATCATATTATCACAAATTTTAGAAGGTTTGATCCCAACCAAGCTGTCATTTTTCTTAGTGTCTTTCTGCCTCTTAAAACACTTCTGGACAGGCGTGGCTCACACCTCTAATCCCAGCATTTTGGGAAGCTGAGGCAGGCAGATTGCTTGATCTCATGAGTTGAAGACCAGCCTGGGCAACATGGCAAAACTTGATCTCTACTAAAAATAGAAAAAATCAGCTGAGTGTGATGGTGCGCACCTGTAGTCCCAGCTACTCTAGAAGCTGAGGTGGGAGGATGGCTTGAGCCCAGGAGGTGGAAGTTGCAGTGAGTCAAGATCGTGCCACTGCACTCTAGCCTGGGTGATAGAGCCAGACCTTGTCGCCAAATAAATAAATAAATAAATAACTTTGTAAGCATCAAAGACACCCTTTTCAGTAGGGCATCACCTAAATGCTGAAAGCAAGACTCCTGTTTTTTGTTTTTGTTTTTTAAATTTTACAATGTTTTCAACTTAAAGGAAATTACAGAGATAATGAAACACAATCCTATTTCAAACATTTTAGCAGCTTTCCATATTAACTTCAGATATTTAAAAGAAAACATATTAAACTATTGAACCCAGTCGAAGCCCCTTGGCAGGGTTCAATTGAAAATGGCTACAAAGAAAGAACACAACCTCATTGTGAATATTTACCATGTGTAATATGGTAAAGCAACTGGATATTGTTGATAGATAAGAGTCAGTGAGTCTACTAGTTTTTATTATCTGTTGCTGTAGAAACCCAGAACCCTAAAGCATTCTTCCTCATCCCATGAAAGGCCAGAAACCTAATCCATGGTGAGCTGTTAATGACAGAAAAATATTTTTCTCCTCTGTGATTTTGAGTTCCTATATAACATTTCATTCATAGAGCTGGGATCCAAGCATCCCTGAGGTCTATGCAACATTTATCCTTTTTTAAAATTTATTTTACTTTAAGTTCTGGGATACACGTGCAGAATGAGCAGGATTGTAACATAGGTATACACGTGCCATGGTGGTTTGTTGCACCTATCAACCCGTTGTCTAGGTTTTAAGCCCTGCATGCGTTAGGTATTTGTCCTAAGACTCTCCCTCCCCTTCCCCCTCACCCCCGCCGACAGGCCCCAGTGTGTGATGTTCCCCTCCCTGTGTCCATGTGTTCTCATTGTTCAATTCCTATTTATGAGTGAGAACATGCAGTGTTTGGTTTTCTGTTTCTGTGTTAGTTTGCTGAGAATGATGGTTTCCAGCTTCATTCATGTCCCTGCAAAGGACATGAACTCATTCTTTTTCATGGCTGCATAGTATTCCATGGTGTATATGTGCCACATTTTCTTTATCCAGTCTATCATTGATGGGTATGTGAGTTGGTTCCAAGTCTTTGCTATTAGAAATAGTGCTGCAGTAAACATACGTGTGTATGTATCTTTATAGTAGAATAATTTATAACCCTTTGGGTATATACCCAGTAATGGGATTGCTGGGTCAAATGGTATTTCTGGTTCTAGATCCTTGAGGAATTGCCACATTGTCTTCCACAATGGTTGAACTAATTTACACTCCCACCAACAGTGTAAAAGCATTCCTATTTCTCCACAGCCTCGCCAGCATCTGTTGTTTCCTAACCTTTTAATGATTGCCACTCTAACTGGAGTGAGATGGTATCTCGTTCTGGTTTTGATTTGCATTTCTCTAATGACCAGTGATGATGAGTTTTTTTTCATATGTTTGTTGGCCACATAAATGTCTTCTTTAGAGAAGTGTCTCTTCATATCCTTTGCCTACTTTTTGATGGGGTTTTTTTTTTCTTGTAAATTTGTTTTAAGTTCTTGTAGATTCTGGATATTAGACCTTTGTCAGATAGATAGATTGCAAAAAATTTCCCCCATTCTGTAGGTTGCCTGTTCACTCTGATGATAGTTTCTTTTGCTCTGCAGAAGCTCTTTAGTTTAATTAGATCTCATTTGTCAGTTTTAGCTTTTGTTAAGTGTCTGTTCATATCCTTCGCCCACTTTTTGATGGGGTTGTTTGTTTTTTTCTTGTACATTTGTTTAAGTCCTTGTAGATTCTGGATATTAGACCTTTGTCAGAGGCATAGACTGCAAAAATTTTCTCCCATGCTGTAGGTTTCCTGTTCACTCTAATGATAGTTTCTTTTGCTGTGCAGAAGCTCTTTAATTTAATTAGGTCCCATTTGTCAAATTGCGGCTTTTTTGTAATTGCTTTTGGTGTTTTAGTCATGAAGTCTTTGCCCATGCCTATATCCTGAATGGTATTGCCTAGGTTTTCTTCTAGGGTTTTTATGGTTTCAGGTCTTGTTTAAGTATTTATTTATTTATTTATTTATTTATTTATTTATTTGAGACAGAATCTTGCTCTGTCGCCCAGGCTGGAGTGCAGTGGCATGATCTCGGCTCACTGCAAGCTCTGCCTCCCAGGTTCACACCATTCTTCTGCCTTAGCCTCCCGAGTAGATGGGACTACAGGTGCCTGCCACTGCACCTGGCTAATTTTTTTTTTTTTTTTTTGTATTTTTAGTAGAGATGAGGTTTCACCGTGTTAGCCAGGATGGTCTTGATCTCATGACTTCGGGATCCACCCACCTCGGCCTCCCAAAGTGCTGAGATTACAGGTGTGAGCCACCGCACCCAGTTTGTTTAAGTCTTTAATCCATCTTGAGTTAATTTTTGTATAAGGTGTAAGGAAGGGGTCCAGTTTCTGTTTTCTGCATATGGCTAGCCAGTTTTCCTAGCACCATTTATTAAATAGGGAATCCTTTCCCCATTGCTTGTTTTTGTCAGGTTTGTCAAAGATTAGATGGTTGTAGATGTGTGGCATTATTTCTGAGGCCTCTGCTGTGTTCCATTTGTCTATATATCTGTTTTGGTACCAATACCATGCTATTTTGGGTACTCTAGCCTTGTAGTATAGTTTGAAGTCAGGTAGTGTGCTGCTCCAGGTTTGTTCTTTTTGCTTAGGATTGTCTTGCCTATACAGGCTCTTTTTTGGTTCCACATGAAATTTAAAGTATTTTTTTTTTCAAATTCTCTGAAGAAAGTCAATGGTAGCTTGATGGGAATAGGATTGAATCTAAGCAAATTACTTTGGGCAGTATGGCCATTTTCATTATATTGATTCTTTCTATCCATGAGAATGGAATGCTTTTCCATTTTTTTGTGTTCTCTCTTACTTTGTTGAGCAGTGGTTTGTAGTTCTCCTTGAAGAGGTCTTTCATGTCTCTTGTAAGTTGTATCTGTAGTTCTGTAGGTATTTTATTCAGCAATTGTGAGTGGGAGTTCACCCATGATTTGGTTCTCTGCTTGTCTATTACTGGTGTATAGGAATGCTTGTGATTTTTGCACATTGATTTTGTATCCTGAGACTTTGCTGAAGTTGCTTATCAGCTTAACGAGTTTTTGGGCTGAGACGATGGGATTTTCTAAATATACAATTATGCCATCTGCAAACAGAGACAATTCGACTTCCTCACTTCCTATCTGAATACACTTTATTTCTTTCTCTTGTCTGATTGCCCCAGCCAGAACTTCCAATACTACGTTGAATAGGAGTGGTGAGAGAGGGAATCCTTGTCTTGTGCCAGTTTTCAAAGGGAATGCTTCCAACTTTTGCCCATTCAGTATAATATTGACTATGGGTTTGTCATAAATAGCTCTTATTATTTTGAGATATGTTCCATCCATATGTATTTTACTGAGAGTTTTTAGTATGAATGGGGTGTTGAATTTTATCAAAGGCCTTATTGCATCTATTGAGATAATCATGTGGTTTTGTCATTGGTTTTATGTGATGGATTAGGTTTATTGATTTGCATATGTTGAACCAGCCTTGCATCCCAGGGATGAAGCTGACTTGATCGTGGTGGACAAGTTTTTTGATGCGCTGCTGGATTTGGTTTGCCAGTATTTTATTAAGGATTTTCGCATTGATGTTAATCAGGGATATTGGCCTGAAATTTTCTTTTTTGCTGTGTCTCTGCCAGGTTTTGGTATCAGGATGATGCTGGCCTCATAAAATGAGTTAGGGAGGAGTCCCTGTTTTTCTATCGTTTGGAATAGTTTCAGAAGGAATGATACCAGTTCCTCTTTGTACCTCTGGTAGAATTAGGCTGTGAATCTGTCTGGTCCTGGGCTTTTTGGTTGGTAGGCTATTAATTACTGCCTCAATTTCAGAACTTGTTATTGGTCTATTCAGGGATTCGACTTTTTCCTGGCTTAGTCTTGGGAGGGTGTATGTGTAAAGGAATTTATCCATTTCTTCTAGGTTTTCTAGTTTATTTGTGTACAGGTGTTTATAGTATTCTCTGCTGACAGTTTGTATTTCTGTGAGATCAGTGGTGATATCCCCTTTATCATTTTTTATTGTGTCTATTTGATTCTTCCCTCTTTTCTTCTTTATTAGTCTGGCTAGCAGTCTATTTTGTTAATCTTTTTTAAAAATCAGCTCCTGGATTCACTCAGTTGGAAATGCAGAAATCACCTGCCTTCTGCATTGGTCTCACTAGAAGCTGCAGATCAGAGCTGTTCCTATTCGGCCATCTTGCCAGATCTCCTGTGTAACATTTCTTGCTTTGAGGAGTTTACCTGATCTGACAGCATCTTGTTTTAAACAAAGTTCCAATGGGAGGGATAAGGCCTATACCAATTTGGGTGATTGTAGTGGCAATATAGAGAACGCAAATCAAATTGGCTTGAGCAATAAAGGGTATTGGCTCATGTAAGTAAAAAAGACCTGAGATGGGGTCAGCGTCAGCTACAGATGGATCAGAGTTTCAGCCTCTGCTTTCCTCCATATGTCAGCTTCATCTCCAGGCACACTCTGATGATAGCAAAATGGCTGTAGCACTTCCAGACTTCGCATCTCTACATTGCAACATCTAACCAAGAAAGAGCAGATTGACTTATCACTCCCTAAAACGTTCTGAATTTCACTCTTCATGGACTGCTTAGTTCATGTGTCTTTCCCTGAAATAATCACGAAGGCAGGTGAATAGAATGTGATGACTGCCTTGGCCAAGATCACTTGCTCCCTCCCTTTGTATAAGGTTAACGATAGCCTTTCTTAACTTCACGGATCTCCAAACACAAACTGGAGGACTACTGGGAAGTAGGATGAGATAGGCCTGCCTTAGGCCCAATTATGCCTTGAGAAACAGAACAGGAAAGCAGGTAACTTAAGTATAGCAGGACATATTTTCTATGTTGGTATGTAAATCCTTGATAGCTGGATAGTCCTTCCCCAGCCTGAAGCTCTTGTGACTCTGTGCCCTCGTGAGACCCTCTGGCTAGTGCCATCTTCGTTCCCAAAGGGCTACACAGATTGCTGATCTTCATGTATATAAGCATGAGGAGCTTGGGGAGAACTGGCAAGCTGCATTCGTTTGAGTTCTTATGTCCCGTATTCTTGGTAAAACCTGTTTGTTGGATTGGTAGTGAAAGCAACATCAGCAAAGTCCAAGTGTTCATGCTCACCCATCTCTAACCAGCACACCCTTTGTGGCCTGGCCTCACTCTGCAGGGAGGTAACTACAAACAACCACTACAATGATGCAATCTCAGCGTAGTCCCTTCAAAATGAAAACTGATTCCTTACCGAAACATTCTCTGTTATGAAAATCATTCCCTATCTTTACTGCTTAGGTGCTGAATGAGATAAGTAGTTTAAAACTTCAGGATTAAGTTCAGGTAAAGAAAGCATTGCCTATTAAAAAAAAATGGTGGCAAAATATTAGAATGGGTTACTGAGGGAGCTCATACACCGTGCTTCTCTGGGGAAAAGTGAAAAACAGAAGAGCTTGTTGACAATGATAGTCTGTTTATATATGAAAAAAATACGCCTGATTCCTAGGGGTGTCAGTTATATTGTGCTTTATTTTAGTGTGTTCTGCTTACAAAAGAGCAATTATCTTTCTGTTGATCCTTGACAGTATGAAAGTTTTCGATTTGACAAATTGTGTATTTCACTTAACTTTTACTGAGCCTTTACCATGAGCCAATCTAGGGGCTTTGGCTGCACAAGACTTGGTTTCTGCTTGCAGGACACAGTCTAGTAGATGTAGACAGGTATGCAAACCAAAGTGTGCCAAAGGTGCTATTGGTGCTCTAATGACAGTGCTTCTCTAGGTAGTGTCCTTGGACCAGACTGATTCAGATCACACGGGATTGCTTACTTAAAACCCAGGTTCCTGGTCCCTCACCCCAGACCCCGCTGAACCATACTGGAGTAAGTCAAGGTGTGCAGGGATCTCATCAACAAGCTCCCAGGTAAAGCTTTGCACCCAGAAATTTGGAAATTGGTACAGGGTACAGTGAGGGCATAAAAAGGGAGCGAATGATCAATGCTACCTTGGCAGTGATCAAAAATGTTTTTGTCATAGAGGTGATATTTCAGTTGAGCTTTAAAAAGATGAGGGCGAGTTTTAAAGACAGACAGGGTCAGGATGGGGCTTCCAGCCAGGGGAACAGCATGAGTGAAGGGAATGAGGCAGGAAAAGCATAAGCATTATCTATTCCTCGGAAGGAACATCACTCTCTCCCTCGTTCGTGGGAAGGAGCTGAATGGGGAACAGGAAGTGGTGGCTTACAAACACAAGGCTATGCTTCTCATACATGTGACATGTTGATTGCAAGCCAGTGAGGCTTTGTTCCACATCTTCCTCCTGGGACACAAGTAAAGATGCAGCCAGATGAAGTGGAAGGGCTGCTCAGGTAGAAGAAAGAACATGGCAGAGCTACACCATGACTGCTGAACTTGTGCTCAGAGGCAGCGTATGTCATTTTTATTCACAGTCTGTTGGCCCAAAAGGTCACATGACACCAATGGGGCAGGGACACCAATCACAGGGAGGGGCAGCAAATATTTGGAGTAATTATATGATCTCCTGTAGGTGGGAGTTAGTAGAAATCACTGAATTAAAGGAAAGACATAAACTATCAAAAGAATTGAACAGGCCAGTCATGGTGGCTCATGCTTGTAATTCCAGCACTTTGGGAGGCTGAGGTGAGTGGATCACAAGGTCAGGAGTTCAAGATCAGCCTGGTCAAAATGGTGAAACCCCATCTCTACTAAAAATACAAAAAATTTAGCTGGGCATGGTGGCAGGCGCCTGTAATCCCAGTCACTCGGGAGACTGAGGCAGAGAATTGCTTGAACCTGGGAGGTGGAGGTTGCAGTGAGCCAAGATTGTGCCACTGCACTCCAGCCTGGGTGACAGAGTGAGACTCATCTCAAAAAAAAAAAAAAAAAAAAAAAAAAAAAATTGAACAAGAAGTTCAACAATCTTTTTGAAGTTAGGTTTTGAGGATGTGATAATGGGATGTTAGATCATCAATTTTTTTATTGGTTGTGTCTGCACCTATTAGCCAAAGCAGGCTAAGAAATATATCTGCTTAGAACTCGCTGCTTCCAGGAGATGCTATGGGGTACTATGATAACGGGAATTCTGTAAGTAAATACATTTAGGAGACTTGACTTTTCATAATGCACATTTAAGTGTTAAAAGCTCCTGGAAGTTCTTCAGTGGTAACAATTAATTAAGTTTTTTAAAAAGTAACTTAGTTTTAACACAACATTTCCCTAGTTTATTTAATCACAGAATCCTTTTTGCATAACACTTATTAATATGCTACAGGACTTCTATCTTGAGAATCATACTTCAGAAAATGCTGAATGAAACTACTTTAAAACCATATCAAAGAGAATCTCAGTTTTCCTCGGTAACCACTCCAGGATTTACCAAAATTTCTTCTAAAAGAAATGTACTCTGATGCTAATTTAAGTATATTACAGGCAGAGTCAATTTTGTGGTGCTACACATAGTAATTATAGATGTGACCAAGTGTCACAAAGCGATTTTCATAGGACTTCTCTGCTAATTTCTACTTAGATGACTACAGTTCAACAAAATGGGGGCTACGTGACACCTTATACACCATAGATGCTTAAATATTTCTAAAGGTGGCACACAGCTGAATATAACCACAAACACTCAAAGCTTGATATGTACTCAGTGAAGCCTCCGGATTGAATAGGTTTGTAGCAATCTGCCAACAACTCCTTAGGAAATGTGAATGAATGATTTGAGATGTTGAATCACCTATGAAGTTTATTTCTAACACGAGTCCGTTCAGTTTGGTTTCCTAAACACTTTTTGGAAGGATCTGTGAGATTCCAGGCTACATACCGTTATTAGTTTGATACTTTAATGTTGAAATCTATCCATAATATTTTAAATTTTAAGACAGTGGTTTTTTTGTTGTTGCTGTTTTTTTTGTTGTTGTTGTTTTGTTTTGTTTTTAAACTTCTGGAACTCAGTAGCTTCATTATAGTCTAGATAACTAAACATCTTAAGTAAAGCTACATTTATGATTGCTAATCATAATTCTCATTCAATATCTGCATTATTTATATAGAACTTACTTCCAAAAAGCATTTGAAGAGGCAGCTCATTAGGGGCATTCTAAGAGTCCTCCTTTCTGCTAATCTCCCTTTGAGGTCTATCAAATGTTAGGAAGGACATTCTAGCGCTCAAACTCTTTTACCCACAGTGTCTACTTTCTGTTTGTTAATCATTTCTTCAGTTCCCTTGCCTGTCCCACATGGGTACATGAAGCTTGTAACTGTGTAGATAAAGAGTAAAAACCTGCAATTACGATACAAATATGTACTCAAATTTAAAGCAGCTAGTTATCAAAGACAAATGGATACAGGATCCTGCACCAGAATGAATCTGCTCAATATTGACATAGTGAATTGTCCTGAAAAGATTAAACCACAACTAGAAAAGCAGGCGGAGGGACAGTGAGTGACAGGGGCTTTATGGGGGGGCAGTGCCTCCCAGGGGGAGAGTTCATCTTCTTACTCAAAGAGACGCCTTCAGGGATCATGTAACTTGAATTCCCTGTGAATTCAGTGTCATCTTAGCTTGACCAGCTCTGGAAGAACATATTAACCTCCGCTTGTGATTTTCAGAGAACCATTCTAATTTAGCAAGTAATTAAGGGTCACATGTAGGACAAAGAGCTAGATAATCTTGGATTACCCACAGGAAGCTTTGTCTCCAAGGCAACCCCCCGATGGAGGGGCTGTTAATGCGAAGGCCAGTCGGTTAATGAACTGGGAAAGGTAACTGGCTCCCAAACCTGTTAGAGCCAGGGAAATGGACATAACAATTATATTGCTATTGAATGACTCAGTGATAGAAAAGAAATGCTTCCAAAGCCAGTGGAGGCAAAACGTTTAGAGAAAGGATATAATTGTCATTGTTCTGCTAGACCAAACCCACAGATCTAAAATTAGCCTATTGTGAGTTCAAGCCAGGCCAATCTGTATTTCTGAATTTTAGCCTAGTCTCCAGCTGAATCTTCTGGTTTCAGTGTTTCCTATGACCTAATTACCCCACAACCTGTTTGTCCTGCGGGGCAGCCTCAGTTAGTACACTAGGCTGGGAGAGTGGCCCAAGAGAGTTTTGGAAGGACAAAACTCGTATTGTCCATCAGAGCCCTTGATACTCCACGCTGGGCCAAAAAATAAGATAGGGTTGCGCAGAGAAGCACTATAAGAGGATTTTTAGACCAGGTTGGTAAAGGTGGAAGAGAAGACTGCAGGCGACCCAGTGACAGAGATGCTATGATAAGAGGAAAGGAAAACAAAGGCATTCCCATGAGAAAACTTGAGAGGGACAGAGTGGAAAATTTAAGCGTCCTCGTCACTTCCTCAATGCTTCTCTCTCTCTCTTGTTTTTAATGGTCAAATTTAGGTCTTACATTCTCTATGAAGCCTTCTAAAACTCCATGAACTCTTATTTATTTCTTGTCTTTGAACACTTACTGAACCACATTGCACACTTACCTGTATGTTCTCTTTCCATGTTCATTAAGAGTCTCGTGTGCCTGGGTATTGTGTCTCTTGGCTTGTAAGGTAAGGGATCACAGGATATTCATTCAGCAGTCTCTAAATCTTTACTAAGACTCCACTGTGAGGTGAGCACTATGCTGGCTGCTGGAGAAATAAAGATCAATAAAATACAATGTCTGCCAGAAGGAGCTCATAGACTACTGAAGGATGCAGAGAAGCCAGCACAAAAGTGCAATAAACTCTGAGAGTGACATCCAAGCAGCTGGGCATTCATCTGGTACAGTACACTCCTGGATATCGAGCAACAAGAAAGAAGAGCCAGAACGATTTTTCACCAAGGCCAACATGTGGCTGCCCATAATCACCAACTCAAGAAACAAGTGAAAGCAGAGAGGATTGAACTTCTGGGTTAAGGCAGAAAAGGATAAAAAGCAAAGACATTTTGCCAAAGACTGACTATGATTTCCTACCCAGGAAAATAAGACCAGTGTGGTGTGTTTTCAGCATCTGATGGGGTGCGTGCCCTTTTGAGCTAATTCTTCCATTAGGAGAGATCTGAGGGTGTAAGGAAGGAAAGCGATGCTAAACTGATCAGATTTAGACCACAGGGAATGGAAAGAGACGATTCACTTTAAATCTGAAACTAAATGGGGGAAGGACTGCTTTCACAGTTGTAGGTGACTTATCTTAAAATTCTCTGAAATAGAGGTATAAATGCTGAAGGAACCTATTTGGATCTATGGATGATTATGTAGGAAACGATATTAATGATAAAGAAATAAACAACCAATGTCAACAAAAAGTGGAAAAGACAAAAGGAAACCTGTCTGGATAGAATAAAGCTCAAAATGCTCTGGTGAGTTGAAACCCAAATAAGACAGATGAGTGAGAGGCAGCACAGAGTCCCCAATGAGGCTCAAACAAATTTAGAGTGTTCAAGCCCAAAGGTAAAAAGTGAAAATGAGATAAAGACTCCACCGAGGAAATAGAAAACGCCTCCTTATACAGTGAAGACACAAGAAGTCACGGAAATCTGCTGCTTATTAGATGGGCTTATGAGAAAAGCTCTATGATGCTCATCTGAGATGTTCACACAGTTCTGTGTGCTTACAAAGGAAAACAGAACCAGCATGGGTAAAGGGGACATCGTATTTTCCTTTCTCGGAGTAATTGTAAACAGATACAAAAACTCCGGCAGGAAAAGTAGATGTGGAAGCAGACAATGAAGAAGCCAGTTGGTAGGCTGAGTTAAACTGCGGCAGTTTGTCTGATGGCTGTTTCAATGGTCTGGAAGTCTTTAGGAAGGTGTTCCATGTCTATAATTCTGACAATAATTTATAATATTCTCTGGGTGACATTTTAGATACACATGGCCATATTTGAAAACCATGGGGACATACAAGAAGAAGTGCTGAAACTGTAATCAACTCATTCATTCATTGAATAAGCATTTATTGTGCACCTAGATGAACAGCACTTAGCACTGTTTTCGTATTAGAGATACAGCAATGAATGAGAAAAACAAGGCCTTGGTGTCGTAGTGTTTTATGGGCCAGAAGGGAGAGACAGACAATAAAATTATTGACAAACTTTTAAAAATAAAATTTCAAATTGTGATATTGGTAAGTGCCGTAAAAGCAAAAAAAAAAAAAAAAAAACAAAAAACAGAGAGGTGAGATAGAGAGTGACTGGTAGGCAGAAAACCTTGTTTCCCAGTTTAGGTAGAGGGCTCTGGGAAGCCTCTTGGTGGGGAAGACATTGGAGCTGAAGCTTGAGGGATAAAGAGGCAGCTCAGTGAAGATCAGGGGGTCAGAGAGTCCTAGGCAGAGGGACAACAATGTAATGTCCCAGTGGCGGGAAAGCCATGGCATGTTCAAGGAGCAGAAGAGAAGCCCAGAATCAAGGGAGTATGGTCAGAAGTGGGAGAATGGAGGCAGAGGAAGCTGGAAGGATTGACAGGGACCTGCTAACCATGGAAAGGGGTTTGAAGTATATTCTAACTGCAGTGGGTAGTGACCAGAGGGTTTCAAGCAAAGGCTGCTATCGTCTTTCTATGTGATCTCTGCTGCTCCACAAATCTCATGGACCAGCAGAAGCACCACCCCCTGGAAGATTTCATATCCCACTGCGGACTGGCTGCAGTAGAATCTATACTTTTACAAAATCTCTGAATGCTGCATGCATACGTGAACTTGAAGAAGCACTTCTAGAATGGTATCTATGCTTTAAAAAGACTCCATGGTACAACCACTAGGATGGTTATAATTTTTTTGAGAAGAGAAATAACAAGTGTTGGTGAGGATGTGGAGAAATTGGGACCTTTTCACATTGTTGGTGGGAATAAAAAGTGGAGCAGTCACTGTGGAAACCAGTTTGGCTGTTCCTCAAGAATGCAAACATAGTTACTCACTTAGAACATTTCCACTTCTGGGAATATACCCAAAATAATTGAAAACAGATGTTCAAAGAAAAACTTGTACATAAATATTCAGAGCAGCACTATTCACAATAAATGAAAGGTAGAAACAACCCAAATGTTCATTTACTGATGAAAGGATAAACAAATGTGGTCTATCCATATGATGGGATATTATTCAGCCATAAAAGGAATGAAGTACTGATACCTGCTACAACAGGGATAAATCTTGAAAACATGCTAAGTGAAAGAAGTTAGACATGTTAGGCCACATATTACATGATTCCATTTATATGCAATATTCAAAATAGGCAAATCCATAGAGACAGAATGCAGATGGTGGTTGCCAGGGGCAGCGGGGAGGAGAGAATGGAGAGAGACTGACTAATGGGTACAGGGTTTCCTTTAGAGGTGATGAAAACCCAAAACTAGATAGTGGTGATGGTTGCACAACACTGTGAATGTACTAAGTGTCACTAATGGTAAATTTTATGTTATGTGTATTGTACCATAATTTCCAAAACAAGACTATAAAGAGCAAGGGCAAAAAACACAACAAATGGTAGTTCTCCAAGAGCTATTGTGGGGTTAGTGGGTGGTTGCTAATGGTGTCTTAATTTTGTAGCACTTCAGTAATGGTCTGGATACTAAAAACTTTAAAAATGCACGTACATTGCTTTGAGAAAACACCAAGCTAATAGACCTAGTCAATACCTTGTTGAAAACTCAAACGAAAATGAACAAAGCTGAATTAGGTCCAAAATAAGTAGAATGCAGTTCAGCAAGATTGAGAAGAACTGAACGGGTGTCAAGGGCAGGAAGGTGAAAAAAGGTGCGAAAGATAAAAATCGAGGAGTCAGGAGCATGGCCACTGGAATATGGAAGAGAGCACTGTGGACAAAAGGTCAATTTCAGTAACTGGATTCATATGTGGGTGAATCACAGATCACACAGAAACCACTGAGTTCCCTTGCCATTCCATTCAGCGTTGCTCACCTGCATTCTCAAATTGTGCTTCCAGCTCTGGGGTTTGCACCTGCTAACCTGAAAAAACCGGTGTGATTCAAGGCCACTCTAGATCCAGAGGTCATGCTTTTAACCACTGCTCTACGGCCTCTCCAGAGGTGAGTAGCGTAGGTGACCAGAAGTTTGGGTGGGGGTAGGGAGTAGGAAGTGGGGGATGAACAAATGTATGAATACGCAATACCTTCTCTTCCTAAGTGTTCATATGTAAATCTAACCAATATTATTATTAATATTAATTGATATTAAGGTTATTATTACTCTGCTGGGCACTGGGATTGTGGAAAGAATAAGATGTTCTCCCTGTTGTGGCAGAGCCCACGTCTGGTGTGGAAATCTACTAAAATGCCGCTTGGAAAACATAAAGGAAGAGGTGGGTACGAGTTCTTTGGGGTCCCATAAAAGCTTTAATTCTGCCCAGGAGGAAAGCTAAGATTTCGAAGACTGGGGGCATCTGAGTAGCAGAGAGCTTGACACTGATTATTGGCGAAGGAAGCAATACGTACAAAGGTCAGAAGGATGCAAGAGCCTGGCTCCCTTGAGGAACTGTGATTGACTCGGTGGAGCTGACATAGGGTATGAGGGATGGATCCTCTGCAGATAAGCTGGAGAGGTAGCTCCCCTCACTTCTGGTGCTTGTTAGCAATCTCTATCATTTCCTTGCTTGTGGATGCATCACTCCAATTTCTGCCTTCGTCTGCACGTGGCCATCTTCCGTGTTTCTGTGTCTAAATTTCCTTTTCATAAGGACACCACTCACTGATTAAGGTCCACCCTAATCCATTATAATCTCATCTTAACTTGATTATATCTGCAAAGACCCTATTCCAAACGAGGTCAAATTCACAGGTACCAGGGCTTAGGACTTGAACGTGTCTCTTGGGGAGGGCACAATTCAACCCACAGCAGAGCCTGACCAGTTACAGCAGCAAGGAGCTTTAGACAAGACACACATTTTACATGGATCACTCCGGTGATCTGAGGTGAGGAGGCCGGAGGGCTGTGAGATGCTGAAGGATCAGTTAGGAGTTGATTGCAAAACAGCAAGTGAGAACCTCAGAGGCCCGGATAAAGGCCATGTTTGTGAGAATGCTGAGCCATCAGAAGCGCTGGCCAATCCAGTTGGAATTTTTGGCAAGAATAGTTCGTAGGCAGAGGGCAATGTGAACTTCCATTAGGAGGCGCATCGTGTCTGGTTATGAGCAGGCACTGACCATCATTTCCTAGATTCGTTATTTCATTAGGCTTGATAAAATGGTGACATTCTAATTCCATCATGTCCTCTTCATTTATTAGTGGGATGCTTTTAGAAAAAGTAATTTCCTCTCATCAACTATTTATTAACTTTGATCTACAATATAAGCAGGAAAATGCTTTTACTTAAAAAAAAAAAAAAACTAGTTTTAAACTACAGAGTTGGTTCTCAGGCATCCTCCTAAAATAACATTTTTTTTTTCTTGTTGTTGGCCGTCATTGTTTTTCTATTTGTTTGACGTGATTCTGAACTCATGGATTTTAGCATATTTGATGTATTTCAGTCTGTGCCAATTATCCTTGATAATGCCAAAATCATTCTAATAGAAGCCTCTTCAAGTTGCCTCCTGAGTTCTGTTAATGCAATCCCAGTAATCTTGCCAGTTTTCTTGCTTTTTTGAACTTTTCCAAGTTGGGTGAAGATTGGTATATTATTGAGTATTAAATTGCATTTCTTTTATTAGTAACAATATCCAGGAGCTTTTAGTTTATTTAATTGGGTGTATTGTAAGGGTGCTGCTGACCAGTATATGGATCAAAGTATGTGGCATGCTGCACTCAAGAATGCACTGAGCAAACAGCCTGGGCAACATAGCTAGACCCCGTCTCTACAAAAAATTTAAAACTTAGCTTAGCATGGTGGTGTGCACTTGTAGTTCTAGCTACTTGGGAAGCTGAGGTGGGAGGACTGCTTGGGCCCAGGTGTTTGAGCCTGCAGTGAGCTATGATCACACCACTGCACTCCAGTCTGAATGACAGTGCAAGAGCCTGCTTCTACTAAAAAAAAAAAAAAAAAAAAAGTACACCGAATTATCAACCAGGAGCCCTATTCTCTAATCTTGCCCTTGGCATGACCTATCACAAAGTCACGTATCTTTCTGGATCTTCCTTTCTTCCTTATTACATTAAGGGGTATGTCTCTACTACAGTCTTCAAATCCCCCTGTCGAGCTAAAATGCTGAGATCTTTATTTCTGGCTCCTATGTGCCCCAGACCTCATATAAAAGTATTTTTTTTCAGTAGCGCCAATTGAATAATTGTATAACTAAGTTCAATTTAATTTTTGTGTTTGTGCAAGTTATTTTATCAAATTAATTTGTAAAACAAAAAAACTGTTAGATTATGTATTCTTTTTTAATATTATTATTATTTAAAAATATGGTCACTGAACTGATGAAGGCCACATTGATTGACCCTTCTGCCTGCTCTTTCAGAAGTTGCAGCCAACTGGCAAATAGCTTCCCCAGCCTCCTGCTGAAGCATCTGCTAATGCTCTGCAGATTACTGTGTCCCCTCCGCCTCCCCCTACCTTCCCTGTCGCCCTCCATCCTCAGGCTGCTCATTAACTCATTAGAAGCTGCTTTCATAGCAGCTGGAGGGGAGGTTCTGCTGCCTGCTGACCGTAGCTCAGGGTTTTCAAAGCACCTGCCTCAGTGTCACCTGGAGTCTTTGGTAAATAGGACCGTATTCGTCTACTCGGTGCTTCTCCTCCACAACATTGAACAGAGCATCAGGAGTCAACACAATCCTTGTGTAAATCTTTATGCAATGTCTGTCCCATGCACTGGACAATAAGCTCCGCAAGGACAGGCTGTATTAGGTTTTGCTGACCTTCATATCCCTGGCACTCAGCTCAGGACATAGCACTTCGTGGGTATCCCAAGATTTCCTGGATGCTGAATGCATGAGTGCAGGAGTGACTGAGTGAATGAGGTTGAACTTGGGGCTGACGTGTATGTCTAGGTGTCTGTATATGTGTGTAAATGTGTGTGTGTATATATATGTATATACATACATACACACACACACACACACATCTATACAGTGGGGTCTCCTGTACTAATCTAACACACTCAGAAACTTCAGAGAAGGAGGCTGGCAAGTTCTTCATCCTGTAAGTCTGTGTGCTATTAGGAAAAACAGGCCGGGCGCATGGCTCACGCCTGTAATCCCAGCACTTTGGGAGGCCAAGGCGGGAGGATCACTTGAGGTCAGGAGTTTGAGACCAGCCTGGCCCACATGGTGAAACCCCATCTCTACTAAAAATAAAAAATTAGCTAGGTGTGGTGGTGGGTGCCTGTAATCCCAGCTACTCAGGAGGCTGAGGCAGGAGAATCACTTGAACCCTGGAGGCGGAGGTTGCAGTGAGACAAGATCGTGCCACTGTACTCCAGCCTGGGTCTGTTGCAAAAAAAAGAAAAGAAAAGAAAAGAAAGAGAAAGAAGAACAGCACTGGCCTGGCCTGGTAGGTCAAAGACCTAGAATCTGCTGCAGACTCGGCCACTCTCCATGACCTGGATGGTTTTGAGCCCGTCACTTAATCTGCAGAACAGTGGTCTGAGGCCAGAGCACCTGTAATGCTTCTTCTAGCGCCAAGATCCTAAGTTTTTCTCTGTGGGGAGTGCTGTGTCACTGACTGTGACAGAGCTCAGATGCTGGCCGGCTGCCTTCTGAATCTCTGACTGACATACATCATGTTCATTCTACATATCCACCCTACACAAAACTCTTCCCTAGATTTACAGCTTTCAACACCAAATGCTGCCTCTCTTGCCTTGCACAATCATTTCTAACTTTTAAGACTATCTGCTTCCCAGTTTTCTCTCTCTCACTCTCAGTCACCTTGTGTCAGCTTTAAATTACTGACCCCTGACTGAGCGCCAGGCACTGTTCCCACCACTTGGCAGGTGTCAACTCATTTCCCAAGGACAAAATTCGATCCCACTGGGTTTTGCCCATGTTACGTGCTCGTATTTACAGGCCAACCGTGTCATGTCAATTTCATATTTCTTTGGCTGATGTGCTGCAGCGTGTGGCTGGATTTTACACGGGGACAGTGTGGAAAAGGTAACTTAAGCTTGGGCACTTAGGTGGGAATGGAAGACAAACTGCAGGGTCATTGCCCTAAAGTAGGTTAGAGTGTATGGGGAAATTAACCTTCAAGAAGTGGTGGCGATTATACACGATATGAGGTAATATATAAAGTGCTAAATCCCGTGGTATACTTTATAAATCCTCCAAGATACTCTGGAAATATTGTATCGATCCTCTCAAGGCCAGGGAATGGAGAATTGAGTGGGAGACTGTGTAACCCTCAGGTGTGGCGCTTCTCTCTGAATTTCCATGGTGTCCTGACACTCCACGGGTCCTGCTACACAGCAAGAGCAGGCAACCCAGGCTCGGTGCCCCTGAGAGGACGTTTCTAGAAGTCCACTTTTTCCACATCATACCTCTCCTCCCTGCCACTCACTCCATTCTATTTCTTTGCTACTTAAAGTAACAAAGTTATCTTGAATAAAGATATTAACATTTTATTTTATTTTTTTGAGACGGAGTCTTGCTCTGTCGCCCAGGCTGGAGGGCAGTAGCACGATCTTGTCTTGCGCTACTGCAACCTCTGCCTCTCTGGTTCAAGCGATTCTCATGCCTCAGCCTCCCAAGTAGCTGGAATTATAGGCATGCACCACCACGCTTGGCTAATTCTTGTATTTTTAGTAGAGACGGTTTTTTGCCATGTTAGCCGGTCTGGTGTTGAACTCCTGACCTCAGGTGATCCACCCACCTCAGCCCACCAAAGTGCTGGGATTATAGGCATGAGCCATGAGCCATTGTGCCTGGCCAAAATGTTATTTTGTTAATGATATACAGGCTCACTCTAGAGATTGGAAAGCACAGAAAAGCATAAAGGAGAAAAAAAAACAAACAAGCAACCCTAAATCAGAACACATCCAACTTCAGAGTCACTGTTGGTAAGTCAATTCTGTTTTCTTTTCCCCAGTTCATAACCCTTGAAGACATGACCACCACGCTACACTCCGCACCTGTGACACAGAGAAGGTCTGAGATGAAGAGTCCTCTCTG
This sequence comes from Chlorocebus sabaeus, assembly GCF_047675955.1. Classification (NCBI taxonomy): domain Eukaryota; kingdom Metazoa; phylum Chordata; class Mammalia; order Primates; family Cercopithecidae; genus Chlorocebus; species Chlorocebus sabaeus. The sequence continues at coordinate 21,086,149 of NC_132921.1, read as the reverse complement.
CCACCAGAGGCAGCAGCGAAAACCCATCCAAAGGGTTCAAGAAAAACTTGCATTCTGAGAAGAGGAACAAGGGTCAGTGGGAGGCACGCCCGACTCCACACAATTTCTTCCTACAATTTTGAAGGAGAGTTGAGGGCTGGACCATAAAGGCTTTAGTCTGAATTCAGGCCCAATGTGAGAATTAAAGAACAGAAACCGCCAGACTAACCAGATTCTTCTTATTCCAGCTGACCTTGAAGGTGCTGCAGAAAGATTTTTAAAATAAAACATCTTGAGCTCCCCTTTTTCTCCCCTCAAACCTTCCCTTTCACCCTTCCTAGATACACACAAACCACAGCTTCACTTTTGTCCAGCTAGCTACATAAAGTTTTCTCTCTTCTTCCCCCCTGTCTCATTAACTCCACTCCCTCAGCCTCCTTCGATTTTCCAATGATTAAAGTAGTGGGCTTTTTAAAAAGGCCTCCAATTAGCACCTCATCAGCTCCAATTAGAGGAGACAAAAGCAGTGTAAAGATAACTCAGTGAGAGGGGCCGGCGCAACATCATGTAATCACTTAAGACAAGCATTGAGCATTCTTTTTGCCAACCACGCTGGGCCTATTCACCTTTCTTTCTTCCTTTTAGATGCATTTAAGACTGTTTTGCTGGGAAGCCAGGCCTCCCAGGAGTCTCATAATTCCTCATTCAGAGGCTACCTGTTTACAGCTCACAGAGTCCAAGGACCTAAACAATCCTATATTGTCTGCCTAGTGCTTCCTTAAACTCCAGCCCCATAACGGTGTGTTTTCTGCCGCCAGCCGAATAAGTTAAAGGCTGGCTTTATACTCCCAGAGTGTTCTCCTTGTACTGTCTTCTAATTACAAGGGAGGGCAACAATGTATTTTTTTCAATGAGAGTTCTTTGGAGCAGTTAATTTGGTGCCTGTACTAAATGCCCCCAAACATTAATTAGGGTGGAAGGAACCCTAATTTCCTCAGCAGCTTTCCTTTCCACTTACTTCCCTCGTTTTCACATAGGCCTGGATGAGTCTCCATAATGAAATTACCTCATTAATGCCTTTATTCTTCACAGTAACTCATTCAAAACCGACCATTTAGCTTTAATTTAATGCTGTCAAAAGGAAAAAGGTGCATTCATGGCTTTGATTAGCAAAAATGTGCCCCCCCTAAGGGGTGGACAGATTTAAATTATGAAGATGGTAAGTAGTGAGTTATAATTGGGTACAAGCAGCACTTCAGGAAGGCTTCCCTGCGTTCAAAGCCCAGGCTGGCCAGGCTGCGGACTATTAACTGTGTCCAGGGCCTTGTTCTCGGGATTTGAATTGATGGCAACTTCACTATAAAAAAGAAAATGGGGTTTAATTTTTGTTTAATACACAGTGGGGTTGTATTTACCCACAGAGCAATAGCTTTTCAATGAGCTCGGGCTTTGTTCCCTGAATAATTTATTATCCACGCTTTCTAACATGAATTTTGAAGAGCACCACGCATGTCACGGTTTCTGGGGAACAAGAAAACCTGAAGTGCACAGACTGAGCAAGTGGGTGGTTGACCTAACACCTTGGCCAGGGTAGCACCAGATCGACGAGCTCAAACCACAGGATTCATCATCGTTTTTAAAGCTACAGCACATTGGGGAATTTAACCTTGAAAAAATTCTTCCCTCATGTTTTCTCATTTGAGACAACAATCCTGTGAAGTGAGACTCAGAGAGTAAGCGCTCGGTGAGAAAGCTGAGGCTGAGGGGCCTGCGGGAGGAACTCAAAATCACTGTTAGTGGCAAATGCAGGACCAGAAGCCTCTAGTCTATGCCAGGGAAACACAATACTTTCAATTTTGATGGTGGAGCTGCTTTTTTTTGGTAACATCCAGGGGGTCAAGTGTGTTTACATTGGCTCAACCTCAATTTGTATATAAAGAAGACAGTCTACGTCACCAGGCGATGCTATCCTAGCTGCAATGTCTATGTTCTGTATAAAATGATACAGCCCATGGGTCATGTGTCAGTGAATCATGAATGAATCAAATAGGTCTTTCTGGGTCCAAAATGGTGTTTGATCATTGAGCACAAGCTGAGAGAAAGACACACACACACGCAGAGAGAAATACCTTATATGAAAGACCGACAGAAGTATGTTTATTTCTAAACCTCAGTCTGGTTCAGGCAAGATAGGGCTTTCCAGTGATGGGATAAATACAGTAAAAAACAAATAAAACCAGATTGTTCTTTTCTTTCAAAACCAAAAAACAACCAACAAGTAAGTATGGAGGTTCAACAGAAAGAGTGTGGGACTTGGTGTCAGGTCGACTTTAAAAATCTCACCTCTGCCATGATCGTGTTACTTTAGTGTTCTCAGCCTTAGTTTTCTCCTTGTTCAAGGGGACGATAAAACCCACATGTAAGGATGAAATAAGATAACACATGTCTAGGGCAAAGATATAAACGGTGTCTTGCAAGTTTCAGAGTGAGGAAAGGATAGTAATAATAACCATGTACTGAAGCAAGCCAAATGCTTGGAAAAGCATCCCATACCTTGGAAGAGCCCTAAGATGCATCAGTTCCTATATTTTTATGTGAATTCATATAGCATTTAATATTTATGGCTTCTGTGATAATATTTTAAGTGATAACTATTTCAAAATTGGTAGATATTAGGCACGCTATTAAAATACTGTATGCATTTCTGAGCAAAGATTATTATATTCATCCTGCACACATCAAGTAGAAGTAGCTCTGACCTTTTAGAAAATACCAGCAGTAGGAAACAGATGTATTTTTTACATCGAGTCATTGCAACTTCATCAGCTAATTTGCATATGTTTAACTTCATCATTGTCAAAGCTAAGCATGTTATTTACAAAAATTTTTTCTCTTCATCAACAAGGCAAAAATCTCCCTTAATTAATATAATGTTAGTGTTTTAGCAAATAATCCATCATGCCAACGTGAAAACCAATATTTTTCTGGCCTTCAGTCAAAATTCACCGGGCTTGGTCATTGTTGAAGTGACTCCTCCCCTGTGTGTTCCTGATCAAGAACCTTATTTTTTGACTTGAAAACATGAAAACACATTCAGGGATTGAATAGCTGAGAAACACTAGGCCTCCTCTGCAAATCTTCTCAGGGAAAGTTTCTTTTGTGTTGGTTGCTGAATTCCTCTACCTCACTAAGCAGAGTGACCTTCTCCTTTCCTATTTATAGTGTGTGTGTGTGTGTGTGTGTGTGTGTGTGTATGTGTGTGTGAGATTGCAAAAGGTTAGAATCCCACCAGCTGGCTTGGCTTGTGAGCCTTCTTGTTTTTATGACACAATGGTCACACAACGTAGACTGCACTCTCCATTAAATGCAGTATTACATGCAATGGACACATCACTGCAAACCCTACTCCCCTTTCCCTTACTCCAATGGTGCAGTTTTTAGATATGGCCTTGGGATTTTAACACTAAAAGAGAAGAATTTGTGCAGAATCTAGTTATGCACTCCCTCTTTAAACTAGAACTTTCTGCTGTAACATCACTAATATTAATAAATCAGAATGATTTAGTCCTAAAATTAGAAACATTATTATATTATATTATATTATATTATATTATATTAGCAAAGTATTCCACATGATTCCAAATTGCAATTTGCTTGGAGAGTATTGGAAAATAGGTGCTATCATGAGTTGACTTGTGTTCCCCCAAAAAGATATGTTTAAGTCCTAAGCTTAGTACCTCAGAATATGACCTTACTCAGAAATAGGGTCATGGCAGATGTAATTTTACAGTAGTTAAGATGAGGTCATATGGAATAGGTGAGTCTTAATCCAATATGATAGTGTCCTTATAATAAGGGAAAACTTGGACAGAGAGACAGATGTGCATGGAGAGAGAGAAGATAATGTGAAGGCACACAGCAAGAATTGGAGGGACGCATCTACCAACCAAGGCACAGCAAAGATGGCTGACAGGCCACCCAAAGTGAGGAGCAAGGCTTAGCACAGATCCGTCTCTTCATCTTCAGAGGAAGTATGGCCCTGGCAATGCCCCGATTTTGGACTTGCAGCCTCCGGAACTGTGAGATAATACATTTCTGTCTTTAAATCACCCAGTTTGTGGTTCTTCATTTTAGTAGCCTTAGAAAACTAAAATAGGGGCTAGACAAATACTTTTAGAATTGATTCTTTAACCTCATTATAAGTAATGGGTCTTACAGTCATCACGGTTATGGGTGATTTATTATATAAATTATATAATATATATATTATATGGCCTTATTAGAGCAATATTTTATTTTTATTTTTAGTTTAGTTTAGTTTTTGAGACAGAGTCTTGCTCTGGTGCCCAGGCTGGAGTGCAGTGGTGTGATCTCAACTCACTGCAACCTCCATCTCCTGGATTCAAGTGATTCTTGTGCCTCAGCCTCCCTAGTGACTGGGATTACAGGTGTGTACCACACCACCACACCCAGCTGATTTTTGTATTTTTTAGTAGAGATGGGGATTTGACATATTGGCCAGGCTGGTCTCAAACTTTTGGCCTCAAGTTATCCGCCTGCCTCAGCCTCCCAAAGTGCTGGGATTGCAGGCATAAGCCACTGCGCCTGGCCTATTTTTTGTTTGTATAATCCTTTTCTTCCTAAGATCTTCAAGCAGTAACAGTTGATCATTGATAGATATTAGAAAATATATTTCCGGGGCACTCCTTTGATTCCTTCTCCTTCTTCTCTCCCTACCCCATTCTCCTCTCCACCTCTTCTTCCCAAATGTCTCATCTACAGGCTGCTTCAATATCTTGCCTTTACTCTATGGTGTTCTTGACTGCACAGAGAACACCAGATGTCAACGTGGCCTTCTCACTACTAAAAGGAAATTATTTTGATCTCTCATTGGTAAATGAGTATAATATGTACATTTCATATATATATAAGAGAAATGATATATTTATAACAATGACACATATTGAGCATTGGATAAAAATAATATCTGACATTCACTGGACACTCATTATGACCAGGAACTAAATTACAGCTTTACACATATTTTCTCAACTTAATTCTCCAAAAAGTCCTATAAGGCCCCTGGCATTATAATATCATTATACTCTTAAAAGACGAGGACACTGAGGCACAGAGAGTTGACATTCTGTGTCACAGTAAGCTAGGATGCAACACAGTGAGCTAGGAACTCCAGCTTGAGAGCTCTGCCTTTCTCCTTTTCAGAAATGCTAGCCTCCTCCTACTCCTTCAAATCACAGCCGAAAGCAATGGCTAGCTTTTCTCTGCAATGCAAGTTTCTCATACTATTTATATATAGCATTCTTTTTTTTTTGAAACCGAGTCTTGCTCTGTTGCCCGGCTGGAGTGGTGTGATCTTGGCTCACTGCAACCTCCACCTCCTGGGTTCAAGCAATTCCCCTGCCTCAGCCTCCTGACTAGCTGGGACTACAGGCGCACACCACCACACTCAGCTAATTTTTTGTATTTTTGTAGAGACGGGGTTTCACCATGTTGGTCAGGATGGTCTCGATCTCCTGATCTCGCGATCCGCCCACCTTGGCCTCCCAAAGTGCTGGGATTACAGGTATGAGCCACCACCATAGAGCGATCTATCTATCTATCTATCTATCTATCTATCTATCTATCTATCTATCTATCTATCTATCTATGTATCTATCTATCTATCTATCTAATTCTCACCACCAAAAAGCAGAATAACTAATACTAGGAAGAAACTAATATTAATAAGCACAAGTTATGGACTGAGCATTGTCCTATGTGCTTTGACACGTTACCTCTTTAGTTCCCTTAGCAGCTTGGTGAGGCAGGCATATTGTTACGCCCGTTTTTACGTGTGTTGAAACTAAGACAAAGAGGTTAAGGGATTTACCAATGCTGCACAGTGTGTGAGGAGCAGAGCTGGATTCCAATACAATTTTACCTGAAGTACATGCTCTTTGCAGGGCGATGTGTCTTCTAGGAGGAAACAAAGGCCAAGAGTGCTTTCAAATGATGTGGCGGTGAGGACCATCCAGGAGGTCTCCGGAGAGGGCTGATATGTGGATTTGACTAGGAGAGCACAGCCTTAGAGGACCTGGAAAGGAAGGAGGAGAACCTTCAGTGGAAATAAGCTTGGAGAAAAGTCAAAACAGGATTTGTACCCTCTGATCTTAGAAATAATCCTAACAATCAAGTAATGTTGACAGTTTAAGAAACTCTAAGGCTGCTCAGCCAGAAGTAAGAGCTGGTCCAAGTGACACCATGGTAGGTGTGCAGGGTCCCTCCTCTGCCTACAGGGAGGTGAGCAGGGATATCTGGGAAGAGGAACTTAGGATTACGAGGCATGGGGAATCTTGAATGAGGCAGAACTGAGAAGCAAGTGAAAATTTTCTTCACAAATAAGTGAGACACAAAGTTGAAAGTGCCTACCGAGTTCAAGGGCTGGTACATAGTAAGTGCTTAATAAATACCCATTTCCCTCCATCTCTTCTCCTCTTTTATATAATGGGGCATTGCAATCTGTGTAATCGAAGCAGGGAAATAAAGCAGCGAATCCTGTTGTAATCAAAAAGTTATGTGAAAGATGTTTAAAGAATTTTGTAAATTCTTCAGACAAATTAAAAATACACATGATGTGAACTTGAAGGAGCATCAGAGCCATGAGTTTCAAGCAAGGCTGGATGTATGCAGTGGTCTTGGACATGACCTCTTCTAGCCCTGAAAGCCCCTGTCACCCTGTTGCTTGCTCCTTTAAGCAGTCTGCCTTAGATACCATTTATTTGTGTCCATAAATTCTCTCTTTTAACAGGCTGTAAGCCCCCAGAGGGCAAGGGTACCTTCTATTCATATTCAGTTTTGTTTTTTTGGTCCATAATTATTTCACTTGATATCCTGCCCCAAGTATTCTCATTCCTATCTTTTCTACATTATGTACATATCTGCCTTTACCAATAAGATAGGAACTCCTCAAGGTCAAGCACCAACACACCGGTATATTCTTATTATCACTTCCTGCTCTGGAGCACTGGAAAAATTAATTTACATTTCAAAGCCACTCTTGTGCCTGGAAAAATTCTCCTGGATCTGTGCTGGTTTCCTTCCTTGGGTCAGGGCCAAATTATAACCCTTATTGTGCATCAAGTGTTTCCACAACAAAATTCAGTACTGTGTATGTTGTAGGTAGTCAGCAAATAATTGTTGTATTGAAAAGAATCAAAGTGTGGCACCCCAAAATATGCCGTTTTGGTGTAAGGATTGTTTTGAACTTACGGCAATTTGCTGTCTGTTCTCTCCATTTCTGTAAAAAAGCAGGGCATAATTTTCCCTTTGTAAAGGTGACATCTGTTGGAACGGTATCTCACTCTTCCATAACAGGAAGAGAACCACTCTAAGACACTCCTGTCACCTGGGATGAATCTTATCTGCATAACAAATAAGAGTCTGATAAGGGTCGTGCTAAATGACCCTTATTTACCATACTTTTTTGTCCCCTTTCCATAACTTAGCATTCCTCACAAGCCCCAAACCTTTTCCCTTTGTCTAGCTTCTTCACAATTTATTGCTCTTTGTTAAGACACAGTATGCAACCCCTGAATTCTAACCACTTCTCTGAGTTACTCATCGCTGAGTTCTCCAGCATGTATGTGCACTGCAAGCATAAATAGACTAATTTTTTCTTCCTTATATCTTTTGTAACTTTAATTTGCAGAGCCCCAGTCACTGAACATAAGAGGATAGAGGAGAAAGCTTTTCCTCCCCTAAAGTGTGAATTATAGTTTAACATATGATAGTTAAAAATTGTCCAGTCATGTGGCTTTTGACATTCATGAAAGGTTAGTTTGAATATGGGAAGAAATGTCACACAACTAGTGCAGGGAGTAATATTAATCAAGAGCAAGGCTTGTAGTTAGCTTTATTTTATTTCTTGTGTCTTGATCTAAACAATAAAAATAAGAAGGCCGGTCATCATTTAAAAAAACCATATTCATTTTACAGGGGTCGTTTCCCAATGAATACATAAACTTGCGAGCCTTCAGGAGCATCCATCTCCTTTGAACCCTGACCCATTTGATTCACATTAGACTACAGGCCCATGTGGAAGAAAAGGAAGGCAGTTTAGAACTATGCCTTGGAAAGCGCACGATTTCATTTTCTTCACCATGGTTGTTCTGGAAGGAAAACTGAACACAAACCTCCTTCTTCTCTCCCTTTCCTTCCTTGTTGCATCTGGTCAATTCTAACAAACACTACTAATGACCAGGCTATATCGGCATTACATAGTCAAGTAGCCCATTCAATTTGCTCAAAAGAGCACAGACATAATCAAGCATTTGGCTGAATGAACAATTCATACTGAATAGGGCAAATATTTGGATTCAAGTATAGGTCAGCAGCAACCAATTGAAATATTGATAAAGGAAGCCTGTGGGAACTAAATGTACATAATAGAAAGAAAGAAGGAAAGAAAAGAAAGAAGGTTCTCAAGGGGTGAGGCAGGGCAATAAGACCACAGCGGGTGATTTGTCTGCCCCATAGGAAGGTAGGTGGCTTAGCTGGGGAGGTGAGCAAAGCCGTGGCTGACAGCCTGCAATTCTAGCTGCAGGAAGCACTGTGTTCGAACTGTTTTGTGTAGTTCCAAAGCGTAATTCATAATCTACTACAAAAGTACTATAAAACTTTCTAATGGGAATCCCCCTGCCCCTGCCCACCTGACTTTATTTAAAAAGAGAACTAGGCTAAAGTCTCTTTGTGGGTTTTTATATTGTCCTATTCAGAGGTCAGGTCTCACCAAGGCTGGTTTTGCTGGCTTGAAAACACCTCCCCCAGAGCACTGAGGAATCTCTAGTAACCTCCTTGCTTCCAACTCCCATCATTCACTTACCCGTGAGGCTTAGCAAATCCAGACCTCTACTGCCCAAGTCAATGCTGGCCACACTCACAGCCCGTTTATAATGCCTTGCTTTATGGGTGGTTTCATTTTCAAGCATCCCCTCTGCATGTGGGCATTCACGTGCCCCAGTGCCACACTCAGCCACATCCTCTTCCTCCTAAAAGCGCCAGAAATCCACATTTCCGACTTAACTACAATATTTAGCTTTCTTAGCATTTCTGCTTCCGCCTCCCCGTCACCCGCTGCCCCTCGCCCACCTGCAGATTCCTCCACAGGCCCAGCCAATTTCCACTCAGTTCTTCCCTGAAAAGCCTCAGTGAGCGGTGGTTGGGCAAAACGCTGGCTGTAACTATAGTTTTCCCAGGTTTGCACTGTGGTGGCAGCCATCAGTGAGACAGGGCAACAGCGTGTGCCCCCCACGCTCGGAATCTGATCAAGCTTATAGGGTTGTGGATAATCATTTGGCGTCCAGGGTCATTTCTTGGAAATGAAAATTCTACCTCCAGCCTCCAACCCTGAGGGACTGTAATGTCCTTCAGAGAAGAGGGGACTGTGGGCTGTTCTGGGCTTGTCTGGAACCCTTTCCTCATGCCGAATGTGCCGTCCCCCAGGGACAGTCCCCTGGGCAACAGAAGGCAGAAAGTTGCAGATCCCTGTCAGGAGAGACATAAGGCTGGGCTATGTGTCAGAGAGATAAGTGGTTTACTGCTGGAGGAAGGTTCTAGAAGGAAGGGACATGTCTTCAACTGAGAACAGTATTTGGATATGAGGGGATGGGTGGGAAGGGTTAACAAGATTGTGTGTGTGTGTGTGTATGTGTGTGTCTGTATGTGTGTGTATATGTGTGTGTGTGTGTGTGTGTATGTGTGTGTGTATGTGTGTGTGTGTGTGTGTGTGTGTGTGTGGTGGCAGGCTAAGCAAAGGCCTAGAAGCAGAGGGTGGTCACTGCCAAATAAAAAGAGTCGAAATAACATTGGGTCAGTCAGAATCTGGGATTCATGCAGCACGGTCTTCCTTGGCTCTTACAGTTTTATAAACAATTCATTGCAAACATCCTAGCTTCCCTCAATAGGTAAATACATTTAAAAAGAGTGCTTGTCTGTTAGAATGATAATGTTGGAAATAAATGTTGAAATCTTTATAGATGAATTGATATGGCTGGGATATGTTTTAAACTATTTTGGCAAAAAAAAAAAAAAAGGTGATGGGGGATATATAAGACTGATAAATTGGTATTTTTGAAGTGGGGTGATGTGTGCTGTGTGGGTTTTTTATGAGTCTTTTTACTGTTGTGCATACTTGAGAACGTTTGTGATACAAATTTTTAAAAGAATTCACTTATATCATTTTTAAAATTAAAATCTTAGAAGAAACTTTGTTTCCAGCCTTTCCCATCTCTTACTATAGTGTTCTCAAATAATATTTCCATGGCAGCATCAGCAACACCTGGGAGTTTGTTTAAAAAAAAAAAATGCAGCTTTCAGGCATCCACCCTGGCCTATTCAACTGGAATTTCTGGAGAAGGGCCCACGAGTGTGTTGAAACAAGGCTGCAGGTGATTCTGATATTTCGTAAAGTCTGAGAACCACTGTCTGCCTACAAGCAAAGAGCTTCATGAGCTTTCTAGACCATGTCTCCTATAGGGATAACATTCTTTTTATACGTATCCTCTCCTTGCTCTGGGCTTTCTCTTTTTCAAATGGGAACGTCCTATCCTTTGAAGTCTTGGCATCTCTCTTTTAGTTGCTTACAGCGTCATTCTTGGCTGGACACTCTCCAGCCTTGCTATATGGCACGAGGTGCCATTAACCGTGAATAAGCCATGGGTTTAGTTAAGTATGGGATAACGCGTTATATTTCGAGTCTATTCTGCATGGTGATGAGTGTATTTTTGGACAAAAGCAGTGCATTCATTCAACTGAGCCACCTATATACAACCCGGACTGTGCCAGGCGCTGTTCTAGTCCTTGTCTTCAAGGAGTTCACAGCTGGGGGGGCCACATCTGTGGAAGAGGTGTCGTAACACCATGCAACAAGAGGAAAATGCACAGCCTGTTTGCCAAGTCTCGGTGGGACTCTATCATGTCCAGAAATTATGCTTGCTTGCTGATTTCCTGTTTGCATTATCCTGTATCAAATGAAGAGAGAGAATTATGATATTACAATAGTCGATAATTTAAGTTCCAGGAGGGATTTTAAAAAGGGCCAGACGTCTCCCGTATGTGGAGCAGTCACTGGGGTGCCCCCATAAAGTTTAGTGAAGAGTTTGAGGCAAACTCCTCGTGTTCTCTCTGCATGCGTGAATTAGCCAAAAGAAATAGCCTGGGGTTGGAGGTGGGCCTGGATGGATCAAAATTTACAACTAATTTTTCCTTAGCAGACAGTTGAAATGTAATGTAGGCGATAGCTGAATATTCCCTAGCAAGTCTTTGGTAGAGAATATAGGGGACAGTAGAAAACCCCTTTGGCTGACCTCTATCACTTGGGGTCCAGAAATTTCTGCCACATAATAAGTGTGTGTGTGTGTGTGTGTGTGTGTGTGTGTATCTAGTCTTGCTAAACATAAATGTGAAATCAAAGCAGGCCATCTATGATTTTGGCAAGGTTCTAAAACTCTTCTGAATAAATTACTGAATGAAAAGACCTAACTCCAACCCTAAACTGACCTTTACATACTCCTTTCATCCCAGGAACCTCTTGTTTTTTTCCATTATTGTCATACATGTAAACATGAGTGGTAAATGCAGTTGTACTGTGTTTAAAAAATAAAAAAGAAGCCCCTTATGGGTAGGAGTGCTTGGTTGGTTAATTGAGAAAGTCCATCACACATAGGCTTTTTAAAAAGCAAATATTTTCATTTAGCTTAAAGCATAGAAGTGTATATTCAACCAATCTTAAGATATAAGCTTATCATCTTTTTTTCTTTGCATAGGATCTACTGATTAGAGCTTTTCATCATCTGCTTTGCACAAATCACATCCTCAATCCATTGACAATAATTTCTAGTTTTAGTTTCTTTAAACTGCAGAGACACTGCAACAGAATAAAAGTGTAGAATTATACTAAATTTTAAGCGCTTCCCCCAAACTTTCACAGTAATCTTGGCCATCTCTGATTTAATTAAAAAAAATATGTTTTAGTGACTACTTTTTTTTTTGAGGCAGAGTCTTGCTCTGTGCCCCAGGCTGGAGTGCAGTGGTACAATCTTGGCTCACTGCAACCTCCGTCTCCCTGGTTCAAGTGATTGTCCTGCCTCAGCCTCCCAAGTAGCTGGGGCTACCGGCATGTGCCACCACGCCCGGCTAATTTTTGTATTTTTAGTAGAGATGGGGTTTTGCCATGTTGGCCAGGCTGGTCTTGAACTCCTGACCTCAAGTGATCTGCCCACCTCAGCCTCCCAAAGTGCTGGGATTACAGGCCTGAGCCACTGCACCTGGCCAGTGACTACTTGTTTTTTTTTTACCAAATCTCTTGAATGTATTCAATTTAGTGCTCATAGACACAGGATTCATTTTCAGTGCACTCATTTTTATAGATTTAGTCAGTATTGGATTGGCTACATAATTACACTAACAAGTACTTGGGGTTACACCTGAATGGCCTGACAGCTCTCGACTCTCCTGGCTCCTTCTTCATTTTTCCTCAGTTCTTTTCTCTAACAGAATGCATTGAATTCCATCTTTGCATCTGCTTCTCTGAAACCTCTCAACTAAAACAGCACACAACACACCTAGTAGAAAAATTCATAATGACTGAAATAAAAAAATCAATTACTCTTTCAGGAGATTTCCTGAAATTAGAATCCACATTAAACAGTCCAGGTGTGGTGGCTCACACCTGTAATCCCAGCACTTTGGGAGGCCAAGGCAGGTGGATCACAAGGTCAGGAGACTGAGACCACCCTGGTTAACACGGTGAAACCCCGTCTCTACTAAAAATACAAAAAATTAGCCAGGCGTGGTGGCAGGCGCCTGTAGTCCCAGCTACTCGGGAGGCTGAGGCAGGAGAAAGGTGTGAACCTGGGAGGCGGAACTTGCAGTGAGCCGAGATCCGGCCACTTCACTCCAGCCTGGGTGACAGAGCGAGACTCCACCTCAAAAAAAAAAAAAAAAAAAAAGAGAATCCACATTAAACACAATCTTTGATGCCTATGTAGGCACTTTCATTCTTTGTAGTGATAATGGCTCAGAAAGAGAAGCTTGAAACCTTACAGTATGCTTAAACATAAAACAAAACCTCCCTTCTCTAGTATGTACTATGCATTAAGCCAGGAAGCTAGAGCTGTGTGTTTACTAAATGCATTGCTATTAATATCAGAGTATTATAACACTATTTTAGGAATCTGTAAAATAGGGGAAAGAAAAAGGAATCTTTCCAACTAAGTAAACGTTGGTTGGTGAAGGGTGAACACATGAATTTGGGAAAGTTTTATAAGGATCAAAGCAAAGAGGATTGTAAATTAACTGTCATGTAACCAGAACATTCAATTAACTAGAGCCTAAACCAATGGTCCATCGATACCCCTGATCACCAAACAATCCCAGTGGCTGGAGCAGAGCTGGGATGGCCCTGTGGCATGAGGGTATGCTAGGATCTTGCATCCAGGCCTTTCCTCCGGAGCCTGTCCAGATGGAGTGTAGTGGAGTGGAGGGTGGCTTAGGAAATGAACCAGGTGTCCTTTTGTGCCTGCGTTTCCCAGGCTGGTTTTGGTGTGTTGCAGTGCTGTTCCATCCCAGGTCTGACACAATAGCTGCATCATCACACAGGAGTCTAGGGCAGAGTCACCCTAGCGATAGGTCTTTACTCTATGGTTATCAAATTTGGCATCAGTTACATAATTACACTAACAAGGTCTTGATTTTGGCAGTTGAAAAGGTCTTGGGTAATCACCTGGAGAACCTAAGAGTTCTGGAAGGCAGCTACAGGTCCTCTTTATGCCCTGTGGCCCTATCTGGCCCTCCATACCAGTGGTTTTCTAGAGCGACCATACTTGCTTCCTGGGTTTTTTTAGGAAGCATGTGTGTCTGTGTGTGTAGGAAGGGTAGCTATTACAACTATTAGGGAGCCTAGAACCTACCTCTGTTTTGCATATAAATGCAACTTATTTTTATGGCATGTATCTATAATTATTATATGTAAAGTAAAGAAAGATTATACTTACATTTGGTTGGAATTTTACTGAGTCATTCAATGCAGCGCATGGTACCTGAGTCACCAACACTTAATTTGGATTTGTGGCCATGATATTTAGGATGATGCTATGAACAGACATAAGCATCAGGCTACTTGTGCCTTCCAGCATAGTTGTGTCTGCATATTCACACATGGAAATACATATTCATTATAATGACTTTGCCTTCATTTATTCTTTATATTACTGCAAGGACATTACAGGGATTAAATATGTACATAGACAAGTTGTAGTATCTGTGCGTCTCATTGTGGGATACTAGAGGGGAGAGTTACACAGTATTTGTTATGACAGCGGGGTATTAGGTCTGATAAGGTTGAGAAATGCTGTTCAAATGCAACTTGCAGCCCCCAGCCATTCTGCTGCACTGGAATAATATGGAAATATGTTGTTTTGGAATATTACTTCTGTGGGCTCTGCCCTGGCAAGCTGTAGTGACTGCTCCTGTGCTTGACATTCTGCAGTTGTAACATAGGTATCCTAACCCAAGCCCTTCACTTGTTTGTCGTTGGCCCAGTGCTAACCCTGCTTCTTGGAGGAGGAAACCCTGCAAAGTTAGGTGCAGGATTAAAGCTCATATAATTCTAATGGCTGTTACGAAAAGGTGGTCATCTGTAAGAAGCTGCCTCTGAATATCCTATTTCAGTCTTGTATCCAGCCTAGAACATCAACTTTCCTTCACTCAAGCGGACCAAAAAATGGAGAATCAACACATTCTCTCTGTTTCCAAAAGAAAAACTTCATTAAACCGAGGTAATTAACAGAATCTGCCTTACGGACAGAATATTAATTTGATGAGAGCTTGGTCCCTAAAGAAGTACATCTGAAACATGCCCAAGAGCCTGCAGGAGAGCAGCAAACACCTGCCTTCACTGTCCTTCGACAAGGAAACGACACACTTTGCATCCATGAGAGCCCCCAAGCGGTTCGGCGTTGAAGCGAAATCTCAGTCTGTGTTGTGACACTGCCATTGCCGCCGCCTGCAGGGCCACTGCCACATCTGACTCACATTCTAGAAGGTAGGTAGGTTTGTCCCAGTGAATGCAGCTTGCGGCAGCTGCCTGGTGGAGAGGTGACAGGCCGCTGTGCTGAGGCTCCCTGGGCGATTCAACTGCACCATCTGCCGTGTCAGCTTGGAACTGCAGGAGACGCTAGAGGGGAAGAGGGAGAAAGGAAGGGGAAGCAAAGATTGATATGACCATATGGTCTGCGTATTGAGCTTGCTGTCTTTTACATTTGTGACTTAGAGGAACCTGTATCAATAAAATGTTATTATTCTTATTCCACGGTTGAGGAGACTGAGACTCAGAGAGGTGAATTAACTTTCCACAAGTTCACACAGCTAAGTGGTATGCTTGACTTTTGAACAAACGTTGCTGATCAGGCAGTATATTAAACAATTTCACTTTTAATGTCTCATCTAGTATACCAAGCCTTTGAAGTAGGGGCCTTTCTGATTTTCAGAAATGCAAAACCTGAAACTTACAGACATTAGGTAATTTATCAGGGCTCCAAATTCGCAAAATTAACAGAGTTCTCTCTGGTTCCAAAGCTTACAGCCCTCAGAAATGTAGAGTTGAAGGTGGACAAATAGAGACAAAATAATATTACACCTATAAATAAAGGCCGCGGCCCTATATTAATTTTGGATTTACTGCCACTCTTAGCACTTTCCAAGGAGCAGATTTATGTAGCTTTACATAGCACATAAAGATGAGAAAAGATGTATGTAAGTAGAAACTTGGTAAACTGGACACTTCGTTAGGGACCTAGGAAGCTCACGATTGGAATAGATTCTATTGGACATTGAACTGTTGCAGAAAAGAAGGAATCTAAATAAGCTTTGCTGTAAAAAATAGTCTTCATATTTTGCTTGCAATTAAAAATAAAATTCACATTTGTTTTCCTTATATGAATACAAAATTACAGATAAGAATAAAGCCGTTTCACCCACTTCCCCGACACTCCCCTCCTCCACACTACCCAATTACACTTCCCAGAAGTAATGATATCTGTCTAGATCTTTTTCTATGCACTTGCTTTCCTATCTTGAAAATATATGTTATTGTATTATCAGTATCTTTACATAAATAATACAAAATCTTCAAATTGCTTTCTCTCCTTGCAACCCCATTTAAAACTATGATTTAGAGCTCTTTCCATGTCAGAACATAATGATCAGCTTTATTATTTTAAAAAGTATTTTATAGAATGAATACATCACAGTTTATACAATTGATTTCTCATTAATGAACATTTGCTTTGTTTCCAGGTTTTTTTTTTTTTTTGCTATTATAAACAATGCTGCATTGAACATCTTTGTGCATGCCTCATAGTACACACATATAAGACTCTTAAAGATAGATACTAGACATGAAATTGCCAGGTAGTAGAGCATATACATTAAAAATATGAATAGAGTCAAATTGTACTTCCAGAGTGTATGTACCCAGCACCAACATCCACTCTTCCCATTGCCTTTGTCAACTCTTATTATTATTACTTTTAAACTTCAGCATTGTGGGTTAAATTATCTCAGTTTCTCTTCTTGTGTTTACTCATTAATCTTGTCCTGATTTGCCTACTATGCCCTTCTTTCTATAACATAGTTTTTCCTTATTGTTATATATGAATTCTTTTATTTAAATAAAAGTATTACATTTTGAGGTAGTCAAATTTAAATCTTTTTCTTTATGGCTTTTAATGTTTTAGGGGTTGATTAAAAATCCTTCACATAGAGCAAGATTATTCTACATAGGCTGTTACATAACATTTTCTTTTAATACTTTTGAATTTTTGTGTTTATATTTAATCTAATTAGATTTAACCCATGTTAGTGGTGTGAAGTAAGGACTGAACTTAGTTTTTCCAAATGGAAAGCCTATATTCGAACAACTTTTATTAATGATCTAGCCAATGATTAGAAGTGCCAGTTTTACTACCTACCAAAGAAACACACATAGGTCCATTTCTGATTCTTTTTTTGTTTTTTTGAGACAGAGTCTCGCTCTGTTGCCCAGGCTGGAATGCAGTGGCCTAGTCTCGGCTCACTGTAAGCTCCACCTCTCAGGTTCACGCCATTCTCCTGCTCAGCCTCCCGAGTAGCTGGGACTACAGGTGCCCGCCACCATGCCTGACTAATTTTTTGTATTTTTAGTAGAGATGGGGTTTCACCGCATTAGCCAGGATGGTCTCGATCTCCTGACCTCCTGATCTGCCCGCCTCAGCCTCCCAAAGTGCTGGGATTACAGGTGTGAGCCACCGCGCCCGGCCTTTTTTTTTTTTTGAGATGGAGGCTTGCTCTGTCACCTGGGCTGGAGTGCGTGCAGAGTGGTATGATCTTGGCTCACAGCAACCTCCTCCACCTCTCAGGTTTGAGCGATTCTCCTACCTCAGCCTTCTGAGTAGCTGGGATTACAGGCTCCCACCACAATGCCCAGCTAGTGTTTGTATTTTCAGTAGAGACAGGGTTTCACCATGTTGGCCAGGCTGGTCTTGAATTCCTGACCTCAAGTGAGCCTCCTGCCTCAGCCTCCCAAAGTGCTGGGATTACAGGTGTGAGCCACTACGCCTGGCCCCTGATTCCTAACTCTATCTGTGACTTTTCTATTTGTTTACTTCCTGGTATAAAAATATTACACCCTTTTAATTATGGTGGCTTTATAATATTTTTATATTTTAATATTTGTTAGAGCAAATCTTTCTTTTTTGTTTTGTTTTCAAAATTGGCATGACTAATTTGTGCTGTTACTTTCTTTTAGGAATTTCGGAATAAGAGTGTCAAGTTTCCAGAAAATCCTGTTGAAATGTTGTTTGGGGTTGTTTTGAACATATATATCAATTTTGGGGAAATAGAAAACTTTACAACATTTAATCTTTCTATCAAAGAACATGGTACTGATTGCCATTTGTCTAGCTTGTTTTTAAATGTTTGTTGCGAAAGGTTTATAGTTTCTACAAAAAGGTCACATACCTTTCTTGTTAGATTTATCCCTGGATCCTTTATGTTGTTTGTTGCTATGGTACATATAATCTTTTAAAAATAATTTTCTCATTGCTTATGGCTGGTACAAGGCAACACTATGGATGTTTGTAATTTCTAACACTATGGATGCTTGTCTCTGGTCGCTTTATTGCAATCTGTTACGTGTCTTGTTATGATCTCTTGGTTTGTTAAACATAGATTATTATATATTGTGCAAATCATGATAGTTTTGTCTATTCTTTCCTATACTTGTGTCTTTAGATTTCCTGGTGTTCTTCAGTTTTACTACAGTGTATGTATGAGTGTGTCTCCTTTCTATTTAATTGTATTTTGTTTGCTTTTTGAATCGGAAATGTCTTTCAATAATTCAGGAAAATTCTCGGCCATTCTCTACTACCCTTTCACCTTCTTTTTTCTTTTTCGGTTTGTTTTGTTTTTTGTTTTGAGACAAGGTCTTACTCTGTTGCCCAGGCTGGAGTGCAGTGGTGCAATCATGGCTTACTGCAGCCTTGACCTCTTGGGCTCCATACATCCTCCTGCTTTGGCCTCCCAAGTAGCTGGTACTACAGGAGTACAGTACCACACCTGGATAATTTTTTTAGAGATGTGTTCTCACTATGACGCCTAGGCTTGTCTCAAGCTCCTGGGCTCAAGCAATCTTCCCACCTCAGCCTCCCAAAGTGCTGGGATTACAGGTATGAGCCACCACACCCAGCCATGCCCTGTCACTTTCTAATGTTTCCATCTAGAATCCCAATTAGTTGTATATTCATCCTTGTCATATGGTTCCATATGTCTCCTCCTTCATATTTTTCATCTTTGCCTCATGGTCTTCAATTTGCTTTTCTTCAAATCCATTTTCCAGTTAGCCAATTCTACTGTATCTTACCTGCTGTTTAAACCATCCACTTCATTTTAAAATAATAATTATAGTTTTCATTTATAGAAGTGTTTTTGGTCCTCTTCCAAATCTGTCTGATCAAATTTGATAGTTCCACGTTCTTTGCATTTTTTTCAATGCCTTTTTTGCTTAAATCATACTAAACACACTTCTTGTTGATGGTGTATCCAGTAATTCCATACATGCCTTCTTTGCAGTTCATTTCAGCACTTTATTGCTTCCATAAACTCTTACTCCTTTTTTTCCCCCCGTGTTTAATGATTTTTGACGAGGGACTCATGTTTCTTGGAAATGCGTCAGTGAGTGGAGGACTGAGTTTAAAGTATGTGCATCCAGAGGGATTTGTGTTTGCTCCAGCCAGGTGCCTGGGAACACTATCAGCCTGGGATTATTTGAAACTAACTTTTCATTGCAGACCATTTGAGGTCACAGAAGTTGTTGAAATCAGGCTGGTGATGCCTATGGAGTCACTGGCTCCCCTGTGGATGTTTTCACCCTGACTCACCCATCAAGCATGTTGTACTTTGAGTATCCAGACTTTGGATTAAGGCTCAAATCCAGTTTTCTCCCTTGTATTAGTTCCTAGGATTGGGATAACAAAGTACCACAAATTAGTTTGCTTAAACAGCAGAAACTTATTTTGTCACAGTTCTGGAGGCTTGAAGTCCAACATCAAGACGTTGACAGAGTTGGTTCCTTCCGAGGGATGTCCCACACTCTCCCCTGGCTTCTGGAGGTTTGCAGGCCATCTCTAGTATTCATTGGTGTGATGGCATCACCCCAAACTCCGCCTTCATCTTCACATTCTGTGTCCGTATTTTCCCCTTTTCGTAAGGACACCAGTCATTACATTACATACATTAGAGTCCACCCTAAATGACTTCAATTTAAATTAACTCATTACATCTTTAATAACCCCATTTCCAAATAAGGTCATATTCGGAGGTACTGTGGGCTGGAATTTCAACATATGAATTTTGGGAAACACAATTCAACTCATAACATCCCTGTTTTGTCCCAAGCTTTCTTTCCAGTCCACATGTACATTCACATGGACAAAGACACATGTACACGTCTATTTAAATGGAGGCGCCAAGTAACAAGGGACCAGGCAGACATCCGGTGGTAAGTACCAACTCAAGTTCCTACTGGCCTCTTTGGATTTGTCATTTCTTTTTTTTCTTTTTCTTTTCTTTTCTTTTCTTTTTTTTTTTTTGAGACTGAGTCTCACTGTTGCCCAGACTGGAGGGCAGTGGCATGATTTCAGCTCACTGTAACCTCTGCCTCACAGGTTCAAACAATTCTCCTGCCTCAGCCTCCCGAGTAGCTGGGATTACAGGCATTTCTGACCTCCAAATAATCCCCTTAGCTTTCCGTCAAGTCAACCATGCATCTAAAAATATGTTTTAAAAATTTTAATCATCATGTTAAGCTTCATTAAAATAATGGTTTTTTGTGAATATTTAGTCCAAAATACACCTGGAAATGGGAACCCCTTTTGGTGTAAGATGAATGTAGAAGTTCACATGATTTCTCCTTGCAAAGAAACAAGAATTTCAAATTATTGGTTTAATGTGACCAACATTTTTGAGTAAATCTGTCAAACATTCCTCATCTTAAAAAACCACAAGATATGAAGGTGATGAAAACTAAACAAAATATAATCCTGGCAGGAATTCTATGTTTAGAAAAAGAAAATATTCAGCAGCACTGTGCATACTGCCTGAACTGGTGAGATGCTAATATAAATTTGGAAAGATTCAAATTTGTTTTCTTTCCCCTGACATATTTTTTGAAAAGTTTGAGAGAATCCTCCAATAATCTTTGTCCCACCAGCAAATTACAGAGCTATAGAATGAAGACTATCTGCCAACACGTAAGATCTGAATATAATATTCTACTTAGTCACTTGATTGACTTAAGTAGTTTGATGCTTATAAAGTCTTGATGCATGTGCTAATTTTTCAAGTGGTACATTTTATAGAGAGGATTTGTGTTTGCTTCTGCCAAAACATGGTTTCACAAATAACTCAGTTCTCAAATACTAGGACGGAGATTCGTTGAATCATGCCATTAAAAAAAAATTGATTTTACACTTTTCCGCCCACCTCTTTCACAACAGCACAGCAAAACCTTAGCTTCTTTCCCCAAACTCCTCCTTCCCCTCCAACTTCATGCCTTGCCTTCCCCAGGCCTGCCTGTGCCCCCTGGCTGTGCTCCTGGCAAAAACTGTTTTCCTCCCACTGTCACTGCTTTTAAAATGAGATGCATTCTGCAGCGTTCTTTCCCTCTTCATCTCCCTTCTCTTCCTCAATTCTATTTCTGGATGAGCACGTTGGCACATGTTTTTATTGTCAGGTTACTTTCTCCCTGGTCAAAGAGAAGATGAATATGGAAGGGAGGCTCCATATTATTTATATTTTAAGTATTATTATTTATATTTCAAGTCTAATACAGAGGTTCTCAACGTGTGGTTCATAGAACTCGTTAGAAAGGCAAATGTTCCAGTTCTACCCCCAGATCTACTGAATCTTGCATGCTTGGGATGGAGCCAGCAATCTGTTTTAAACAGTCTCTCCAGGTGATTTTTTTTTTCTTTTTTTCTTTTTACTTTTCTTTTTTTTTTTTGAGATGGCGTCTCACTCTGTCGCCCAGGCTGGAATGCAGCGGCACGATTTTGGCTCACTACAACCTCTACCTCCTGGGTTCAAACGATTCTCCTGCCTCAGCCTCCCGGGTAGCTAGGATTACAGGCATGGGCCACCATGCCTGGCTCATTTTTGTATTTTTAGTAGAGATGGGGTTTCACCATGTTGGCCAGGCTGGTCTTGAACTCCTGACCTCAGGTGATCAGCCCGCCTTGGCCTACCAAAGTGCTGAGATTACAGGTGTGAACCACTGTGCCCAGCCTTTTTTTTTTTTTTTTTTTTTTTTTTAACCTTTCTTCTCTTACCAGGCGTGTGTGCAGTTCCTTCCAGAGGCCCCTGGTGGTGCTGACAAGTATCAGTCTCTTCTTACAAATGCTGGCAACGGGAAAAGCATATTTCCAAAGGGCAAGCGTTCAAACATGTAAGTGTGAGCATTTCACTGCCTTCTCTTCCAAGATTAGAGTTTTTGGACAAGAAAAAAAGCAAGTCTGAGAGCACATAGCCACTCCAAGCTACTCAATGCCATAACCCCAAAAAAAGCAATATATCTCTAGTCTTCACCTTTTCAGAATATATCTCACCAACCCTGGGGTCTCTTAAGTGGCAAAGGACGAGAGGATGAATGACTAACTCATTTCTGTTGAAACAGGTTATAGAATGTTTGCAGTCCATCGTAGAAATGAGGGCTGAGTTTTAGAGTGAGGACTTTGTTAACCCTCACTTGCAGAGCATTTGTTTGTTGAGGGTTTTAACAGTTGGATTAGGTTTGACTGAATATTACAGAAAACTCAAAATACTAGTAATTTCAGTGGTTAAAAGAGACTCAAGTTCCTTTTTCTCTTACATACAAGGCCAGAGGCAGGCAGGCAGCTGATGAAAAGAGTCAAACTCTGTAAAATATTTGAAGAGATTTATTCTGAGCTAAGTATGAGTGACCATGGCCTGTGACACAACCCTCAGGAGATCCTGAGAACATGTGCCCAAGGTGGTCGGGGTGCAGCTTGGTTTTATACTTTTTAGGGAGGCATGAGACATCAATCAAATACATTTAAGAAATATATTGGTTAGGACGGGCGCAGTGGCTCATGGTCTGTAATCCCAGCACTTTGGGAAGCCGAGGCGGGTGGATCATGAGGTCAGGAGATCGAGACCATCCTGGCTAACACGGTGAAACTCTGTCTGTACTAAAAATACAAAAAATTAGCCGGGCGTGGTGGCGGGTGCCTGTAGTCCCAGCTACTTGGGAGACTGAGGCAGGAGAATGGTGTGAACCCAGGAGGCGGAGCTTGCAGTGAGCTGAGATTGTGCCACTGCACTCCAGCCTGGGTGAAACAGCGAGACTCCGTCTCAAAAAAAAAAAAAAAAAAAAAAAGAAATACATTGGTTTTGTTCAGAAAGTCGGGACAACTCAAAGTGGGGGATTCCAGGCTACAAGTAATTTTAAACATTTTCTGGCAGACAATTGGTTGAGTTTGTCTAAAGACTTGGTACTGATAGAAAGGAATGTTCAGGTTAAGACAAAGGATTGTGGAGACCAGGTTTTATTGTGCAGAGGAAGCTCTTAGCAGACTTCAGAGAGAACAGGTTGTAAATTGTTTCTTATTCGACTTAAAAAGATGCCTGGCTCTTAGTTGATTATCTCCTGGATCTGGGAAGGAAGGAAGAAAAACAAAGGGGAGAGGGGATTCTCCATAGAATGCAAATTTTTCCCACAAGAGGCTTTGCAGGGCAATTTCAAGGTATGGCAAGGAAATATATTTTGAGGTAAAACATTTTTATTTTCTTCCTTGTTATGCCAGCGTCAGATTGGAAAGTAAGTCACAATATACAGGGCTAAAAAAACCCATCTGATGAGAATTTATGGTTTGTGGGACATGACTCCCCAGACCGTTTAGAAAGGGGTCAATGACTGGGGTACTGGCTCCATGATTGTCAGGGACCCTGACTTCATACTCTCTCCACCCTGCCATCCTGAATGAACCACTTCCTAGTGTAAAACAGCTGCTTAAGTTCTCAGCATCATATCCAAATTCCAGCCAGCAGAAAGGAGGAAGGGCTTCCTTTAAGGGAGTTCTTACATCCAGTGACTGATACCTAGTCACATGACCATCTCTAGTTGCAAGGGAGGCTGGGAAATGTAGTCTTTATTTTGGATGGCCATGAACCCAGCTGAAAACCAGGAATAAATACACTAAGGGAGAGAGTTAGGGGCAATTAGCAGTCTCTGCCTCAGAGGTCCAATTTTAAGGGCCATAGGCCACACCTACACCACTTCTGGCTTTCCAGTTCTATCTCAGAAATTGTAACTTGAAGTTTTTTGTTTCTGTTTTTTTTAGCCAGTTCTGCTGGTAGACTTACCTTCTTTTTCCCTCACTTCTAATTAGATTCAATAACTACAATAAATCAGGTGGCTCTTTGGGGTGCCGAGGAAGTTTTAAATTGCTTATTATCATTTTTTGAGATGGAGTCTCGCTGTGTCACCCAGGCTGGAGTGCAGTGGTGCTATCTTGGCTTACTGCAACCTCCGCCTCCAGGGTTCAAGCGATTCTTCTGCCTCACCTCCTGAGTAGCTGGGACTACAGGTATGCACCACCACATCTGGCTAATTTTTGTATATATACATATATAATATACACACATATATACACACACGCATATACATATATACATACATGCATACATATACACACATATATACATATATACACACACATATATATACACACATGTATATATATTTAAGTAGAGACAGGGTTTCGCCATGTTGGCCAGGCTGGTCTCGAATCCTGACCTTAGGTTATCCACCCTCCTCGGCCTCCCAAAGGGCTAGGATTACAGGTGTGAGTCACTGCACCCAGTCACTTATTAATTCTTTACATTCTTCCAGGCAACTCACTTTGGAGACTTCTGAGGTTGCAAGTGCCACATTCTGAAACTACTTGTGATTCTCTGAAAGACAGCACCTTGTCTTGGAGCAAGAACATGAAGCAAAGCGCTCTTTGTGGCGGAAAAGACGTGGCTTGCTGTGATAAAAGGTAGCTCTTTGGGGTCTTTAATAGTATTTACAAGTATAAAAAGTGTTGATTGAGATCAAAAAGTTTGAGAACTGCTGAGATACATACTCACTAATGAATCAATCACTGTAGCCAAGACTTCTCTAACAACTGAAATTCACATTCATTCATTTACACAATAACTATTCACCTACTGTGTTCTAGGCACTGCTTGGCATCAAAGATACCATGTAGATGGGCCTGAGTCATACACATGTCCAAATCTTGGAAGTGGGATATCCCAACCTTATCAAATGGATTCACCAAAGAAAAGATAGATTCATTATTTTTTTTTACCAGAAAGAAGAAGAATTGTTGATAACAGAGATACCCTTATCCCACAGTAGATACTATGTTTGTTGATGAAACTCAAACTCTCTAATTCATTTTAGTGGAATTTACTGAGTTAGCCAATGAGGTGGGGGACGTAGTCCCATTTCACCCATGTCCCTTTTATTGACGGCCAGAAAGAATGGGGAGAAGCTGATATTAATGGGGCCTCGTAATATGGAAGGGGTCCTGAAGAGAATTCCACATTAAAATTTTTAGCCTGTTGAAGCTTGAACAATTCTTTTCATTAGGGCCCAAACCTAATCCTAGTGCTTTCTGCCTGTGGCCATGGGGAGTCAGGAAACAACTGTGCCAAATCCCCACATAAATATTAATGGAAGATTAACCCACTCGCGATTTCCAGAGGAAGGACCTTGCCCAGAAATGGCAGTGAAGGTTGGAGAATTCAGCTTCCTCCACCAATACTGGGCCCATGAGTAAGAAAGGAAAATGAAGAGTGAAAAACAGAGACAGAGGATTGATTTCATTTCATGCAAAGTGTCTGGCTCTGGTTTGTCCAGCGTAGAGCCCATTCTATAAAATGGAAATTGTTTTAGAAAGGGAGATGGCTTAGAACTTCCCCTCAAGGGAATGTTGTTTGCAACCCAAGTGGATACTGGTCTGTGACCTCTACCTCAGAATAGATAGCACTTTCATTCAATAACAAGCAAGTGATTTTTTTCTTACTAAATTCATGCAATTTTTTTTCTATTTCTTCTTTTTTGTTTACTTATTCATGTTTTATTTTTTGTTTTTAACTCATGCAATTTTGAAAGACTTATTAAAGATATTTTTATTCCTACATTCATACAAAAGTGGAGGAAATATTATCATCGTCTTAGTCCATTGGGACTGCTACAACAAAATACTATAAACTGGGTAGCTTATAAACAACAGAAATGCATTTCTTGTATTTATGTGGGCTGGGAAATCCAAGATCGAGGTGCCAGAAGATTCAGCATCTGGTGTTGAAGGCCTGCTTTCTAGTTCATAGATTGCACCTTCTTTCTGTGTCCTTACATGGTAAAAGGGCAAGGCAGCTCTCTAGAATCTCTTTTATAAGGGCACTAATTCCATTCATGAGGGTTCCATCATCATGACCTAATTACTGCTCACCCCAAAGACCCTCACCTCCTAATACCATCATCTTGGGAGTTAGAATTTCAACATATGAATTTTCAGGGACACACATATTCAGACCATAGCAATATTGAACACCCACGGCCCAGCTTTTACAATTATCAACACACATGCAATATTGTTTTACCTATATTACTACCCCATCCCTTACCGCATGAGATTATTTTAGAGAGATCAGGTAAAAGACATCTTTTAAATACTTATTCTTAAAAGATTTTCAAAATCATAAAATACATATAGAGTGTTTTAATGCTGTTAGGAACAGATCTCCCCAAGCTTACAAATCAGAATTAGATAAAACTGGCTAAAACAACCATTTTCCATTTTTCCATCCCACCCCTCTCTCCAACTGCCCCTAAGTGAGTCATCTCAATCAAGAATAATTATGGAGATATTTGGACATCCCCTATGACAACAGCATAATTTCATTATTGGCCCGAGGTCAAAGAATTGTGAATCTGCAAACAAATCCACGCATGCATGTGTTTCTCCCTCCCATTTTGAAACCAAATGACCCCAACATTTGGTTTGCCATGAACATCTTTCACTTTTCACTCTCCCCTGGCATTTGAAGGAAGTCTTTCGCCTATGTCTGGATTTCCTCACATGTATTCCCTGAGGAATTTCATTAGTTGTGAAATACCAGAATGTTTATAGCAGAGACATTTTTCTTCTGAGAATGGAGTTCAGAGTTCTGACGGATGGTGGTAACGACAATAGGATGCTGTATCTCAAAAAGACAAAAGAAAGTGTCTAAAATTTCAGATCCACAGCTTTGTGGGCACTTGCATTGAACCCATGCAAACTTAAAAGATAAGAAGATACACTTTCATGTAAAAATAAAAATAATTGAAGTAAAACCCCAAGTCACTATAACGTGGACTTGAAAGTCCTAGTTTAAAAAAAAATGCATCTCATCCCTAACTGATTTACTGAACAGTGTAAATTAGTTGGGCATCAAAACCGGCTTTTAACTTTTGATAAAATTTTCACCCTCTCCTTTTTGATTGTGGCTCCCTTCATGAAATCCTGCCCAAATTTTAACTTTCTAGGCACCTTTGAGATTTAAGACCAAGTCCTGTTCATTATTAAAACCTGAGCCTTGAACTTGACTTAAAGCTTGGCTCTTCCCTGCTCCCAACTCCAGTGGGGGCTGGGGCTATGGGCCTGGCTGTTTGAAAGGAAGCGAAGGTCTGGTTCTGAGACTCCTCTACCTCCTGCTTACCTGCCTCTGCTAATTCAAGCTTTTAGAGGGATTGCAAGAGGCTGGTAGGAAAGGGCCAGCTTTGTTGGCTGCGCTTACATCAGAGTAAGGAAGCATCCCTGGTGTTGAGTCCCTGCCTCTCCTTTCCCCTCTGTGTTCCTTCATTTTCACACATCAGGGAGAAGATGGATGC
Source organism: Chlorocebus sabaeus (assembly GCF_047675955.1). Lineage (NCBI taxonomy): Eukaryota > Metazoa > Chordata > Mammalia > Primates > Cercopithecidae > Chlorocebus > Chlorocebus sabaeus. The sequence goes on along the minus strand of NC_132921.1, from coordinate 21,058,635 downwards.
CTCACCTTCTTCTCAGGGGCAATCATCCACAATTCCTTCAAGCCATGTGAAAGAGGCTACTCCCACCAGGCCTCTGACTTCATTGGAGCTAGTGTTATCTCTACGAATAAGTATATCCCCTCTCTTCAGGGCACACATGCCAAGCACCCCTTCTTCCTTCCCCATGGTCATGGGGCAGTCTAGTGAAGAGGAGACTCTGAGATCATCCTCCCAAGAGTGCTTGTGGCAGGCCTTGCTTCAGGGGCAAACAACAGAGACCTGGCACACGTCCAGCTGGGGAACACGCTGCCCTCTTACATTCTTGAAGCACCCCAAGTTCTTATGAGTAAACTTTTGGAGCCCCCTCTCACTTGGCTTTAGGGATGGGTACCTTTCCCCTAGCCACACTCTAAGTAGGGACAAACTTGTCATCAAGAACACCATTATTTTCTGTAAGGCTGTCTACATCTCCCTCAACCCAGTCCTCTTCTCCCACAGCTGGGGTCAGCCTGGAGAGGCACAGTTCTGAACAGGAGCTGCTCACTAAGCTCCCTGGGGGAGGTGGCAGCTCTCAAACTATTTGATGATGCTCACTTAAGAACACGGGGATGCCGGCTGGGCGCAGTGTAATCTCACGCCTGTAATCCCAGCACTTTGAGAGGCCAAAGCGGGTGGATCACAAGGTCAGTAGATCGATACCATCCTGACCAAGATGGTGAAACTCAGTCTCTACTAAAATACAAAAACTTAGCCGTGCATGGTGGTGCACGCCTGTAGTCCCAGCTACTCAGGAGGCTAAGGCAGGGGAATCACTTGAACTTGGAGGCGGAGGTTGCAGTGAGTCAAGATCATGCCACTGCACTCCAGCCTAGTGACAGAGCAAGACTCCATCTCAAAAAACAAAAAACAAAACAAAAAACAAACAAACAAAAAGAACATGGGGATGCCTTTGCCCTCAGCTTTGAGTCTAAAACACAATTTTGGTTCAGTAGGAAAATTCCACGTGCTGGGCAGGACTTGCAGGTTGTGAAACCCACATATCTATGCTCATAGATACTGAGCGTAGAGGAGGGAATAGGAGAAGCCTATTAGAGGTCATCTCTTATTGGCCAGTATGCATAGGTACTTGCTTTTCCTTAAAAGGGGTAAAAGCCAGAATAGGGGGTATCAAGGATGAAGAATCCAGTTGCGAATTGTAAAATAAAGATTGTTCAGCAAATTTCTGTAAGGAAAAAGAAATAAAAAGGAGATGGGGCTTCAGTATGTACCTGTACAGATCTGTGACTTCATTCACTAGACTATAATCTATGTATAAATAAATGTACAATCCCATAACGACAGGGGCCAGTGCTGACCATAGTAGATGAGGGCATTCAATACATATCTGTTAAATAATTAAGTGAATGGAAGTAGTTGAGGGCCACTGATGGCTGTATCTTTAGCAACTGCTTGCTTTCTGCTAACATTTTCTGAGCACTTAATAGGCACCAAGTACTGCTGTAGGTCTCCAGCAGCCATGAAGATAGTTAACTCTTGTCCTTAAGTAGTTTGTGACTAAGGGTTGGAGAGAGATTAGCACAACTACCTACAAATAAAACCTCCAGATTCCATTTGGGAGAAAGCAAGGACCCTGTCTTTGAAGTCAGAAAGGAGTGGGAAATGGGGAAGACCCTGATACAGCTCCTACCTGGACACAGCCCTGATCCAAACTGTTCCAAATGAGGTGGAATTCATGTCTTCATGTTCCCTAGTATGACATGAAGGTCACCCAGCTAGTAATGGAAGTGACTCAAAAACCCTGAAATTCACAATGATAGTGGTGGAGAGACCATTCATTGTATTATGGGAAAAGGTGCTTTTGAGGAAACAAAGCTCCTTGGTTGTTTCAGCTTGTCTTCCAATTCGACCCTCTTCCCTGGAATCTAACTATGCCCAAATTTAGCTCTGAGATTAATTCTGTCTTCCTCCTCATTATATTTCACATATTCCCTCAAAATTTCTTTGTTTGGGCCTTAATGTGGAGTCAAGTGACTAACTTCTCCATGTACCTGCTGGTTAATGGATGAACCTGCTCTTGTAACTGAAAGCTGTAACCTGAGTGAATGGTCCCTAAGCAGGGAAATGAGTGGTGAGAATTTCAGACTTGAGGCAGATATTGAGAGGATTGGTATTTTCAATTGTCAATTGCAACAAGTTTCCTTAGGTCCCCTTCCATGCACCCAGGATCCCTCACACCATCCCTTTGTCCCCGAGGGACCCCAGGGTAACTTTCTCCTGAGAATAGTACTCAGATTTCTTGGCTTCAGTGGGGACTTCTGGAATCAAGTAAAAGGCATGAAAGAAACTGAAGTGCCTGACAGAGGGATGTCTGTGTACCTCTTTGCAAAATAAGTGTGTGTGTGCGTGGGGTGAGGGTAGTATAGCAGCAGCCCCCAGTACCATCTGACCACAGATAAGCTACCAAGGTGAAACTTTGAGTCCAGCAATCACAGGCTTAGCAGAGGAGGGCTTAGATGCAATGAAGTTGCTGATTACTCAACAAAGACTCAGCAAGAAAAGTTCTCTACACAGATCACAGATTTCATCCTTGGTAGAAAGGTGCCTATGTAGCTGGAAAAGCCAATAAATACCTGGGGGCTAACTTCCTTTATTTGGAACACACATAATCTCAGCAACCCAAAGACCTTCATCCCACCTCGTGTGAATATTGACATGCAAAGCCTGTGTCAATCTGGCTGGTAGTACTGGATCTCAGTGGTCAATAGCCACATAGAACAAGCCCTGAAGGAAATATGTATTTGGCTATTCTTGAAAGGCTCTTTTGAAGGGACCACTTTTTGAAATGTTTTCCAGCTGTTATTTCCTTTCTGAATAATCTAAGCCTAATTCAATTTATGCACCTTTTTCTTTTCCAGAAGGCAAATTACCCGCATATGGCTTGCTGTAGTTGTGCATATGATCTGCTGGTTTTGGCTGAGAGTTTTACAGAATTGTAAATAAATGACCCCGTCGGTACATGGGAGAAGTGTTCCTTTCACATTACATGGTCCTGCAATTACATGATATGATGGCAGTTAGTAAGATTCTGTGTATTATCTCCAGAGCCCTGGGGTAAAATGGTCTATAGCCATGTCCAAGATGGGTTGGGGCAGGTCCAGCACATTACATGACTGTGAGGGGGTGGTGGCGAACACAGCCAGGAACGTCCATGGGTTACATTTTTTTTTACACCCGACAAAACTTGAATTTGGAAACTGTTCTGTCTGCATACATCACAAAAGCTATTTGTAAAGCAAAAAATGACTATAGATACAACTCTCCTTCTGCTTTAATCATTTTTCCCATCCAGCTCTCATCCCCAGTGTGGTTGTGATGCTAGAGATAGAAGAGGATAAGAAGCCACGAAAACAGGCTGGAGGAGAAGTGGGGATTCAGCACGTAAGTTGCCACCTCCCAGAATCGCTGAGAATCAGGAGTCCTTGAATCGCCTGGGGATGCTGGTGAAAGTGACACCATGCGGGAACAGTAGGTGAATGAAGCTTACCAGGGTCAACGTGCTGCATGGACGTCATTTCTGCCCTCCCACCTGGGGAACCAGCCTCCAAAATATTAGCAACTTGTGGCAAGGCCAGGGCCCATGCTGGGGAGGGATTCACCTTCCCAGTCTCGCTACCCAGACTCTCCCTCCAGACATCTTCTTCCCCTTTAGCAGCTATCAGTTTAATGCCTGCTAACATGTTAATGGAGAGGTAAGGTTTAAGGTGTGCCATTTCCCAGGGAAACTATGTTTTAAAACATCGAACACACACGGATTAAATAATTGAGACATAATAGCCATATGTGAATTCCTGACACTTGTCAGAGTTCTAAATTAATCTGATTTTCTCCTGCTCCCATCTAAAGTCCAGAGCACATGCTCCTGTGTGAGGGAAGACTTTGCTACTCGCAGTGTGGTTCCCAAACAGCAGCATTGATATCACCTGGGAGTTTGTCAGAAGGGAAACCTCAGACTCCTGAATCAGAATCTTCACTGTCATAAAATCCTCAGATGGTTCCTATGCACAAAGAAGTTTGAGAAACATCAGTCTAAGCAAGTGGTTTTCAAACTGTGGGCTGCTACTCATGAAGTCAATTTAGTGGTTGTGACCAGGATTTTGTTTTTTTTGAGACAGGGCCTCACTATGTTGCCCAGCCTGGAGTGTAGTAACACAAATCACAGCTCACTGCAGCCTCGAACTCCTAGGCTCAAGTGATCCTTCTGCCTCAGCCTCCTGAGTGGCTAAGACTACAGATGTGCACCCAGCTATTTTTTTTTCTTTTAGTTTTGTAGAACTACATAGGATCTTGCTTTGTTGCCCAAGCTGGTTTTGAGCTGCTGGTTTCAAGCAATCCTCCTGCCTCAGTCTCCTAAAGTGCTGGGATTTTAGGTAGGAGCCACTGTGCCCAGCCAGGATTTTTTTTAAAAAGCAAATTGCACAGAGAAAATGAGAGTGCACCCTATGTAGTAAATATTGTAAAACTTACGTCTCAATAGCGTATAGATAAATGTGAATGTTGCGTCACTGCATAAAATATATTTTCCCAGTGGGTCATTGTCAAAAATATTTGAAGCCTGCTGATCTTATGACATGGCTGGTTATTTACATATCAAGGCAGTCTATATTTTATTCTTTAACGAAGTTCACCCATCAGATTAATATTTGCAGGTCATTCATTTAATCCCTGTGCAAAGACACTTGAATTAAAACATGCATTCTAATATTCCCTTACTTTTAGCATGAAACTTTATAAGAAATATATGTTGATCAGTGACTATTTAATAAAGATTTACCATATTCCTTCTAGAAAAGAACCTTTCCTGAACAATAGCATGTTACTTTTTATTAGCTAATTTTATTTAACCTATTTTGAGTTTTGACTCTGATATGGTTAAGCTTTATGTCCCCACCCAAATCTCATATTGAATTGTAATCCCCATAATCCCCACGTGTCAAGGGAGAGACCAGGCGGAGGTAACTGAATCATGGGGGGAGGTTTCCCTCCTGCTGTTATTGTGATAGTGAGTTCTTATGAGATCTGATGGTTTTATAAGGGGGTCTTCTCACTTTGCTCAGCATTTCTCCTTCTTGCCACTTTGTGAAGGAGATGCCTTGCTTCCCTTTTGCCTTCCGCAATGATTGTAAGTTTCCTGAGGCCTCCCCAGCCATGCTGAACTGTGAGTCAATTAAACCTCTTTCCTTTATAAATTACCCAGTCTCAGGCAGTTCTTTATAGCAGTATGAAAACAGACTAAAACTGACTCCCAGTTATTTTGGGGTCATATCAAATACTAAATACAGTTGACCCTTGAACAACATGGGTTTGAACTGGGTGCATCCACTTATACGTGGACTTCCTTCTGCCTCTGCCACCGGAGACAGAAACCAACCCCTCCTCTTCTTCCTCAGCCTCAGCCTCAACCTCAACCTACTCAACCTGAAGACAAGGATGAAGATCTTTATGATGATCCACTTCCACTTAATAGTAAATATATTTTCTCTTATGATTTTAATAACATTTTCTCTAGCTTATTTTTGAAGAACATTGTATATAATACCTATAAAATAGAAAATATATGTCAATCAACTGTTCATTATCGGTAAAGCTTCCAATCAATAGTAAGCTATTAGTAGTTATGTTTTCGGGGAAGTCAAAAGCTATCTGCAGATTTTCGACTGCATGGGGTGTTAGGAATCAACTATCACAGTGATTATATTAGTATCATTCTTCTTTTATTTTCTTCTCCATTAACATCTCAATAGTTTTACTATATACTTGTTAGCCACCTCATAGCAGGTCAGAAAGGTTGTCAACCCAGCATAGATTAGAAAATTGGATGGTGGGAAGCAAAAGGCCCTGTGTCTAGACAATTTTCTTGTGACTTTCTGCACCATGGAGGCCCATTCTGTGAAGTCATGTGTGATTCCAAAGTGGGAGAGAATGTGGGGCTGAGTGTCTGTGCTATGTTTATCAGATGGGATTAAACCAGCCCAGTGCATTAATATTCTGAAATACACTTGTGTGTTATGAATGTTTACCTCTTAGGATATGTATACATTGAGGATACCAAAAATATCTACCTTATGGGATTTTGAGAAGACTAAATGCATTAACTGAATTAAATTCACTATATAAACATTCATTCAACTCCTACTGTGTCCTGGGTATTGTGGCAGATGCTGGGAATATGGTAGAAAAATAGTTCCCACTCCTGAGGATTTTCTAGCCTAGAAAGGAAGCAGAGAAGCAAGTACAGTACCTGCCAGGTGCAGTGGCTCACATCTGTAATCCCAGCACTTTGGGAGGCTGAGGCAGGAGGATCGCTTGAGTCCAGGAATTTGAGACCAGCCTGGGCAACACAGGGAAACCCTGTTTCTACAAAAAAATACAAAAATCAGCTGGTCATGGTGGCTTGTGCCTGTGGTCCCAGCTACTTAGGAGTCTGAGATGGGAGGATTGTTTGGGCCTGGGAGGCAGAGGTTGCGGTGGGCCGAGATCATGCCACTGCACTCCAGCCTGGGTGACAGAGCAAAACCCTGTCTCAGTAAAACCCCCAAAAACAAAAACAAAAGAGCAATTACAGTATCAATTCTCATAGTGCAGACAGTCAACAAACAAGTACAGTCATGCATCGATTAACAACAGGGATACATTCTGAGACATGTCTCCTTAGGTGTTTCATTGCTGTGTGAACATCATGGGATGCACCACTTACACAAACCTAGATGGCATAGCCTGCTACACACCTAGGCTATATGGTACAACCTATTGTTCCTAGGCTATGAACCTGTACAGCATTTTATTGATTGAATACTGCAGACAATTGTAACACAATGGTGAGTATCTGAGTATCTAAACAGAAAAGGTACAGTACAAATACTGAATAAAGATAAAAAATGGTACACCTGTATACGGCACTTACTATGAATGCAGCTTGCAGGACTGGAAGTTGCTGTAGGTGGGTGAGTGAGCGGTGAGTGAATGTGAAGACCTGGGACATTGCTACACTACTGTAGACTTTGTAAACAGTGTACACTTAGGTTACACCAAATTTATTTAAAAATAAAGTAACTGTGTTATGTAATGGCCATCACGTCACTAGGTGACGCAGTTTTCAGCTCCCGTATAATCTTAGGGGTCTACCGTTGTATATGCGATCTGCCATTGACTAAAACGTCATGATTTGGCACCTGACCGTACACTGCTTCGATAGTTTCTGAATGTGTTTCCCTACTTCCATTCTTATCCTTTCAGCAACTCTCTATGTGTCCACTAGGAAATGCAAAGTCCTCTTGCAGGGCCTTAAGGCCTTGCCTCGCCCCCATCTGCCTCTGCAAGGCATCTCCTACCCCATTTTGCCTCACTTATTCTGTTCTAGCAACATGGGTGGCCCCATTGCTACTCTTTGAGCACACCAAGCAGGTCAGCCTCAGGGTCTGGCTGTAATCCCTGTGTGGATCACTTTCATCTACAAGGCTCACTTCTCCCTTTGTTCAGGCCTCTGCTTTTACACCACCTTTCCAGAAGGCCCATCTAAAGTACACACTCCCACTCTCTGTTACTTTTTTTTTTTTTTGAGGCGGAGTCTTGCTCTGTCACCCAGGCTGCTGTGCAGTGGCCCAATCTCGGCTCACTGCAAGCTCCACCTCCCGGGTTCACGCCATTCTCCTAACTCAGCCTCGGGAGTAGCTGGGACTACAGGTGCCCACCACCACGCCCTGCTAATTGTTTTGTGTTTTTAGTAGAGATGGGGTTTCACTGTGTTAGTCAGGATGGTCTCGATCTCCTGACCTCGTGATCCGCCCGCCTCAGCCTCCCAAAGCGTTGAGATTATAGGCGTGAGCCACCGTGCCTTGTCCTTCTGTTACTTTTCACTCCTCTACCCTAATTACGTTTCCCCACAGCACTTCTTAGCACTGATATATAGCGTGGTGGTTAATTTTACTGTAAATTTGGGCCACAACACCCAGATATTTGGTCAAATATTTTAGATGTTTCTATGAATGTACTTTCTAGACGAGAGTAACATTTGTATTAGTAGACTGAGTAAAGCACATTACCCTCCATAATGTGGGTGGGGCTCATCCAATCAGCTAAGGGCCTTAATAGAAAAAGACTGACCTTCCAAGCAAGGAGGAATTCTTCTAGCAGGAAGCCTGTGGACTCCAACTGCAATGCCACCTCTTCTGTCTCCAGCCTGCCAGCTTGGCAGTTTTTCCACTTCCAGATCTACAGCTGTGTGAGCCAATTTCTTAAAATAAATCCCTGTCTCTTGGTGCTGTTTCTCAAGAACCATGACTGATACATATATTTCTGTTTGTCTTCCTGGACCAGAAGCTATACTCTACCAGTGCAGGAACTTTGTACCATTCAATACTCTATCCTCACCCTCAATACGTTTTTGTTGAATGAAGTGAATAAGAATTTCAAGTTGGAAAAAAAATGGTGTTAAAGGAAATAAGCAGGATAAAGGTCAATAGGGAGAAAATGTCTTTCTTGTACTGGGTTGAAGTGTCCCCTCAAAATTCTTATCTACGGGAGACTCAGAATGTGACCTTATTTGGAAATAATCTTTGCAGATATAATTAAACTGAGATGAGGTCACATCGCATTAAGCCAACAAGTAGTACCTTTTTACAATTATTTATTTTTTTTGAGAAGGAGACTCGCTCTGTTGCCCAGGCTGGAATACAGTGGTGCAATCTCAGCTCACTGTGATCTCTGCCTCTGGGGTTCAGGTGATTCTTGTGTCTCAGCCTCCCGAATAGCTGGGATTACAGGCATGCACCATCATGCCTGGCTAACTTTTGTATTTTTAATAGAGATGGGGTTTCACCATGTTGGCCAGGTTGGTCTTGAACTCCTGACCTCAAGTGATCTGCCCACCTCAGCCTTCCAAAGTGCTGGGATTATAGGCATGAGCCACAATGCCTGGCCACTAGTAGCATCTTTACAAGAAAAGAAAATTGGCACACGGAAGACTTAGAGAGGAGAACGCTGGAGACCACCATGTGAAGCCGCAGAGGCAGGAGTGTAGAACACCATGTGATATTGGAGGCGAGGAATGCCGAGACTGTGGGCAAACACCAGAAATGACACAGGGATGAGATGGTTGCTCCCAAGAGCCTCCAGAAGGTACCGACCCTACTGACACATTGATTTCAGACTTCCAGCCTCCAGAACTGTAATACAATAAATTTCTGTTGTTTTAAGCCACCCAGTTTGTGATACTGTTTTGGCAGCCTAAGAAACTCATCCACCCCTCCACCAGTTCCCCAGATCTTATGATCCAACTGCCGTCACCCACACATCTTGGAAGAGTTGCCTTTTCCTTGTGGACCACCCAGTGGCTGAGCGCCACTTCCCATTTGGCTGTCCTGTAACCCTGCATGTAGACATGAGCAAGGCTGTGGAAATTTGCACATGGAGCTGAGCTGGGGTGTTTCAAAGTTTTGGGCTTCAAAAGCATAGCGAGCTTTGTCAAAACTGCAGTGTCCTGGTCGAGAAGAAGCAAGCCTCAAATTTTGCTGGGAATCAAGACTGGAACACGTGATGTTACCCAACAGCTGCATAGTGAGATGCCAAGAGGACTGTAAGTGCTCAACCAGCTTTTGGTTGATTAAATTAAGAGGGCTGGAAAAATTATATATGAAGTTGTCTCCCAGATTTCTATCATCTGCTATGTCACCTGGAGCCTTTGTAAAGCTGTTGTATGGGAAAGGCTGGGAGGGGCCATGAGGTCCTGTGCAGCTGGCCTGAATGCTGTTGGCTACTTTGAGCGTGCGGCTCTGGGAAGGAGTGCATTTCGGAGCCAAGGGTGGGCTCCCTTGGCATGAACCCTTATTGGCTCTTGTAGTGCCTAACACTTTGTAGCTTATTGTGGTTTGTAATCGCATATTTAAGTGATTATTTTGTCTGGAAGGATCCTTATCTGTTTTGCCAAAAATCCCCAGCAGGACAGGGATTAAGATGTTTTTGCTCCCAATTGTGTCTGCAGTGCATAGCACAGTGCCTAGATTGCAACAGACACTTACAAATATTTACTAACTGAAGTGAGATGTATAAATACAGGTTAAATTCAGGACACTAAATGCACCCTGCTAAGGATGGCTAAAGTCCCTTTGAAATAAGCTCTCATTTTATCATACCACTACACTTCCCATATGGCCCAATTAGCAAAAATTTGCCTTCTCTTATCTCTACATAGAAGACTATAGCTACCAACTCATGAGAGTTCCTCCCTCCAACTTTATTTTTAAGGTAGTCAACTTTCCCCCCACCCTAAAAGGAAATTTTTTCTTTTTAAAAATACGCTTTATTCAAAAAGAGGCAGACTGGTTCCTGGGGTTTCTGCCCTTCTAGGGGAAAGTGCCACATTTAATACAACTTTTTTTTAAGGGATGGGGTCTTGCTATGTTGCTCAGACTGGCCTTGAAGTCCTGGGCTCAAGTGATCCTCTCACTCCAGTGTCTGGGACTACAGGTATGAGCCACTGCATCCCCCCGAGGAAATCCTACGTGGAATTCTAATCCAAAACAGACAACTAGTTGAACACTGAGTCACTGTGAGTGCAGTGCTGGGGGCAGGGAGCACTCAGTCTTCACAAGCCTCTCATTTGTGAGCTCCTAAGGCAGCTCCAGTGAGCGTCTAGAGGGTTATTGGTTTGAAAATCTCACCCTGGGAATCTCAGCTAGGGAACTGGATCTCTGAGACCCACACTCAGTGGTACCCAGGCCTTCAGACCTTGATTCAGATTCAGATGCTCTGACCACACCCAGACCTCAGGAGGTGGCTGACCCAGATTCCAGATTCCAGCTCTCAAGAGAAATGCACCTCTCCATCTCCTTGTTAACTGGGTAAAAAGATGACTTGCTTCACAAAACCAGGTGTCATGACAAAACACAGTAGAGCCATGTAAGAAAAATAACTTTGTTATTAAGCATATACAATCATATCAAAAGTACGTCATAGTATCACATCCACAATTGTTTGAATGCTAGCTTGACTGTTATATGGACCTGTTACAAATAATGAACAACAGAGCTAATCCAGTACATGACTAGTCCCTGTGAAATAAAAACAGACCCATGGCACACATGAAATTCCTAAGGGGACTTGCTTTGATCCCCTGGGGAATAAGAGGGTCCTTTCCTATGATTTCCCTAGAGCAGTAACATTTGTTGAGGGAGCATGTGAAGTTCATGATTATACGCCTTAACAATCACAGTCATGGTGTGTTTTGTTTTCCAAATGGAAAATTATTTTTTGACTTGTTGTAAGATATAAATATTGACTGTGCCAGGAAAAAATTCATCTATTTCCCTGAACTCATTATTAATAACTTTAGATGGCTCTATTCTACTTGCTGTTTGGCCCGGATTCCTGCTATAACTTTCCTTTTCAGGAAGGTTATCTGAAAGATGTTAAGTCTGCAGACTGAGGCTGCTGTGGTGGTTTCTGAGGCACAGGCTGAGATGTGGGGAGAGATAGTGGGGAGTAACACCCAAAATATGATGGGGGAGTTGCTGCCTGAAAACCCACAGCAATGTCTGGCCTGGGGAAGCCTTCCCTTGCAGCCCTGGGAACAGGGCTCACCAGGCCCACAGTAATTATGAACCTTGGAAATATGACCGAAGCCAGGGTGCTCTTCACTGGCATTTGGTGGGGTAATACTCCCCTCTTCTTCCTTCCAAAACCAATGAACATTTATTATTTACCTGTTGGGCTACGACACACCTGTCTGAGTTTATACAGTAGAAATGACTTCCTTTGGTCAATAAATCCTATGGCAGATGTTGGGCATTAACTCAGAAGGTGAGAAAAGGCACCATCCTCTCTGCAGCCCCACTCACTTTTGGCACAGTATAGGTTATAATTTCTCCCTCTGGAACTGGGAAGGGAGGGGGGTGTTCCTAAACTAAAATGCATGCCCTCCATGTACTATTTTCTTTTTTCTTTTTTTGAAATGGGGTCTCACTCTATCGCCAGGCTGGAATGCGGTGGCGCGATCTTCGCTCACTGCAACCTCCACCTCCTGGGTTCAAGCAATTCTCCTGCCTCAGCCTCCCGAGTAGCTGGGACTACAGGCATGTGCTACCACGTCCGGCTAATTTTTTTTTTTAATTTTAGTAGAGATGGGGTTTTACCATGTAGGTCAGGATGGTCTTGATCTCCTGACCTCATGATCCGCCCGCCTCAGCCTCCCAGTGTTGGAATTATAGGCGTGAGCCACCGTGCCTGGCCCCATGTAGTATTCTTAAGAGCGTATTTTTTATTCCCATTGCTTTCCAAGAACAGAGGTAACTTAGGAGGTCCTGTGAAGAGGATGCAAAAATCGAAGTCAACATTTCTACTAACAGGTTGAGGAGGTGTACAAACATCTTTTTCACTATAAAACATGAAATGCACTGTAGCAAATCTTACCCCAGAAACGGCTTTCCCATTAGTTTTTGAGCAGAAGTCCTATTTAAACAGTAAAGCTTTTTCTATCTAGCTAAAAGATACATTAGAAATAATGATGCCTTATGATGTCCTATCTTTGAAAAATAAAATTTGGGCATAAAGAGTACATATCAGTCTTGCAGTAGTCCAAGTTTTGAAAATCTGAGGATTAAAAATTATTTTCTAAATTAAATTGGTCCAGCAGATTGACGTTATAAAATACAGGTTACTATAAGTTTTGCTGGAGAATATTATCTGGAATAGTTTCATGAAATCCAGATACTACTACTTTCCATTAATTCTTTTAACATATTATTCTAGCCTATGGCCAAACATGCAGTTTGGTTGCATTTTATGAGCATTTCACAATAAAGGTCATATGTCTAAATACAGTTCACTGTCAAAGAAAAGGTATTAAAATTCCTCATTAAAAAAAAAAAATCATAGATGGACCTAGCCATCTCTCATACAGCTTGTGCATCGTTGTGTGTGTGTGTGTGTGTGTGTGTGTTTTAAAAGCATTCATCCATTCACACCCTTTAAATACCATGCTCCACAAGCAGGCAAACATTAAATATATCCAGATGGAAATCAACAGCTGTTCACTTCCTCTCTTTATAAACCCGTGGTTGGCGTGACCTTCTGTCATGAATGTTGAATTTTGCAGAGAGAAGGAGGAAGAAAAGATGCTAGAAAAAGAGCACTAAGAATGTGTTTGCTTTCACTTTAAAAATGCTAGTAGACAGTCACCAGGAATTTTGCATAAATGAGACATAGAGGAGCAAAGTGTTCATCAAAGACTCAGCCACACGCTGACATGAGTCCTGTATTTCCAACATGGTAGGAAGAAGGGAAGGAAGACTGCTGCCACTAGAGATCTGCAAAGCCCCTTCCTATCATTCTTAAGGGAGAAGACTGAAAGGTGACATTCAAACACAACAAGAGGGATATTCTTTTTTTTTTTTTTTAAGACAGAGTCTTGCTCTGTTGCCTAGGCTGGAGCGCAGTAGCGCAATCTTGGCTTGCCCCCGGGTTAAAGCAATTCTCCTGCCTCAGCCTCCTGAGTACCTGGGATGACAGGCATGCGCCACCTCGCCCGGCTAATTTTTGTATTTTTAGTAGAGATGGGGTTTCACCATGTTGGTCAGGCTGGTCTCAAACTCCTGACCTTGTGATCTGCCCGCCTCAGCCTCCCAAAGGGCTGGGATTAGAGGTGTGGGCTACCATGCCCAGCCAAGAGGGATTTTCTTTAAGCAAGCTTTCAAAGTAGTGGAGTTAAATGATGTGGGCTGAAACGTGGAGGCAAAAAAGCCAAAAAGAAATAGGAAAGGACATGGCAGGATGGGAAATTCCAACATGAGCGAATATGAGCGTGAGAATGATCATTTGTGAAGCTCAATATAAAAGTCTCCCGCAAAGGCAGATGAACAGCCACTTTGTGTGTCCAACAAGAAAGTGGACTGCGAGTAACCTATAAACTGCTCATTGGAACCAAGAGGGCCCTCAACAACGTTACAAAGGAGCAGATCATCCTTCTGTTCTCTTGCTCCTGGTGCTTCTGAATGCACAACAAACCTTGGCAGGAACATGCTTCCCTTTGGGACCCAGAGGTGCTCTGAGAAAACACTCTAACTCACTAGGAGGTGGAGAAATAGACCCTTTTCTGAACTGCTTCTCACATGCAGGGGAAAAGAAATCAAAGAGAATGCCTGAAAGAACTGGAACTTGGACTAAATTAAAGAAGGAAAAAATGGGAATAGGAAGGAAGTTTTTGCAAACAACGAAAACCACTGTTTTTTTTTTTTTTTTTCTCCCCATCCAAGATAACTTTCAATAGTGTATTATTCTCAATATGTTAGTGGCAAGCTTGGTTGGCTCCAGACAAAAACTTGTAACACCCAAGGAGAGCAAATTTACCTACTGCTGCTGATGGCGTTAGTGAGGTCAACCCAAGCCAGCAACTTCCTTGCAGCCTTCAGCCCCACTGTATATTGGTTCAGCCTGGATCATGGCACCTAATGGCACCTTCTGGGCACCTGCTCAGAACCAGGAATTCTGTGCCTCTAAGGTCAGCCACTTTATTGAACAAATAATCTCTGATGTATACAGCAGGCTCCACTCTTGATTAAACAGCTTTAAAATATTCTAGCAAACCAGAGCCCACTGTTTTAATGTGAATCCAGGCATTTCACTTTGTTTTTTGAAACGAGGATTTAATCTTCTTCCCTAAATAGGATACTTACAGATAAGCATGGCATGAAACCTTAAGCACCATATTTGAATTTTAGAATGTGGCAATCTATGTAACAGTAAATATGTGACTGTAATTCTTTTCTATCTTCTCTAAATGTCATTCAGTTCTCTCCTCTCTTTAATTGAATTTGGGAAACGTTTGACAAGGGCATACAATATTTAAAATCTACTAGAAGCAATTCTAGTAGATTTGCTACTATATTCTTTAAAAAAAAAGAATTCTCCACCAAAGTACATCTACATGTTTGTCCTCCCCACCCCTTTTTAAATGAAGAGCCCTAATTTTGATACTAGAGGAGTTACGGTCTATTCTGAACACACATCTTAGAAGTAGCCTCACATTTTCTTAGAGCTCACTTTGCCATTTTCCCTTTTGATACTCTGCCAAATTTAACTTGAAGAATTTATGATTTAAGACACTGTGAGAGTACTTAAATCCAAAGTTCCTGGAAAAATAGGATGTAAATGAAAAGTTACAATGCAAACCACTCCAATGAACTCTTAGTAAGAAGCAGGTAAATCAATCATTCATTCCCACGTGTCTGCAGGCCTAGGAGGGGACTCTGAAAATAGTATTGCATCTGGAAGAAGAGGAATAGAGAGATGTCAGGAGAAGAGAAGAGAAAAATGTATGTTTTCTAGGTCTCCAGTGGTGTTTTTTTCTCTTTAGATGGTTTAACTGCAGATGAGTTGATCTTTCTCTTCCTTTGGCATGATGGTGTTGGGATGTGCTATGGATAGAAGTCTCTAGGGGCTCTCAAGTCTCTTGTCTCAGTTCTTCTTGGGTGGTCGTCTCCAGAGCCCAGGTCCATGGCTTCTGGGTAGCTGGGAAATTCCTGAGATAAAGGGAACTCCTCTGCTGAAGAGTGAGTCCGGTGCCCGAACACCTTTTCCTGCAGCTCGGTGATGTCATTGCGGATGTCAGCCAGCATAAGTAGCAGGAAGTCGAAAGAACCAGGGGGTCCCTGTGTACATGGGAGGAATCAAAGCTAGAATACGACAGACAGCAATGGCCTCCGGGGCTCCATGACTTGACCCGCTGCTTGCTGGCAACTACTTTCTCAATAACTGTGCCCCAAATGGAGTCAATATGAGGACTGCTACAGGAGCCTGGGGGTCCTCCACATTGTTTTCTAGTTCTCTCACTTCTCAGATGAGCTTTGGTGATGTATTCACCTTTCCTCCCTCCTAACTCTAGGCTTTATCAAATCCAGTAGAGGAAAGAATAGAAGACAACTCTCCTAAGTTACTTTCCAAAGCAGTCTGGAAGATGCTTATGAAGGCAGCAGAGCAGTGGTTAAGAGACTGGGGTTCTGTTGGGTTTGAATCTCGTCTCTGCTGCTTACTGTGTGGTCTTAATTTCTTGTGGTTCAGTTTCCACATCTATAAAATGGGGATAATAATAGTCCCGATTTCATAGGGTTTTATAGGGTTCATAAGTGAGGATTTAAATAAGTAAATGCATGTAAAGCGCTTTGAGCATAATATGTATTCAAAACGTTATCTGGGCCAGGAGTGGTGGCTCACGCCTGTAATCCTAGCACTTTGGGAGGCCAAGGTGGACAGATAGCTTGAGCCCAGGAGTTCAAGACCAACCTGGACAACATGGTGAAACCCTGTCTCTACAAAAAATATAACAAAAATTTAGCCAGGTGTGGTGGTAGGCACCTGTGGACCCAGCTACTTGGGGGGTTAAGGTGGGTGATCGCTTGAGCCCAGAAGGTCAAGGCTGCAGTGAGCTGAGATTGTGCCTCTGCACTCCAGCCTGGGTGACAGAGTGAGACCCTGTCTCAAAATTATTAAAATGTTTATAAGATGGCCGACTATAAGCACAAACTAAATGAATTGAGAGGATGTTGTAAAGACATCAGCTCCTCATCATCTAGGAAAGGTCCAAACAAAAGCTTCCTAATTTTTCTATGTATTGAGTATCCTTTATCATCATATAGTATTTACTAAGCCTTAATTTTATAGAGTGCTGTGTGGGGCATGGTAAAAAAGAAATGCATAAACACGCATGTTCTGGGCTTGTCAGAAGTTTGTAGTAAAATCATTATCACTTCCCACAACTGCTGCAGCAGCAGCGGGCACTATGGAAGCAGAGCTTATACCGTAAAGCACTAAGACAGGCATAGGATTTTCATATCATTTGACCCTCACAATAGCCACTTGAGGGATGGCAGGTCAGATTCCACTATTGCCACTGCACAGGTGGGGGAATGAATGCCCAGAGACCCTCAGTGATGTGCCGTGGTCAGAAAGCTAGCAGGTAGAAGAGTTGAGATGGGAACCCACGACTTCCACCTCTGTGGCCACAGCTTTTGGATTTCAGAAATGATCCTTCTTCAGAAGCAGTGAAGTGGTTTGAATTTTCTGTGCTTCTGAATACTACTATTTCTCATTTTTAATCTCCCAGACACTATGCATATATGCAGCTGATTTCTTCTCAGATCCTAAACAGCCCTGCATGGTTTTGTGCTTTTTAAGAGGAGATGGCCATCTGACCTGCTAGGGTTGTAGCAGTGGCTAAATTCTCGAGGATGCAGAGTTATGATTTAAACCCATAGATTTCTGGCCAGGCGCGGTGGCTCAAGCCTGTAATCCCAGCACTTTGGGAGGCCGAGGTGGGTGGATCACGAGGTCAGGAGATCGAGACCATCCTGGCTAACACGGTGAAACCCCATCTCTACTAAAAATACAAAAAAATTAGCCGGGCGTGGTGGCAGGCGCCTGTAGTCCCAGCTACTCAGGAGGCTGAGGCAGGAGAATGGCGTGAACCCAGGAGGCGGAGCTTGCAGTGAGCCGAGATAGTGCCACTGCACTCCAGCCTGGGCGACAGAGCAAGACTCCGCCTCAAAAAAAAAAATAAATAAAAAATAAAAAATAAACCCATAGATTTCTTTCCTAGACCTTTCAAATGTTTTATGATAATACTTGGAAACAGACTCATGGCATAGTAGGGTTTTGAGCTTTAGGAAAGACGTTTTAAATGAAGATTAGCCATGATAAAAGAAAAAACAACAACAGAAAACAAGTTTGAAAAATAAATCCAAACTAGCAGCTAAGGCCTTCTATGACTGCCTTCCTAACCACAGAGTTCTGCTCAGGAGGGCTGAGTGGCATCAGGAAGGGGCGGGCCTTTGCTACTAGACTGACCTATAGGCTCATCAGAGCTGCATCCCTGAGAATGTTTCCCTGGGGAAGCAGGACACAGAATGCTACTTACTGGAGACCCTCTGGGCCCAGGCGCTCCTCTCTCCCCCTAAAAACAGAAAGGCCAGGGTTAGCTTTCTAGAGCACGTGGATACCACAACAATAGTCTCTATTTATACACCCACCATAACCACTTCCCTGCACAAAACAACAAATATTTTCTATAGAAAACATATGTAAAACTGAGCTGGACTCACGGGACCACTTATTTGAACAAGACTGCTTGGGTCAAGTGTTTCTCATTCTGATTTCCCTTGAGCCCATATATTTTCAAACCTTCCTGGCAAGAGGAACGTTCCTATTTCCCAGCAGCATGTGGAGTAACAAACTTTCTGAAATATCTCACACTGACTTCTTTGTGAGGCAAAAAAGAGAAGGCAGCTCTCAGAGGGGAACCACCCTGCTTGCAGAAAGAATGGAACATCTCCTGTTCCTGACTTGAAAATCTCACAGAAATGGAAACACACAAAACGCTATCCTGTAAAGCAACACTGGTTAAAGAGAAAAACACATGTGAGTATCACAATGCACAGGCTCATTTAAAATTTATAGGGGTCATTTTTCCTATGACTGGTTGTGGTGGTTGTTTTTGTCTTTGGGGTTGGTTTCGGAATTTAAGAAAATGGCTTTTCAGATTTTGTTCCCAGCTTTGGAGAAAAAGTTATATCTGGTATCTGTGTTTCACTTTTGCTGCATGCAAAATGGGGATGGTAAACAGTAACTGGTGAGCTTTCCTCGATGTCAGTGCAAGAGGTAGAAAGTGAGAGATCTTCAGGCCAGGAGCGGTGCCTCATGCCTGTCATACCAGCACTTTGGGAGGCCGAGACGGGCAGATCACCTGAGCTCAGGAATTTAAGGCCAGTCTGGGTAATACGGTGAAACCCCATCTCTACTAAAAAATCCAAAAATTAGCCGGGAGTGGTGGTGCATGCCTGTGGTCCCAGCTATTTGGAAGGCTGAGGCAGGAGAATTCGGCTTGAGCCCGAGAGGCAGAGGTTGTAACGAGACAAGATTGTGCCATTGCACTCCAGCCTGGGTGACAGAGCAAGACCATCTCAAAAAAACAAAACAAAACAAAATCGAACGTGAGAGACCTTTAGCTTGTGAGGACCACTCATAAGGCTTACCTTAGAACCATCTCGTCCTGGTGCACCTGGTGGACCCTACAATACAAAAGGATCTGGTTTAACCACAGGGAAAAGCATGGGACAAAAACACATTTTCCCCCGAACAGGAAGTGGATCTCTGATAAGATACTGACCACAGGGCCCCTCCGGCCTTGTTTAATGTGGGACAGATCAGGAGATGGTCCCATGGGTCCCATTGAGCCCCGTGGACCGGGCTGCCCAGGAGGGCCTGGCATACCGGGGAAGCCTGGGCTTCCCTTTGGTCCTGGTGAGCCTGTAATCAAAGAACACCTCATTAGCTCACAGCACATGAGAAGGACGAAGGGCCCTGGCTAACAAGAGTCCAGGGCCCCTGCAGTCATTTCTCTTTGTACTCTCTCTGCCTTTGCCTTCTGACATCTGCATCAGGATGTCCCACGGGCATTTTAAACTTGATATGGTCAAAAGCAGCTTCCCCATGTTCCTCTCTTTTCACAGACCGCCAGTCACCCATCCACTCAAGCCAAAACCTGGAGAGTCTTCCTCTATATTTCCCTATTTCTGCAACCTCATTTTTGAATCAGTGGCCAGCTCCTGTGCATTTTACCTCTTTAACATCTCACAGCTGTCTGCTCCCTTCTCTCCACTGGATCACAGCCGAGTAGTGGCCACCACAGCAGAGAAGTGGTGATCGCGGCAGGACAGCAGTGAAGAGACAGGTTTTAGCATCAGGGAGACGTGGGTTTGAATCTGACAAGTTGCCTGAGCTATCTGAGCTTTAGTTTCTCATCTCATCTGGAAAGCTGGGCTGATAAAAATCTTCCTTACGGAGTAGTTGTATTAAATGAGATTTCAGATATACGCACACCACTTAGTATAGTACTTCCCACATAGTACTAAAACAAATCTGTTAGGCCTTCCTTATATTTGCCTTGACTCTTGCCTCATTGCTAGTCTCTCTGCCCCCCAGCAGCCTTGTCTACCCCTCGCCCATTTTTGATATTTCTATAGGGATGACATATCTAAAACAAGTCTTACTATGTAACCCACCTACTTTCAATCTTTTGGTGCAGATGTCTCAAGGCACTGGGTGGGTCAGCAAACTCACTCTTTCTTGCAGGCCCCAGAGAAATATCCCTTACTTCTTAGTGAGGGGTAGGAAATGTTCATCTGGCCAAGATTTGCCAGGGATAGAAGGCATGCTGGGGGATGAGTCGGCGGGTGTGGGGAAGATCATCTCACCCCAAGGCCCAGAAGCATAGGTCATGCTTAGGATTGCAGCTGGAGCAGGAGAACTGAGAATGTCCCCTTGCCCCACAACTCTAGCATGAAGTAATAGCAATCTACCACTGGGGGAAGGGCAACAGTGTGGGGAGAGAACCCCTCTGTGGCACAGGTATGTATGTGTAGAGGCTGCTGAAAGCTCAGAGTATAAACACTGAGAAAAATCCACTGGTAACCTAGGCATCCACTAAGCATAAGGTAACAGCATCCTACCACTGGAGGAATTATTTGAAGACTGGAACACAAAGTAAATGTAGTGACAATAAGGCCAAAACCCAGCTGTTATTCAGTAGGCTGACTTCACTTCCCATGGCAGTGGCCTGACAAAAGAAGAGGGTATCCATCTCCAGGAGTGATAACTACATACCTCAGTCTCTACTGTTTCTCTGCAAATGATGTCTGGCGTTCAATCCAAAACTTTCAGGCACATAGAAAAAAGGGCTGGGCACAGTGGCTCATGCTGTAATCCCTGCACTTTGGGAGGCTTAGGCGGATGGATTACCTGAGGTCAGGAGTTCGAGACCAGCCTGGCCAACATGGTGAAACCTCATTTCTACTGAAAATACAAAAATTAGCAAGATGTGATGGTGGGTGCCTGTAATCCCAGCTACTCGGGAAGCTGAGGCAGGAGAATTGCTTGAACCTGGGAAGCAGAAGTTGCAGCGGGCCAAGATTGCACCATTGCACTACAGCCTGGGTGACAGAGTGAGACTCCATCTCAAAAATAAAAATAAAATAAAAAAAATTCAAAACAAAAAACCCATTGTCAAGTGATAGAAGTGATAGAACAATCAGCAGGACAAGCCTCAGAGGGGACCCAGATGTTGGAATAATGAGATATGGGCTTTAAAATAACAGTATGTGAAAGGGGCTGGTGGAAAAGATAAACAGCTTCTCTGAACAGATGAGGGATTTTAGCAGAGAGATGGAAATTAAAGGAAAAAAGTCAAATGGAAATATAAAATACAACATCATATATGAAAACGATATAAGCTCATCAGCAGACTGCTCGCAGCTGAGCAAAGACTCAGTGAACTTAAAGTAAGTCAATACTTACTCAAAGAGAATGACAAAGAGGAAAATAAAATGAAGCATCCAAAAGAGGTGAGATAATATCGAACCATCTAAAATAAGTGTAACTGGAGTCCAAGGAGAAAAAGAAAGCCCTACAGTGGCTCCCCTCTGCGTAGAGAATAAAGCTCCAACTCCTCAGCATAGTATCCTTGTTCATGCTTGTCTTTCTTGCCAGCATTTTTCCCACAATTGCCTCCTTGCCCCATAGTCCCATCCTCCCTGAATAAACCATGCTATGGCATACAATCCAGCTAACACTATTCTCTCCTTTTGTGCCTTGTCTCCATCACCACAGATCACCTGTCTCCAAAAACATTTTAACATCTCCCCCATCGTACCAACAACTATCATCAGACAGGCACAAAAATAGATGACTTGTTAAACTTGGTATAGTCTCAGTGTTGTGTTGATACAGACCTCTGAAAGTACGAATTAACTGCTTACTTCATTGCACACGCTTGCAGTATATCTATAGTATAATTTATGCATGTTTATATACTTTCATGCACTGCACATGTGTTTTCTGTTTATGCATATCATTTTCTTCTGAGCATTCTTAACATTTAAAAATCGGGGCCAGGTGTGGTGGCACATGCCTGTAATCCCAGCACTTTGAGAGGCTGAGGTGGACAGATCACTTGAGGTCAAGAGTTTGAGACCAGCCTGGCCAACATGGTACAACCCCATCTCTACTAAAAATACAAAAATTAGCTGAGCTTGGTGGCAAGCGCCTGTAATCCTAGCTGCTTGGGAGGCTGACGCAGGAGAATTTCCTGAACCTGGGAGGCGGAGGTTGCAGTGAGCTGAGATTGTGCCACTGCATTCCAGCCTAGGCAACAGAGTAAGACTCCATCTCAAAAACAGATAAATAAATAAAAATAAAAATTGGGAGATTTCATATAAAAATCTGGGTGCCCGGCTCTGGTTTGAAACAGGAAGCACAAAAACCACAATTCCATCAGCAGCACAACCAACTGGAGTTCTCAGTAGGGGCGGCCCCTTTACGTGGGGTGAGTGCTCTCCGTTTGGTTCAGTTCCCTTGCTTCCGACTGCTCCTGCCCAGCTCCCTTCTACGTATCCATGTGACCTGCCCATCTCTGTAGAGGCTGAGGGGTTTGGTTTTTAAATTCTTTTCAGAGGCCTGTATCGACACAGCACTGAGACTATACCGAGTTTAACAACAAGTCATCTGTTCTCATGCCTGTCTGATAATAGTTGCTTGCATGTGTGCCAAAAAATGGTCATACCACCCTATTATGGAAGCTGATGGGGAAGAGGCCTTTAGGCGTCATCTACGTTGACCCACAGCAGACAGAGTTGTAAACAGCCGCTTTGTATTGGGTTGGGTTTGCGGCGTTTCCCCACTTGTGTGTGGAACACAGCATGTCTGCCCACACCGGGGACTCGAGGGGATATCTTGCTGGCTCAAGGGCCGTGGTTATGTAAACTCTGGGGCAGCACCTGGGGGCAGACATCAGCATGTTCACCTCTGCTTTAGGCCTTGAACATCAGCTGGGGGGATGAGGGAAGAGACAGTGGGGACCTGGCGAGCATTTTTAAAAACCTGTGATAAAAAATACACAACACAAAATTTGCCAACTTTTTTTTTTTTTTTTTTGAGATGGAGTCTTGCTCTGTCACCTAGGCTGGAGTGCAGTGGCGTGATCTTATCTCATTGCAACCTCCATCTCCCGGGTTCAAGCAATTCTCCTGCCTCAGCCTCCCAAGTAGCTGGGATTATAGGTGCCCACCACCACCTCTGGCTAATTGTTTGTATTTTCAGTAGAGACAGGGTTTCACCATGTTGGCCATGCTGGTCTTGAACTCCTGACCTCAAGTGATCTGCCTACCTTAGCCTCCCCAAAGTGCTGGGATTACAGGCGTGAGCCACGGCCCCCAGCCCATCTTAACTAATTTTTAAATGTAGTGTTTAATAATGTTAAGTACATTCCCATTATTGTGCAACAGATCTCTATAACTTTCTCATCTTGTAAAACGGAAACTCTAGACCACTGAATAACTCCCCATTTTCCACTCTGCTCAGCCCCTGGTAACCACTATTCTACTTTCTGTTTCTATGAATTTAATTATTTTAGATACCTTATATAATTAATGTGTCATTTTTTGACCAGCTTATTTCACTTAACCTAATATCCTTAAGATTCATCTATATTGTAGCCTATGTAAAAATTTCCATCTTTTTAAAGACTGAATAATATTCCATTGTATGTGTATGTCACATTTTGTTTTTCCATCTTATCCATTTGGGTCGGACACTTGGGTTGTTTCAGCCTCTTGGCTATTGTGAAAAGTGCTGCTATGAAGATGGGTGTGCGAGCATCTCTTCAAGATCCTGCTTTTAATTCTTTGGGGTATATACCCAGGAGTGGGATTTCTGGATCTCATTCATAGATATAGTTATAGATATAGATATTTTTTGAGTTAGGGTTTCTGTTGCCTAGGCTGGCCTCGAACTCCTGAGCCCATGTGATCCTCCTGCTTAAGCCTCCTGATATGTTTAATTTTTTGAGGAATCTCCACACTCTTTTCCACAGTGACTGAACCATTTTACATTCACATCAACAGTGCACAGGGTTCCAATTTTTCCATATCCTTGTCAATATTTATTTTCTCGGGGTTTTTTTTTTTCCTTTTTTTTTGTTTTTTTGAGATGGGGTCTTGCTCTGTCACACAGACTGGAAATGCAGTGTATGTTCATGGCTCATTGTGGCCTCGACCTCCTGGGCTTAAGCCATCTTTTACACTTCAGCCTCCTGAGTAGCTGAGACTATAGCCTGGCTAGTTTAAATTTTCTTTTAATCAGACAGGGTCTCCCTGTGTTTCCCAAGCTTGTATTTTTTGAAAAATAGTGGCCATCCTAATGGGTGTGGGGTGGTATCTCACTGTGGTTTTAGTTTGCAATGCTCTAATGATCAGTGATGTTGAGTATCTTTTAATATGGGTTTTGGCCATTTGTATATCTTCTTTGGAGAAATGTCTATTCAAGTCCTTTTCCCATCTTTTTAATCAGCTGCTTTTTTTGTTGAATATTGAAGTTCTTATACATCCTAGATATTAACCCCTTATCAGATATATGATTTACAATTATTTTCTTCCATCCTCTAGGTTGTTTTTGCCCTGTTGATTTTCGCTTTGAGACACAGAAATTTAAGTTTGATGTAGTCCCATTTATCTACTGCTTTTGCTGCCTATGCTTTTGGGGTCATATCAAGAAATCGTCACCAAATCCAATGTCATAAAGCTTTCCTCTATGTTTTCTTCTAGGATTTTCATAGTTTTAGGGTCTTCCATTTCACTCTTTAATCCATTTTGAGTTAATTTTTGTAGATGGTGTAAGGTAAGAGTCCAACCTCAATCTTCTGCATGCAGAAGGACATTGTGTTTTAACCCATTTTAGATCATCAGCTCTGTGACAGCTTGAATTGTGTCATTTATTAGCATATCCTCAGATAGTCCTGGATACATAGTAGGCTGCTTAGTAAATGCTTTTTATTAAGTGATTGCATTGAAGAGACTGAGAAGATTGCTATGCTATACTTGTCTCATAATTGTTCTTTTAAATGCACATAATAATTACTTTTTGACCATACCTAACGCCTAGTACTGACAGAGTAGTGACAAGATGGAATGACAGTCAGACTCCAGCAAATGAAACAAAGAAACAGATACTTTAGACTTTTCATATTTAGATAAGTCTTTTTTAGTACACAGAATAATTAAGCCAAAGTTAAAAGCAGTCAGTGTTCCATCCAAACATGTCTCATACCCCTACTCTTAATACTGGTTCCAGGTATATCTACAATGAGTTTGGAAAGGGTGCCAGATCTCTCCTTTTACTGGATATTTTACCTCCAGTAGCACATAAAAGAGGTCAGAGATATCTCACCTACATTTACATAGTCAGTACACTACAGAGATCATAGTATGTCAAGTGCATTCGAAATGTGGGCCTTTGATGTACAAATGGCAGCACCTTATATATGGCAGTGGAGGCCAGAAAGCAGCAGCCGCCCCCTTACCACCAAAGCTAAACAGATTCCAACCCACAGTAGTTTCCTGTATTGGTGGTCCAGTCTGATTCACCACAGGCCTTGGAACTGGACTTTAATTTCAGGGTGAGAGAAAGCCTATTAGCTTTCTAGCTTCCCTACTAAGTCTCAATGGTGGGTACCACAAACACTGAAAGTTAAGAGAGAGAAGGAAATGGGTTTGGAATGTCCCCATTCAAAGGCCGGGTATGTTGCAAAAGCTTATTCATCCTCAATCACTCTCTGCTCCATCAAGGACCCTGGACAGCTCAAACCATGTTGTAAGCCAGATGGCAGCATTGGAGTAGCAAGCTTGCAAGGCATTTATTAAGCAACACAGCCAGTGGCTCCCCTGCTCCTACACTTGGTTTTGTTCTAGTGATCTAGAGCCTGGAGTTGACTTCCTCCAGAGAAGCAAAGCAAGAGCATTCTCTTAGAGGAGGGTGGAGAGCACCGTGCTAGGAAGCAGTTTATAAGGAGAGACGTCAGTCTGTTTAGAAGCAGCCAGAGGGTGCCTGTGTGAAGCATTTGCTGGAGAAAACTCCACCATGACCCAGAGTACCTCAGGCCAAGGGAATGAACGAAGAAAAACCAAATCCTGAACCGTCTTATTCTCTGGACGGACTGAGATCCAGGCTTGTGTTTGAAGAGTTCAAGACATAAGTGGAGAGGAAACACACCGACCCTCTGTGAAGAACTCTGACCTTTTGTTTTTGCTGACTTTCCAACTGAAAATCCACCTGTGTCCTTCCTCTCTGGGCAAATTCTACCAGTCTCCCACGTCCAGATCAAACCTAAATGCCGCTGACCATTGCAGGCTACAGTGCTCACTCCCTACCAGCTCCCACAGCAGGAAGCATCTGTGCACTTACCTGGAGGGCATGTGGATACTGTTTTATTTATTTGCATTGGCTCTATATGTCTGGTCTTCCCAATTCGGATGTCAAGAGGTCATTCATAACACCTAGCACACTGCTAAGCAATGATAGCCAGGGATAAGGCACTCAAAGGTTTAGAATCATTTGCTAACATTAATGTCATTTCCCTTACCAGTGTGGAGAAAAAAATCCATTGCTTTATCTATGGAGGTACTCAAAATATAAAATAACTTGGAACTATTTTTTTAAGTTCTCATTGTATATTTCCTGATGAAATGATAGGATGTTTGGGATTTTCACCCAATTAATAAGTGTGAATCTTCAGTAACAGCATACTGAATGAAAGAAGCTGAAAGTATACATTCACAAGAACATATATATAAAAATTAAAAGATTCCAGTGATACGGGGTTCTAGAACAGGTGAGACCACAGTGAAAGAAAGCAGCTCAGTGTCTGCCTAGACTGGGTGTTGGGGAAGCGGACACGTGCACATGGACACAACGGAGATTTCTGGGGTGATAGAAATGTTCTATATCTTGAAATATAGGATGGGAGTTAAATGGGTAAATACATTTGTTAAAACTCAAACTGTAATTTAAACGAGTACATTATCTATCACCTGTATGTCAATACAGTCGACTTGGAAAAACGTATAGCTAGGTATAAAAATAAATATAGGTATAAATATGCAAACAAATAAGGGAAGGTAGAAGGAAGACTGGGGAGTAGCAGGAAGAGGCTGGCTCTGAGTTGTTAGAATTGGGCGAGGAGCCCCGAGCAGGGGGGACTTCATAATACTGTTCCATTTTTGTATATGTTAAAATTTTTCCAGAAAAAAGTTTAAGATAGTTTTCTTTTTTTTTTTTTTAACTTAAAATGATCTTTAGGAATCTTATCCAATCCCAGGACAATGACCTTTTTCTCCCAAATTGCTATTGGCTATAAGGGTTTCTCAGGCTTGAGGGGCTATTTCCCAAGGTCCTGTCATTGCCTGGGTGTGTGGTAGCCCTATGGACACCTGCCTCGTTTCTCCTCGATGGAAGCTGGAGAACACTGTCCAGCCCCCAGCAAATGTGAGCTTTTGGAGGGCTTTTTCTGATGGTGATCACCCTCCTGTGCCCTCCTCTACACTCACCGGGTGGGCCCTGGCCCCCCGGCAGGCCAGGAGGTCCAGGAAGGTAGGCGTTTGAGGCCAGCACCTTGTCACCGGTGATATACTTGCCCAGGTCAGCTGCATTGTTGGGGAGCAGCGCAATCTGCAAGGAGAAGAGGAAGCCTCGGTCAGGAAGCAATGGCAGGGGAGAGCCTCAGCATTTGTCTTGCTGGTAGAAGCTGCAAAGCCTTTTCATGAGACATATGTATATACTTTTTACTAGAGCTAGTTAGAGCTCAGGGAAACCATAAAGAGCCTCTTTCTAAACCTAGAGGCCTTCTAGGGCAAACAACTTGCACGACATTACTCAGCTAGTTAGTAGGTGAGCTTAGATAAGCTCCAGATGGCCTACATATCACTAGAACTCATTATGATCATAATTAATAGGATCTACTTATTTCATACTCTCAATTTGTTAATTATCTATTTTATGTCTCAAACATTTATTGAGCACCTACTATGTACAGGTCCTGTGCTTGGTTCTATGGCTACAGTGGTGACCAAGACATGGTCCCTGCCCTTAAAGAACTCTCAGCCTTGGGAGCCAGGACCGAGAATGTGGCTGACGGTTCCCCTGCACACCCGGAGCTGACCTTCAGTATAACTGGGCAATAGTGACTGTGGTGGTTGTAAAACGTGTCCACAAATTCTTTGACACTTTGTGATCATGTGAGTCAATTCTCCTTAGTAAACTCCCTTTCATATATACAGCTGCCCCATTAATTCTGTCCCTCTAGAGATCCCTACTACAATTCCCCTGTGACTGTTACTCAGAATTCAGTAGGGATGACTGTAAGAATCAAAATCTTGTGCAATCTGAAAGTCAGCTTTGTACAATTTCAAGTCAGGGCTCATGATTCAGAGTCACCACTGTGTTCCTGGGATACATTTAAAACAGTGCTGACATCATTGTGTCATAGCAATAGACCACCACAACCTGCAAGTGGGTACCTGTGGCCCTGGGGAGGAAGAGGAGTGAACCAGTGAATGAGGGAAATGGATCAGTCAATCTACTGCAACCATGAGGCAATGGGTCAACACTGGCAGCTGAAGCCTGATGCAATTTTATCATCTGCTTCCAACTGAGACACTGAAACATGGATCCCAACCTTGGGTGTTGCCATGAGGCAGACTTACCTTTAAATCTCAGCCCTGCCACGTTCTACCTGTGGAATCTTGGGTAAGCTACACAGCCTGGATTTCCTTATCTATAAAACGGGGATGGTAACGGCCACCTAGAAGCACTGCTGGAGGGTTAAAGTGATGTTGTCTTTAACGTGTCTGACTCAGTGTCCAGCCATTGTCATAGACCCAGCAGAAATACTGTCTGGGGGCCTGGGCACTGTGGCTCATGCCTCTAATCCCAGCAGTTTGGGAGCCCAAGGTGGGCGGATCACTTGAGGTCAAGAGTTCGAGACCAGGCTGGCCAACATGGCGGAACCCTGTCTTGACTAAAAATACAAAAATTAGCTGGGTATGGTGGTACATGCCTGTAGTCCCAGCTACTCGGGAAGCTAAGGCAGGTGAATCACTTGGACCCAGGGGGTGGAGGTTGCAGTGGGCTGAGATCCCACCACTGCACTCCACTTCAGCCTGGGTGACAGAGGGAGACTCTGTCTCAAAAAAAAAAAAAAAAAAAAAAGCTAACTGGGGGCTGCTCCTGGCTTTGTTCCTAAGTAGCTTTGTGACTTTGGTAAGTCCCTTCATCCTTCATTTTCAAGTCTACAAAATGTGCAGTTTCAACACATGATCAAGTCTTCATATTCAAAATTTTGTAAACAGAACCTCAGGATGAGACCTGCACACAGATGGGCTCCAGAGATGCTCCCCTGTTCCCCACCTATTTCCCCCAGTCCTCTTTGCTTGGTTTGGCCTCTTGTAAAAGTTACGAGGTAAGGTGGCAAACGCTGACCTCAGTGTCCCGGCTGACCTCCTGCTGGGTGGCTGCATCCTGGCTCCCTTCAGCCCCTCTGTGCGGTAGCAGAGTGAGTGCAGAATGAAGGCACTGCTACTTTAGAGGTGGCTGTCCAGAATCTCTGGCCCCACTTTCTGCATAAACACAGCAGAAGATGGGCTGTGGGATGCTAGGAGTTTGGGAGGAAGGTTGTAGTAATGTAAAAAGAGTCTGCATTTCCCCTGGATTCCAGTCAATGGAATTATATGTATCATTTATCTCATACTAGCCTTTGTAAGAGAGCTTCTGCCTCAAAGAGCCATTGGGATGAATCCATGAGATGCCTCTTATAAAGCATTTTGTAAAGAATGCTAATAAATAATATTTTTACTTGCTAAACATTTGTAGAGCTCTTTCTAGATGGATGGCACTGTTCTCAGTCCTTTGTGAATATTAACATTTGATTATCATAAAATCTTTAGGCAGTAGGTATTAATGTTGTCCTTTTTAAAAAGTAGAACTGAGTCACAGAGAGGTTAAGTAACTTACCCAGAGTCACACAGCCAGCAAATGGTGGGTCTAGAATTTAAACTTAGCCAATCTGCTTCCAGAATCTGTGCTCCTAACCACTAAACCAAGCGGCAACCTACAGTCACTTTTTAAATTTTTTTTCAAGACAGAGTCTCACTCTATCATCCAGGCTGGAGTGCAGTGGTGCGATCTCAGCTCACTGCAACCTCCGCCTCCCAGGTTCAAGTGATTCTCCTGCCTCAGCCTCCCGAGTACCTGAGATTACAGGCTCCTGCCACCACACCCAACTAATTTTTATATTTTTAGTAGAGATGGGGTTTCACCATGTTGGCCAGACTGGTCTCAAACTCCTGACCTCAAGTGATCTGCCCTCCTTGGCCTCCCAAAGTGCTGGGATTACAGGCATGAGCCACTGCTCCGGGTCTACAGTTACTTTAACATGGATTCCCAATAATCCTGGGAAGACCCATTTTACCAGCAGCAGAGGAAACCACAAATTATTGAGAAGCCATATAACTGCCTGAGGCAAAGGTGGCGCTAGAGCGAGCAAGTGCAGCCATCACGCTGCAAATCTACTCACTTGAAATCTTAGGGGCCTCTATATTCTCAGGCCTGACTGTTGGCCCTACTCCCTTCGGCCATCGTTTGCTGATTTAACACCATTGGCATGGTTTCCCCAGAAGACAGTAAGTGCCAGGCCTTTCTTTCTGGAGTCTCCCTTCCCAGGGGGACTCTCTGCAGCAATTTGACTCTCAAATCCAATAGTCCCTGCTGCCAGAACACAAGCAACTTAAAAAAAAAAAAAATGGAGAGGAGAGTTGGCTCTTAATTTTAAGTGCTCTTGTGGGACAGAGACCCATCTGAAAGGAAAATGACAGGCATCTCATCTATCCCCACACTGTCCCTTTCTCACCACATCACTCGTTTTCTTCCCACACCACAGAAGAAGTGGTGAGGTGGAGGCACTGAGGTCTATACAGCATTTAAAAACATGTTTTTATTGCAAAATAAAGCAAAGAACCTGGAAACCTCACAACACAAATATATCACTTAGCAAACTGTTATAAAGCAAGCACCCCTTTAGGTGCAGCAAACCACCATGGCACACATTTAACCCATGTAACAAACCCACCCAGCCTGCACATGTGCCCCAGAACTTAAAAATGAAAGTAAGCACCCTTTTAAAGAACTCCCGAATCAATCAACAGAACTTTGCCAGCCACCCCGGACCCCCTCCTTCCACGTGCCCCATCCCAATCAGTCTCCTCTCTTCCCCAACAAGTCACCGCTTTCCTTTTATCACTTCCTGTGTTTTTAAAAATAATGTATCACCCAGCTGTGCATACCTAGACATTATGGCTTAGTGTTGCTCATTTGAAAAGCGATAGGTCTTTTAAGTTTCCTGTTGTCTGCAGACTGCCAGAACCCAGGGCATGTGACCTGTTGTGTTTCCCACGGTTGGAACGTTGCCGACTGGACATTCGTGGTGTGGTTCAACGTGTTTAAACAGCATTTTATGCTGTGGGGTTGGCCATGATCTAGGACTGCTGGCATTTCCTTCTTGGCTAATGTTTATTTGGGCAGATATCCTATGTTCTTTTGTGAACAAATGGCATTAGCAGCAGCAAGACGACATTAAAAACCAACTGACAGGCCGGGTGTGGAGGCTCATGCCTATAATCCCAGCACTTTGGGAGGCCAAGGTGGGTGGATCACAAGGTCAGGAATTCAAGACCATCCTGGCCAATATGGTGAAACCCTGTCTCTAAAAATACAAAAAAATTAGCCTGGTGTGGTGGTGGGCACCTGTAATCCCAGCTACCCGGGAGGCTGAGGCAGAGAATTGCTTGAACCCGGGAGGAGGAGGTTGCAGTGAGCCGAGATTGCACCACTGCACTCCAGCCTGGGCGACAGAGCGAGACTCCGTCTCAAAAACAAAACCAAACAAAAACAACAACAACAAAAAAACCAACTGACAATCCAAACACTGGCACCAGAGTAGAAGTGAGAGGACCTAGGTTTTAGGCCTGCCCTCTTGGACAGTCACTTCACCTCTCTGAGACCATCAGTGTCTTTTCCACGGGGTCATGGTGCTAATTAAATGTGATTCTGGATATAACACTTTCTAGGCTGTAGAATGCAAGACATTCTAATAGGAACCTTTAGAAATGAGTTGCTCCTCATAACATTCGATGAAAGTCTGCATTAGCTTGGGATTGCCACAGTGCATTTGCAGAAAGATTTTGCTATAACGTAGAACGACTCTAGTCCAGCTCAATTGTGTAAGAGTTACTGGAGTATTAAGATGACCTTGTGGATTTTTATATAGCTCTCCAGCAGGGTCTTTGAGGGTGACAAGTATTTCAATGCAAGTTTCTCCACTTCTTTTAACATTTTTATTTTTATGCATCACAAAAAAACATGGCAGGGAGGTTAAGAGAAAACCACACATTGTTTTAGCAACTGAATTTCGGAACAACTTGTGATATTTAGCCCCCTTGTTCCTAATCTTGGCTGGAAATAAATTCCCTAAGGCACATAGATTATTTCCAGGGAAGGAAATAATCTATTTATTTATTTCCAGGGAGGGTAGCTTTATGTCGTGAGAGGTACACCTGGAGATATTGATCAACTGCCTGCCCCAAGCCCTTCCGGCTTATGAAATGCAAACTTACTTCTTGCTGGAACCCTTCTCTGGGTTTGTTTAATACAACTAACATCAACCTAAGCTCAAACTGGGGATATCTGTGTTGGATGTATTTATTTCTGTCTCTGTGTTTATAGTGATAGACAAGGTTTTCTGCTTAGTCTTCCTGTTAGGATCATAAGCTATTTAGGGTTAAATCTATGTTTTATTCATAATTATCCATCAGATATATACATGTTTCTGTTAAGCAGATCATGTCGTCAGTGTTGTAAAAAAAGGCTTGCAAACCATTTCTCTTCTCAGCCTGTTGATTTACTGAACTGGTAGCTGTGGTTTTCATTACGGGCTTGCTGCATGTTTGTTGAACATGGGAAAGAGATACCATCTCAGGCTTACTCTCAAGCCCTTTAGAATTACTGGATGCCAAAGTTCAACAGGGCAGATACACCTCTCTCATGCGCTAAGAGCCTTGAGTGGGAGCAGTTAAACAAACCAAGAAGATTATGTTTCATCAGTGTAAGGGTGACTTCTGAGTCACTGACAAACTAGCAAATTAAGCCATCTTAGGTACAATAAATACTGTTTATCTGGGTCCAGGACAGTTGTTCAAGAAGTCAGATCACCAGATCCATCCTGGGGCATTACTCACAGCAGAACGGTGTTACTAGAAATCTGTTATACTGTCAGGCATTCACACAGACTTTTACAAAGTGCACTGGCCCTCATCTTTGATGACATGAAGTTCCCACAGGGCTGCTTTTCTAGGTGCAGGGAGCTCAGAAAGGGCAAAGGCTATAATTTTTAAAAGTGAAAAAGAAAGCTACTGCAGAAATTCCTCACCAGC
Organism: Chlorocebus sabaeus; assembly: GCF_047675955.1. Taxonomy (NCBI): domain Eukaryota; kingdom Metazoa; phylum Chordata; class Mammalia; order Primates; family Cercopithecidae; genus Chlorocebus; species Chlorocebus sabaeus. The sequence continues at coordinate 21,025,249 of NC_132921.1, read as the reverse complement.
TTATGGCAGTTTATAGAGACAATATTCTCCATAAATAATATACAGATCTTAGATAAAACAGAATCACGTAGGTCTTTCCCAGGACATGTCTGGAAATTTGTTTTTCGAGTTGGAGTTTCGCTCTTGTTGCCCAGGCTGGAGTGCAATGGAGTAGTCTCAGCTCACTGCAACCTTCGCCTCCCAGGTTCAAGCAATTCTGCCTCAGCCTCCCAAGTAGCTGGAATTACTGGTGCCCGCCACCATGCCCAGCTAATTTTTGTATTTTTTAGTAGAGATGGGGTTTAACCATGTTAGCTAGGCTGGTCTTGAACTCCTGACCTCAGGTGATCCACCTGCCTCAGCCTCCCAAAGTGCTGGGATTACAGGCGTGAATCACTGCACCTGGCTGGAAATTTATTTTATGAGAACTTGCAATAGCCATAGCTCACCCTCTCTATGGCTTTGCCACGTGTCCCTTACCTAGTGTTGATTTGAATAATCGCCTCTGCAATCCCTTGCCATCATTGTGTCCTGTTGCCCCTTGGATGGCTCTGAGGGTGGGCAAAGCATCCCAAATCCATCCAAACGTCACTGGCATCAACTGTGTGAATGCTCAATGTGGATAATAATGTGGATAATAATTTATTTTCTTATCATTTGTAAATATCCTTCCACCTGTCCTTGAACAAGCCCTCCTTCCATCACGCATCATCGTTCCCACCCCAGTGGCACGTACCTTTTGCTTCAGCTGCAGCACGGTCTGCTTCATCTGGTAGAACTCCTTGCACGTGGCACAGCAAGTTCCAGCTTTCACCGCGTTCTCAGACTTCTCATGGCCTGAGAAAGGAGATGGGCTCAGTCCTGTCTGGGAGGCTGGATGCAAGCCAGACTCAGACAGCATCGGGAAGGGTGGTCCCAGGGACAGAGCGGCTGACAGCGGGACATGTGAGGGCTCAGCTGTGGGTGATTTTACAGCTCTTCGGTCCTGCCAGCATGCTCCAGGGTCAGGGAAGAGTGGGGGACAGAGAGAGAGGGTTGCTGCTGGAAGTTGAGCTCAGCTGTTCCTATTTAGACATGCCAGGAAGACCCTGATCTTCCTTTCATGTGTGAAAATGCGTACCACGGCCCTTTTATCAGTGCTTTTCCAGAAGGCAGGCTCTATAAATCTGACATGATTTATACTCCTCTGAAAGGGCTAATGTTCACACACTATAAATATTCCCCAAGCTCAGGCACTGGGCCTTCAAGTTGCCTTTATCACCTCTGCTAATCCAATTCTTCAAAGGGAGCACAGCAGTGGGCTGGGAGCTGACCTCACTGATGCTTGAGGCCAGGATAGGAAATGCCCCAGACACTTCGCCACCCCATCTGGGGCCACTCGCAACAGCAATAGAAAGGCAGTCGGGCCCATCCACTGCAAAGGGTCCCAAACCCCAGCTGTAGAACATTAGGTGCTCCATGGGCTTTTTGTAAAAACATTCTTTGCTAAAGGAAAACTGGGTGAAGTAAATGGTGATCTGGCCAAGAATACAGACAGCTCTCTTCTTCCTGGCACTGGAATGGGCTACTTAAGCCTGCGTGCTGGGAAGACCAGACACCTGGGTCACCTTGCTGCTGAGGACCTTGCACAGACTGCCAAGGTGTGAGCCAAAGGTGGCAGCAGTGTGGGCTGACAGTGCTAGGTTGAGGGTGTTTTGTTCGGGCAGGCAGGACAGTTTGACACCTAGGGAAGCATAAACTCTCTTCGCTTAACAGCCCTTCGGCGTTGGGCCAGGTTTGCTGTTTGTGTGACATCATAACCACGACTACCTAGAACGCAGACTGGGGAAGTCGGTAACGCGTGACCATCTCTTGTGCTTCCTGGCCCGTATCATTTGCTTCTTACTGTTCCTCTCTCCTGCAAAGCCCTCTGTTCCATCTCCACTTGTTGAATCCCACCAAGATGCAGATCAAATGTTCCATGAAGCCTGCTCTCAACCCACAGAAGTCTGAAAATCAGGCAGCATTTACTGTGTGTCCCTCCCACTCACAGGCTGGTCTTCTAGGCTTCCCTGGAGAGCGGTTCTTAGGGCACATGCCAGTGTGTAAGCTGCCTAAGAACGAGGCTCACTTCTTGGTATCTCACATAATGGATGCTCACAAAATGTTTGGGAAATGGGTTGTTACAGGTTGAATTGTGTCCTGTTTGCCAATTCATGGGAAGTCCTGATTCCCAGTGCTTTAGAATGTGACTTTATTTGGAAACAGGATCATTTCAGATATAATTAGTTAAGATGAAGTTATACTGGAGTAGGGTGGGATCCTAGTCCAATATGATTGGTGTCTTTATACAAAGGGGAAACTTGTACACAGGAAGAATGCTATGTGAAGATGAAGGCAGAGGCGAGAGGCGAGAGGCAGTGGAAGCCAAGGAACACCGAAAATTGCCTGCCAATGACCAGGGGCTAGGGAAAGGCATGGAATGGATTGTCCTGCACAGCTGTTAGAAGAAACCAACGCTGCTGACACCTTGGACTTCTAACCTCAGACCAGAGGCAAATTTCTGTTTAAGCCACTTAATTTGTGGTGTTTTCCTATGGCAACCCTAGGAAATGGACACTTGAATGGATGGAGAGATGGGCATGAGGGCAGCCCACATGTAGGCGAAACTTCCTTACACAGCCCGGCTGCCCAGTCCTCTCCCTGGTGACATATGCAGTGACCAGGGCTTCTGCCCTTTAGGAGGTGAGCAGGCCCAGAGACAATCTGGCAGGTGAGGTCTCAGACTGTGCACCCTCAGCACACAGCAGCAGGCAGTTTCAGAGCTTACCTGCTGCACTGCCATCCCTGCACCATGGGAGACCTGGTATTGGCAGCACCCAAGCTAAGCACACATTTCTCAAGCCAGCAGGTTGACACAAATGATGCCATGCTGTGTAGTTGAGTTGCCACAAGTAACAGTGTGATTATTGAATATTCAGTGTCAACCTAGCTCTTCAGGCAGGTTTTGAATGTGTAATTGGAGAAAAACACTTGAATCTCTGCAAAAGTGGCAGTTTTAAAAAATCCACTTTATGTGTAACCAACATAACAGGGCCATCCTTTTAATGCCTGCTTTCTAGGCGAATTTCCATAGCTTCCTCACCTGTACTCCCTTCAGTTGGCACACTGGAGGGATGGTTTTGACTCACTGCAGCTGTGTGACAATGAGCTGAACAGTAAGGGGGAATAGGGAAGGTCTTGTATCAGAGATGGTGGAGTGAACTGATTACCAGTACAAACTTGAGTCCCATTGTTCTGGATGCAGGTACCATCTCTGTCACTGAATAGGCTCAGCGACCTTGGGCAGGTTACTTGGCCTCCACAAACCCCACTTGCCTCGACCACAGCCCTGGAATTACAATTCCTGCCACATGTGGCTGCTGTGATGACTGGGCAAGGTAATGCATGGAAAACCCTCAGCACAGAGCTTGGTTGTAGGTAGATGGGAGGGGATGTCTAGCAGTTTTCAGGCTCACCAAACCCTTTAAATTTCCTTTGCATGATAATCCCAGAACCCTACAATAACAGTATTAATATGAATAGCAAAATGAGGGAACTGAGGTCTGGCGACTTCCTGAAGGTCATCTAGCAAGTATATGAGGTGGGTTTAGAATGGAGTTGTCCTGAAATTAAGTCCAATACCTTTTCCACAAATCAGAGTCTCCTTTGGGTTTTTTATCCCTGTTCAATGTACCAATTTATAATCCTATGGAGCTTGAATACTCCTGAAAACCAGAACTATTTAGCTCAATCTCCAATAGAGTAAGACAGGCAAGTTTCCATGCAATAATATACTTAGTTGTAAAGGGCGGACACCTTAACTTTGGTTGTGCTGACTGCAGGAAACGGTGGGCTCTTGCATGAAAAGATGACCCAGGCTCCAGGTTTATTATGTTAATACCTAAGGACAGATAAATGACATCCATCTTTCCCAACCAGTCTTTCAGCCATTCCATCTCATCTACTGGTCAATTTATACAATACCATCATCAATCTAGTCTGTCCATCAATCCATCCATCCATCCATCCCTCCATCCATCCATCCTTCCTTCCTTCCATCCATCTTCCCATCCATTCCATCTTCCTAACCACTTATCTATCCATCTGTCCATCCATCCATCCATTCATCCTTCCATCTTTCCATCCATCTTCCCATCCATTCCATCTTCCTAACCACTTATCCATCTATCCTTCTATCCTTCCATCCTTCCATCCATCCATCCATCCATCTATCCATCTATCCATCTTCCCATCCATTCCATCTTCCTAACCACTTATCCATCTATCCTTCTATCCTTCTATCCTTCCATCCATCCATCCATCCATCCATCCATCCATCCATCCATCCATCTATCCATCTTCCCATCCATTCCGTCTTCTTAACCACTTATCCATCCAACCAGCCTTCCCTTCCTCCCATCCATCTATGGAGCATCTGCTATTAGCCAGGTCCTGTGTCAGGCAATGAGAATGTAAAATAAGTGAGGATTTCCATTTAACAATTTTTCAGTTCATCTTTAAGAATCTAGCCCTGTTGGCAGAGCTGGGCCACCATGAACAAAAGTTAAAAGCTCATGTTTCTGTCCACTTCTACTTTTACATACTCAGTTAAATTTTCTAAGTGTTAACGTGATTAAGCAATTGGACAGCTTCATGATAAGATAAACCTCTTTACCAGATTCTAGACTATTTCATTTAGATCATGGAATGTTAGGACATATCTTTCGTTCAATCTCTTTTGTAGAAAAGGAGAGTGAGAGCCAGAGAGAGAAAGTAACTTGCCTTAGGTCTTTCAGATTGCTGTGTGTAGAGACCACAAACTCAACTGGGTCTCAAGTGGCTGTTCTGGAGGGGTGGGTGCATGCAGTGAGCCGGCTATTGGGAATTCTGTTGAGGACACCTGAGAGCTATCTGCCGACCAGGCTCCAGGCAGAAGCTCTGCTGAGTGACCTGTTACATGAAAATTCCTGGGCTGTTTTCTGTTCCGTTGTGGAATTATCAGAACACAGAGAACCAAGATTAACATTATCCAGAAGACTTGAAGCTCCTCTGACACAGAAGTACACAGCATGGTAATAAGGAGTGTAGGCACTGGTGGAGTTGCTGCTACCTCGTACCTTTTAAATTAGACAAGTTATGGTTTCTGTGAATGCCCGTTCTTTGAACGGTAAAAAGGTAACAGCACCTATCACTTGGAGCTGCTACGAGGAGCCAGTGATAAGATACGTAGGTTCCCAGAACAGTGCCCAGCTTATGGTAAGAGCTCTATTCATAGCACTCATTGTTATGCTATTTATTGTTGGTATTACTATGATTCAGTTCTCTACAAAATTAGACATGTGGGGTTGGGACCTTATATCACCCTTTCAATAGAGCTCTTGAGGGTTTAAAGATAAACAAGGACTCATACCTTTTGTATATGTAGACCTGGAACATAAAACCTTCTCTGATTTGGGGTTCACATCCACCTTGCAATTTGTCTACAATGTCAACATGGAGCTATAAATAATCTCACATATGCTACATTAACAGTTTATTTAGAAATTGGGGTAGATATCGCTGCATGTTTTCAATCCTCTCAACTAATGCTGTGGTCACACCTCTGGGAAAAGCCTGGGGTGGTATCGCTTAACACTTTTTCTTCAACTTGTTCAGATTTTAAAGGTGCAATATTATTGATTAGCCACATGGGGGCAAGAAGCTCTAATTTTTCCTGAAGTTGACCAGGACGTCTATCCTAAGCATTAGAAATTGTAACGCCTTTGATATCTTAGAAAAACCAAACAGTGTTCCCGAAATATTTTATATGGGCAGTGTCAGAAATGAACAAAGCATGTTTGTGTTTAAAAGTTGATTGTGCAGATTTGTGCTCTGGCTGTAATGCTCAACCCCGGAGGCCCATTACAATCACCTGGGGGTCTTTTAAAATATGAATTCTGCTGCACACCACCCATCTGGGGACCGCAAGGCAACAGTATCAGCATTTTTAAAAAAAGCTCCCCAGGTAATTGCAAGGTTGAGAACCGCTGATCTATGGATTAGTGGAGCTTGAAAGTAATATGAAACACCTGGCCATCTGACACTGCCCTGTAATAAGTGATGCCAGGGGTCATGGTCACGTTATCAGAAAATAAACAAAAGTTGAAAAATAAAGACTGGCAAGCTAATTACTATGGAGCCAACATTTCCTTAATTTGTCTCCCTATTGAGGCTACAGACTCCCTGGGGTGACTAAACTGGCTCCGGCTACATATTTTCAAAGAGAAAATCAAAGTGACTGAATGTCCATTAGCCAGACGGCTTGTCTCACCGAGCCCGGAGCCAGTGGATTGCAACCTCTCAAGCCTCAGAGGCAGTCCTGAGGCCAGCCTCCCTTCTCTCCCCCTGGATTCTTAACCACCAGCTGAGGTTGTGTTTGATTTCAAATTCCTCCCATCGTAACAATACAGGCCTTAGATAATGCAAAGTTAAAAAGGAAAACCGAGGAGGAAGAGATGATTTCAGATGACATGCGGTTATACTCAATAATCACTCTCAATTCACAAAAAACGACCATAATGAAATAGTGAGCTTACTAATTAGTCCAAAACAGATGAAAATGCTTCCTGGCTTCTGATGTTCTGGAATGTGGAGCTCTTTTGGCCTCTGACATTTCTTATTGCTGAACTGAATGCTTGGATGTTTAATAATTCATCTTTCAGATATTTTGAGGAAAGTCCTCTGCTTAGAAGTTGTTGAGGCTGGGCATGTTTCTCAATCTCAGTACTTAGACAGAGAACTAAGAAATGAGGCCTGGACCAGGTGCTGTGGCTCACGCCTGTAATCCCAGCACATTGGGAGGTCAAGGCAGGCGGATTGCCTGAGATCGGGAGTTCGAGATCAGCCTGGCCAAGATGGTGAAACCCCATCTCTACTAAAAATACAAAAATTAGCCGGGCGTGGTGGCGCACGTCTGTAATCCCAGCTACTTGGGAGGCTGAGGGATGAGAATCGCTTGAACCTAGGAGGCAGAGGTTGCAGTTAGCAGAGATTGAGCCACTGCACTCCAGCCTGAGCAACAGAGGGAGACTCTGTCTCAAATAAATAAATAAATAAATAAATAAATAAATACATACATACATACATACATAAAATTAAATTAAATTAAATTAAAAAATGAGGCCTGCACATGGAATCACAGGGCTTGCATCACTTATGCTAAATCACACCAAATTTTGAAAAATATTTGAAAGGGTGAAAAGGTCTTCAAAGCCTATATAGTTCAACCTTCTCATTTACAGATAAGGAAACTGAGGCCCAGAGACCTGCTTATTATTGCTCAGTTAATACTGAACCAACTTGGGTTCTGTATTACTTCAGACTCCCAAGCCTAGGAACTTTCCACTGTATCACGGCCATTAAAGAAATGATCCCCTTCCCCATCACCACTGGCCCTTGCTAGGCCACACTGCTGAAGAGTGGAGGCTTTTTTTTTTTTTTTTTTTCCTGCCAGAACCATCAAAGCCAGCCCCCACCTTCCCAGCAGTCCAATCTCTCGAATTATGACTTTAATATTCGAGCATACAATGGCCTGTCCTTTCTCATAATTTTAATTACGTGTATGAATTGCTTGCCTCTACCCTTCTCTCTACCCTTGAGTTTTTAGCCTCAAATATTCCTGGTTACTGGTGTTTGAATTTTGTTTTACTAAAATATAAAATCAAATGCTAGTCCTTTGTGCATAGTTGATAAATTCAGTGGAGACAAATTACTGAAAATCCTGAGTGATTCTTTTAGAAGGGTCCTGCTGGGGAGCATCCTTAGTGGAGTCATATCAGGTTTCCCTTTTAAAGACTATTTGCAATTGCTATATTTGGGGAAGGATGTTGACGGAAAAGAAAGAGGAGAGGATTTCCAGACAAGTGTAATTTTTTTTTTTTTTTTTTTTTTTTTTTTTTTTTTTGAGGCAGAGTTTTGTTCTTCTTGTCCAGGCCAAATGCAATGGTGTGATCTTGGCTCACTGCAACCTCTCCCTCCCAGGTTCAAGCGATTCTCCTGCCTCAGCCTCCCGAGTAGCTGGGATTACAGGTGCCTGCCACCACACCCAGCTAATTTTTTGTATTTTTAGTAGAGATGGGGTTTCACCATGTTGGCCAGGCTGGTCTTGAACTCCTGACCTCGAGTGTTCCGCCTGCCTTAGCCTCCCAAAGTGCTGGGATTATAGGCCTGAGCTACCGTCCCCAGCCAAGTGTCATCTTTTGCAATGCGTTTTGTGTTACAGTAAGGCTCAATGATATAACCAGCAGGATGCTCTTGATTAAACAGGCCATCCCTCATTATAGTCACCTGTAACTGTCTCTCAATATGGCAGAATGTAAGGTACTATCCTACTTCCATTCATCAGATGCCATGCAGTCTACAGAAAATCACTTCTCTCTGAACTCTGGCTGCTTCATCTGCTGATATCAACATCCTTGCCTGAAAGTTGACCAGATGGCTTATCATGGCCCCAGAGCTAAGATCTTTGATGCTAAGTTGATATTTTCTAAACTGTTTTTCAGGATGCCATCACTTGTGATGTGTTCGTAGGTTTCTTAATTTTGGGTGTGATTTGTTCTAGGAACTCCCAAGGAAGGTCCAGACCTAGCCAACAGAGCTCCAGCCACCTTCCCTTCCTGAGGGAAGTAGAAAAGAGCTAAGCCCTAGGCTTAGGGAAGAGGACAGCAGCTTCCTGGGCTACAAGTAGTGGATACAGGAGCTGGTGACTGTGTGGCACCAGCCTCAAGCCCTCTAAGTGGCTGAGGGCTTTCTCCCCTGGGAACTGGTTCTGCCAGCCATTGTCAATGGCGTCCGTTTTGCTTCAAAGTTCACCCTGACTAGACAGGCCCTTGACATTTAGGCTAAAATCCTACGTTTTCGTGGCTAGGCTGGCACTGACACCTTGGCAGAGGGACCAGAGTTGCTTCACATATGCAGGTAGTGGTATTTTGATGATCAAGGCATTGCCTGAAGCATTGATATTAGTTTAGGGGATCTCTTTCTCCTTTCTCTTTCTTCTTCTCTCTTTCCTCTTTCCCCATCACTCCCCTTTTCATCTCTGCCTTGTTCTTCTTTCTTTTTTCCTCTGAACTCAAATAAGGAAATAACCCAACCTTCAGGATGATCATATGCTTGAGTGACCAGACATCTCAGTTGAATGTCGCTGACATAATGTAAATCAGCTTCTCAGCTCTGTGCTAAAGGCCCAGCTTTTAGAAATTTTCCAGCTGCCTGTGGACTGATACTTCTGTGAAACACAAAGATGAACCACTACAAAAATAAGATGTAAAATGCAAGCATAAATTTTTGGATTTAAACAAAATTCCTCTGTCAGATTGATATAAAAATTTCTAAACACTCTCAATTTTTGTTTTTATCCAATTATGAATCTTGCCTGTCCATAGACCATATTTTGAGTAGCATGGATACAGATTGTTACCTTACATGGAGATATTTCATATTTATATTTCAGCCCATTTTCTTTGGGAAAACACAGTGTTTCTGGCCTCTTCTCTGCTCATCTTAGTTTGTCTAAACACATATCTAAGCCCTACTGATTTCTCCAAGAGCACACCACTTCAGCTTGGTGGAGAGCTTCCTCCAGTACACACTAGCTTACAACCCTTGAGCTAATGGGCATCACTCTTATTCTTTCTCTTTAGAAGTTTGAACTTACATTCTGTTCCCTAGGTCCCATTTACCATTGGTATATGTGCCCCTTCCTGTCCACTTGTCCTTTGAGGTACCTGATTGGGCTCTTAAGTAAATATATAAAAAATACGTTACATATATTACATATAACTACATATATATATAAAAACTGCATGATATGGTTTAGCTGTGTCCCCACCCAAATCTCATCTTGAATTATAGCTCCCATAATCCCCATGTGTCACAGGAGGGACCTGGTAGGAGGTAGTTGAATCATGGGGGCAGGTCTTTCTCATGCTGCTCTCATGATCGTGAATAAGTCTCAGAGATCTGATGGTCTATTAATACAAAGGGAAGTTCCCCTGCACACGCTCTCTTGCCTGCTGCCATGTAAGGCGCGCCTTGGCTCCTCCTTTGCCTTCCACCATGATTGTGAGGCTCCCCAGCCATATGGAACTGTAAATCTATTAAACCTCTTTTTCTTTATACATTACCCAGTCTTGGTATGTCTTTATCAGCAGTGTGAGAACAAACTCATACAATAAATAATTGTGTATAATTTTATATAGGCACTTGGAAACTTTAGATATTAAACATAATGTGGCATACATTGTATATAAAATTATATAGCATAGAATTATATTTATATATGCAATTCTATATCATATCTATATAATATATAAACCCCCAAACTGGTTATATATATAAAATATACAAAAACATGTAATTAGGGAGATATTTAGACTTGCCTTACTTACCAGTGTCATTGGGATATTTGTCTCCTTTGGTACACGTCTTCCCATCATCTTCCTGGATGTAGCCTTCCCGGCACTCGCAGCGGTAGCTGCCCAAGGTATTGATGCAGATGTGGGCACACAGCGTCCCATTGCTGCTGGCACACTCATCAATATCTGGTTTGAACCAAATGTAGAGAATACTCAGTTTCTGAGAATTCACTTCTAATACAACAGGTGACATTGGGCTTGGCCTCTCTGTTAATAACAACAAAGGACACTTGGGCCGACGTTGATCAGAGAAGCCTGGAATAAAGCAGGGAGCTAGAAATGTAGGCCATCCGTAAAAACAGCACTTTTGGCCAAGCGGCCATTGTTACAGGCTGATTAGTGATGGGGTTCCTGGCTGTGGCTCTGCCACTCCCAAGACATGTGGCTTAGACTGCTAGCCTTCAGATCTCACTTACAGAACAGTGACAATGAAGCCTGCCCTAAACACTTCATAGGGCTACTTAGAAATGAAAATGAGATCACCAGTGGCAACACTCACTTAGAGAAGAAAACATTACAGAGATGATTTTTTTGTGAGTGCCCTACTGTGCTGAGGATTTTTAAGTTTCCCTTTATGGTGTAGGTTCCAAACAGCATGATGGTGACCCACAGGTCACTTAGGAATGGTCCCTTCCCAGTTAAAAGCCATGATGGCACCTGGGAAAAGATACTTCTAATAAAAGAAAATAGTCATAATGGGTCTAATGGAAAGAGTCTTCCCCAGAAAATGTCTGCCTCATCAGGAACTCAGACAGACCCCTCATGGGCTGTGGAAATGAGCCATGGGACCACCAAACAAGTCCCCACGAAGAGCCCATGTTAACTATACACATCATGGACTTGCTCCCCTGCTGCATGGTGGAAACAAAAACGTTTCCCACCACGAGGACAGTGGGAGGCCCAACTCCATTTCCTGTTCACTGGTTGAAGACACTGGGTAGCAGTGGGTGGGAACCGTGGCATGCAGCCCCAGACTGTGCACATGTGCTGGGCAGACAGAGGCCAGCCCTGAACTTGAGGATGGCAACAACTTCCCAGCCACTCCCTGCACAAGCTGCCAGTGACCCAGTCCCTGTATATGCTGAGGGGAGGGTGGTCATCTGGACGCTTCCCTGGCAGTACCGACTAGGTCATCTGTGGACTAGATGTTGCAGCTGCATCCTCCTCTGCAATTCCTCAGGCTCACTGCCTTTCCCCAGGTGTCCTAAACCTACATGTGATGCTGCCTGTACTGCCCAGACAGAGAAGATTAAGCTGATATCAGAAATAGAAATAGAACTCTTAGTAGAAGGCAAGTTCTGCTGGTACCCAAGCCCCCAAGCAAAAAGAACAGGGGCTGGGTGTGGTGGCTCATGCCTGTAATCCCAGGACTTTGAGGGGCCAAGACAGGAGGCTGAGTCCAGGAGTTCCAGACCAGTCTGGGCAGCATAGTAAAATCCCATCTCTATAAAATATGAACAAAATTAGCTGGGTGTAGTGGTGCATGCCTATAGCCCCAGCTACTCAGGAGGCTCAAGTGGGAGGATCACAGAAGCATGGGAGGTCGAGGCTGCAGTGAGCCAAGGTCATACCACTGCACTCCAGCCTGGGCAAGAGTGAGACCCTGTCTCAAAAATAAATACATAAAGAATAGGGTTCAGGAGCTGCTATAAACTGAAGTAAGACCCTTGTGCCTGGGACCTGAGCCTCATGGAATGGCCTGTGCCTCTCTCTGCAGGAGAGGCCAGAGATCCCTGCTCCATTCACTTGGCAGTCACAATCCCATTCTCTGGCATTGTGAGGCACCATTCCCAAATGCTGACAGGGAGAAACCAGAGGACCTACGGTTGGAACTTCTCAGAAATGGTGCTCCCTAGAGCCCCTGCTAGGCTAGAGAAAGAGGGATGCTCATGACAGCTGGTTTATTTTCCATGTAGGTCTACCTGCCAGTCTGCAGTTCATCCTCCAGCTGATTCTTAAATCTCACCATGCCTATGAATCATTAGAGGCACTGGTGTAAATATGCATGTGTGGACCCACTCTCAGAGTCGTGATTCACTAGGTGTGGAGAAAAGGCCAGGATTTTTTTTTTTCCTAAACGAGGACCCCAGATGTTTCTCAGGTTAGCTATGAACTGACCACACTTTCAGACACATAGTTCCAGAGGAAAAGGAGCCATAAAGCTGCCTTAGAACCTCAAGGAATGCACGGCTGGGACAGCCAGTTCGTGAGGGCGACAGTAAACAGGCTGGTGCCGTGGATGGCACAGGCTCTGCTCAGCTGCAGCCCAGGTGGCTGGCTTCGGCTCCCTCCGACTTCCTCCTAACCTGTCTGCCATATGGCTACTTCCTTTTTTTCCCCAATTGTCTTCTAAGACAATGTTTACTCTTGTTTTGTTCTGTCTGCGTTTTTACGTTTTGACCACTTATACTCTGTTTTACATTATTCCAGTTTATATTTGGGCATGTTCCCCTTCTCCTGCTCTTATGTCTCACTGCCAATTAGGACCTCACTGGTACCAGATCCCAGAAGAATTCCTTGGTCCTAGTTGGTTTTAGTAATTGTGATGAAGGGCAGTGATAAGCTATCCCTAGGATAATATCAAACACAACTTCATCCAACAAGTATGAGAACTGAAGGGTCCAACCAAGGACAGAACCATCTGAACAAGGCACATGTTAAGAAGCTGGAAACAAAGCACATTCCCAACACACCCAGACAGTATGGCTTCTCCCGCTTCCGGTGTCTCTCCCGGTCATATCGGTATCCCGGATAACAAGTACACAGCACTCGGCCAAAGTTGTCTGTGCACTGCTGTTCACAGGGAGCCTCTGCACAAACGTCGTAATCTGAAAAAGCAAAGTGAGAGCTCACGTCAACCACAGGAGGAGGCGGGGTAACCTGGCCTTGGCCTGGAAAGGACTTTCTGGGCTGGGCTCTGCTCAAGAGCACGTGTGAAGTGTGGACAGATACACTTAGAGGGACAGGAACTCTTTCGGGCTGTGGGGCACCTTCTAAGAGTACTGCAATGGGTAACATACATGGCATCACATCACTCGTGATTTTCCCCCTAGGTCGCCTCATCATCCTTTAGTCTTTGTCACTATCCAGAGAGAAAAGACTCTTAAGAGGGCCAGATCTGTGGATTCCCTTGGGGGTGGGGTGCTGTTTTGTTTTGTTCATCAACTGCTGTAGAGGCAGGGGACTCCACCCAGTAGAACACTAAACAAAGGCCAGCTGGGGTGACAGGCGTTGGCGTCATCATATGGGAGGAAGGGCTGGAAGTCAGGCAGGCTCAGAGAAGTAGGAAGGGGACTTTGTGTATACATGTCTGGACTCATGCTGCTAATACCTGAGACTGGGTAATTTACAAAGGAAAGAGGTTTAATTGGCTCACAGTTCCACACATCTGGGGAGACATCACAATCATGGCTGAAGGTAAATGAGGAGCAAAGTCGCTTCTTACATGGAAGCAGGCAAGGGAGTGTGTGCAGGGGAGCTCCCCATCAGATCTTGTGAGACTTACTCACTAACATGAGAACACCATGGGAAAGACCCGCCCCCATGATTCAATTACATCCCACCAGGTCCTTCCCATGACACGTGGGAATTATGGGAGCTACAATTCAAGATGAGATTTGGGTGGGGACACAGCCAAACCATATCACTGTGTAACAGAAATGTGCATGACTTATAAGAAAGCCGATGCTTATATGTGTATACCGTATAAGTGTGCGTCCTAGGGGGTTGATCTCTCATGCTGAGAAGGGATTGGGTGAGTTCGAATGGTTAGAGGTCTCTTTCCAGCCCTCAGCCTGTGCAAACTGAGGTGGATACACTGCTACTCATAAATAATGAGGGCATCTGCTCCTCTCAGTTCCCAGGAACTGATATGTAATGAGCCTCTGAAGGGACTTTGGCTCTAATTCAGTAGCTCAGGCACAACACTGACTCCCAGGCGAGAGCCAGCACCTCATTAATCCTTTGCACTATCTCCTCCAGGTGCTGACAGATAAACTATCCTTGGACACCAAGTGAGTCTGGCTTTGCTCCACCACGTATGAAGGTGAACGGGTGGGCCGTCAGCTCCTGATGCAGGGAGGGTTTGTGTGACAAGTATTGTGCCATTCTCACAATGACCTGGAAAGCTGCCCTTGTAAAATACTCCTTCCCATGACTGTGATTTCAGGCCTGCTTTGCCTGCATGGTGTTCTGACCAACCCTGCAGACTGTCTCTAGCTACACATTTCCTCCACTTGGCATCACCTCTAGGCAGCCAAGGTTCTGTGCTCTTTATGTTGGAGAGCATGATCCTGGCATAACTGGCTGTGAGCTTCCCTGTTGGCTATTGCCACCATTCCGCAGCAGCTGGGAAGGGGAAGGAGGAGGCAGAGAGGCTGTCAAAGTGTTTGAGTTGATCATGGTGCCTAACAAGGCAGTTTCCTGTCTCTCCTACCATTCCTGCTTCCCCTGAGGAACCACTTCCAACTCTTCCAGCTGATTCTTTCTACACTCACTTCTAAATAGCTGACTGCATTGCTTCTTTATTTTTATTTTAAATCCTCTCTAATGACTTCCAGTAACAGAGGAGATGCACGGAATTTTTTTATGGCCTCCTGTCCCCTGCAGTCATACCCGTAACTTTCTATTCCCTCCATCTGGCCAATATAGTTATGATGAAATTTTGATGTGATAGGCCGGGCGCGGTGGCTCAAGCCTGTAATCCCAGCACTTTGGGAGGCCGAGACGGGCGGATCACGAGGTCAGGAGATCAAGACCATCCTGGCTAACACGGTGAAACCCCGTCTCTACTAAAAAATACCAAAAAAAAAAAAAAAAAAAAAAATAGCCGGGCGAAGTGGCGGGCGCCTGTAGTCCCAGCTACACGGGAGGCTGAGGCAGGAGAATGGCGTGAACCCGGGAGGCGGAGCTTGCAGTGAGCCGAGATCCGGCCACTGCACTCCCGCCTGGGCGACAGAGTGAGACTCCATCTCAAAAAAAAAAAAAAAAAAAAAGAAATTTTGATGTGATAATCTTTAGTATTTGTACCATAATGACAACATAAAAACTATTCTTTGCTGAACCTGGAAGTATGCTTGAATTACTTGCACCTTCTTGAAGACCTTTTTATCTTCTCTGGAATTAAAAGAATTATCTTGTATATTTTTGGGGTGCCAGTTACTGAACTTTCTCTCTTAGCTTCAAACACCCACCTTCTTCTTCTATGGGCTACTTTGTGACTTGGGCTCTGGAGTCCACATTCCTTTGTCAGCTGCCAACCTCTTAGTTTCTGACAGTGACACACATAGAGACACAGACATAAGCAGGGAGGCTGGAAGAGGAAGAAGGGATATCTGCTTTTTTCTGTTTTGCTTCCTGAGCTTCCTATTCATGAAAGCCTAATATCAGCCTTTCTCTTCCATCCCACTAGCAGATTGTTTCAATAGCAGCTGCAAGCCAGGCATGGTGGCATGTGCCACCTCCGGAGGTTGAGGTGAGAGGCTGACTTGAGGCCAGGAGTTCAAGACCAGCCTGGGCAACATAGTGAGATCCTGTGTCTACCAAAAAGAATACAGTAGCAGCAAAATCCAGCTTGAATTTTATCTAACACTTGCAAAAATCAGCCTCACTGTATCCCATTTCAGAGACATCAGCACCAGCCAACCGTCTGGTAGCCCCGCCTCCAAGGTCTGGGTCCCAGATCCACTAGTAACTTCCTCTAGGTTCTGAGAAATAGGGCTTGCTAGTCAGTACCTCTTCCTCAGAGTTCTGGGTCCTCCCGACTTCTAAGTTTTCACTGGGTCAATATCTTCTCTTTGTTTCCCTAGCCTAGAGGCGGTAGCTGCTTCCTGCAGTTGTTACCTCAGTGATACTTAGTTTTCCTTTTGCATTTTTGGTTCTCAATTACTAGTTAGCAGTTCTTCATATTAATTGCTTTCTGTTAAATAAGTGGTGAAGGCTCTGTTTCTGGACAACTTCAATCTACATGTTCAGTTCTCTACAAATTGATCACTAATTCATCACCAGAGATCCCCTCAATTTTGCGAATCTCTTCTTATAGACATTTTTTCAAATTAATCTCAACTTGCTCTAATTAGGACTCTGTAGGTCTGCTGCATGGCAGCTACTACTCTTGGTCTTGAACTCCTCAGGTAATCCTCTTAGCCTCCCAAAGTGCTGGGATTACCAGTACCGCACTCAGCCTGCAGCTGCGTCCAGGAGTGTGCATTCACCACGAACCTATGGATGCCCATCACCTCTCTCTCTCGTGTTGGATTCCTGTTTCCTGGATCCCACATGTATTAGTCTGTTCTCACACTGCTAATAAAGACATACCTGAGACTGGATAATTTACAAAGGAAAGAGGTTTAACTGACTCACAGATCCATGTGGCTGGAGAGGCCTTACAATCATGGAAGAAGGCAAATGAGCAAAGTCATGTCTTACATGGTGGCAGACAAGAGAGAGCTTGCGCATGGGAACTCTCATTTATAAAACCATCAGATCTTGTGAGACTTATTCACTACCATGAGAACCGTATGGGGGAAACTGCCCCCATGATTCAATTATCTCCACCTGGCCCTGCCCTTGACACGTGTGGATTATTACAATTCGATGTGAGATTTGGGTGGGGACACAGCCAAACCATATATCCACATCTTTCTCTCTTCCAGTTTACTCCCTCATTTTAGTGGAGAATATTCTCCATTGGCTTCCCGACTTAGAGCAGCAAATATGAGACAGCAACGCTTAAAAACTATAGCTTCCACTCATGAGTTAACATATTTCTTTAGACATTCTAGTTTCTTTCTGCCATCTGTTATGGTTAATGCTACAGGTCAACTTGGCTAGGCCATGGTACCCAGCTATTTAGTCTGGAGCAAGGTTCACCAGGAGGATATATATGCTCTGAATCAGTATCCAACAGATGGTATGGTTTGTCCCATAACCAGGATTCACAGGTCCCAGAATCAAGGGTGGAAATGGGAGAGGCACCACTCACTGTTACCCGTACTGATCCACTAGCAAAATTTTTGCTTCTTGTTCCTGTAACTTTATGTTATATTGGCCCAGAGGGCTTAGTTTCAAAGGGAGGAATACTTCCAGCAACAGAGGCAAAAATGATTCCATTGAACTGAAAATTAAGGTGCCACCTGGCCACTTTGGTCTCCTCATGCCTCTGCATCAGCAGGCAAAAAAGGGAGTTATTGTGCCAGCTGGGGTGACTGATCCTGGCTATCAAGGGGAAATTGTACTGTTATTCCACAACAGAGGGAAGGAAAATTTTCTGGAACACCAGAAACACCTTAGGTGGTCCCTTAGTAATTGTCACACCCTGTGATTAAAAAGTCAACAGAAGACAACAACTCAATTCAGGCAGGGCTAACGTCTCAGATCCTTCAGGAATGAAGGTGTGGATCACCTTACCAGGTAGAGAAAGAACCACGATCAGGTAAGGTGCTTGCTGAGGGCAAAGGGAATATGGGTTGGGTAGTAGAACGTGGCAGGTTACATATATCAGCTATGACCATGTGACTAGTAACAGAAAAAAAGCACTGTAAATTGTAATGAGTATTTCGTATCTTTCCATGGATTATTTCCATGTTTGTGTTTGTGCGTGTGCATCTGCATGCCAATCTTTGTTTTCTTCCTTCTTTTATCCTCTTATCATATGTCATAAGATGTAGTGACTTTATATCACAGTATTTAAATACTGTTAACTTTACATCACAGTATTTACATTAAAGCATATCAAGGAGATGCTGGAAAAGTTCAGTGCCACAGGACTTCATACCCTCTTCTGGGGAAAGGGTTAGTGTGTTTCATGCGGGATAGTTGTAGCATGTCAGATGAACATACAACTTTGTTATTGCCTGTATCTGGAGATTGGGTATGGTTTAAGGAGAGGCGTATGGGTGCCAAGCTGACAAGGGGTAGATTTGCGATAATTTTATGTGTCATCTTGGCTAGGCCAAAGTATCCAAATATTAGGTCAAACGTTATTCTAGGTGTTTCTGTGAAGATATTTTTAGATGAGATTAACACTGAAATCAGTAGACTTTGAGTAAATCAGATGACCCTCCATAATGTGTGTGGGCCTCATCCAATCAGGTGAAAGTCTTAATAGAAAAAAACATGACCTCCCCTCCCACACCCCGCCAATCTAAGGGGGACTTCTGGCCAGCAGACTCCAACTGCAACTCCTCCCTGGATCTCTTGCCTGCCAGCCTGCACTGAAGACTTTGGACTTGCATCTCCACAATCTCATGAGCCAACCCCTTTAAAAAAGTCTCAATCTCTCACTCAGTCTCAGTCTCTCCCTCTCTCTCCATACACAGAAAATCAAAATCAAAATTGGTTCTATTTCTCTGGAGAACCTTAATATACAATATTTTCTGAAATCCTGCATTTGTACTTTGCATTCTCTGGTGATAGAAACAATTATGACTAAAGATATCTTTAGTAAAAGAAACAATCACTGACTTTTTCCCACAGATTAAAACAAACCCGCTATGAAAAGTGTTCTAGCAAAAAGCAACAGAGCAGAGAAGTAGCTCTGGCAAAACAACTTTCAGCATGTGTGACCACTTTTCCTGAAAATATTCAGTTCTGGGTTATGTTAATTATAGGCGCTGTAGTCTCTTTAGGATGAGGGAGACTAGTTTTAAGACCTAGATGTTTGAAACCACTAACACTGAAAGAAACTCTAAGTATGTGGTATCCATGCAATTTTTAATTAGGTTGGGCAAGGTCTTTAGATAAGATCTTGAACCAAAGGGCCTATAACTTAATTTTCTTTGCAGTCTGCCAAACTGCAACATAAAGGACACAGCTAGTGATTGAGAAAAGCTGATATAGAAAGAGATGCAATTATTGTGACTTTTGTGGGTTTACCCATCATGCTATAACCAACAGAATTGACTGGCAGAGAGAAATTCAGCTTAGAGAAACCCAAGACCACATCAGCCATCACACGTGGAGCGACTCCCAGCCAGCCTTCCTATGGCAGCTTTCTCAAAGGTCGCAGCTATGATTCAAGAAACTGTCTCATCCTTCCACTGAAAACAGCAATAAATGGGAGGGATTCATCTGCTTCTAACTGATCAAAAATGGTGCTCTATGAGATAATGCAACAGAATTAGCTTGGCTGGGCTCTCGATCTTCTACAGAGATCTGGCTTCTTGGACAAAAGTGAAGAAAACTGTTTCACATTCCCCACCCATCTCACCCCAGCCCTGAACAAGCTTAACCCCATGCCCTTCAAACAGTCTTTAGTGCTTTCTGTGTCAGGGCTCTGCCTGGAACTCACTGCAGTCCTCTACTTTCTACTTGTTTAAGTTCTGGGCAGTCTTCCTTGATAACATGGTCTCACTTCTCCCCTCATTTCCAAGACCCTCTTTGACTGCCCTGGGCCTCTGTGTATGTGTCCCCTCTGAACACTTCCTGCTTTGAATGTCTCTATTGCACATATTGCAGTTATTACTAACAATGACAATAGCAGCAAGAACAGCAGCCACCATTTATCAAGCATGTAATAAGAACCAGCCTGTGTTCCAAGTGCCTGACATGTGGCAAAATTCTTAAAACCATCATTTGACCAACATACTAATACTACCCTGTAAGAACCAAGGCTTAGAAAGTAACTTGAACTTGCCAAAGGTCACAGCTATCAGTAGGATGCTGATAGCTGATTTAATCATAGAAGCATGATTAAAATCCAGGCCTATCTGATTCTATCTGCTCCCCATCCTGGCTTCTCAACTTGAATGCATGCAACTTGAGAGCTGGGTCCCTGCCTTACTTTGTATCTGTATCTGAGTGCTGGGTTGAACACTCAGGTAGTGTTTGCTGATGGGCAATGTAAAGGGACTTAAAGTTTAGCAGGTGAAAGGCAGGTAAAGAAAGCAGGTGGAGAGGTCAAGGGAGGAGGGCTAGTTCTAACTGTATATAAAATGCTAATTGGGGGATTATAGCCCATTAATCAGAAAACCTGAAATGCTATATAAGAATGACTCAATGTGTGCAAACACATCATGTAATGATCAGACACTGGACGTTACATATAACAAAATTGGCATCAGAAAAATTTAATGCCAAAAAAAATTTAATGCCAAAAAATATGCACAGATGGCACAGATAATCAGACACAGATAGCACCTATATTCCTTCAACATCTAAAGTTGATAGACTTTGAGTGATTAGTTGTGAATAAAGTGACACAATCTTTTTTATATTACATACCTTCTGGGATGCATTGTCCAAGAACAAATTTATATCCTTTGCAGCACTTTTTCCTAAGAGACAAATATTTAAAATATAATATTAGGTTAAAAATAAAATTCTTTTCAGTTCTTGTTTTTTTGAATGAAATAATCTGTGCCCAGGAAACATTGAGGCATAAAGCAAAGTAGGGGCAAAGTATTTTTAAGGTAATCTGGGATTAAAAGAAAAAATATCAATAATACACGACCACATTTTCTAATACCGGGATATTCTTTCTGCTACATAATATATGAAATCAACATTTTGAATCCTATGAAATTAAATAATTAACTCAGACTTCAAGATACTTATATTAAGCAATTAAAGGAGTATAGGACACAAATAGGAAAAGGACCTTTAAGGATGACCAGGCCTCTCATTCCACAGGCCAAAGAGATACAACTCGTTTATTATAACAATTAATGAATCATAATAACAATACTTGGCTAATTATAACATAATCATTGTTAATTGTAATATAACAATAATTAGGTAGTCAACTATTAAGGCAGAGACTGGAACCCAAACATTCTGATTCTCATTTGAGTGATTTTTTTAAAAAAACACTTGTACCGTATAAGAGACCTAAAGGTACCTAAATGATCCGAATTTAAAATACAGCGAACAGGTCATTCCTAACATAAATATTCAATACTTACTCCACTTCAAACAAGCTAAGTTAACCAAGTTAACTACCTGCTAGAAGAAAAATATTTACACTCTCTGAATGAATACAGCAAGATGCAGGCTCTCTACAACATAACATGTACAAATGTGACCCATTCTCAAAGAGAAGACAATCAATGCTGCAATCTCCAAGATAACCCATATGTTGGAATTATTAGACTTTAAAGTAGCTATTTAACTGTGTTCAACTACATAAAGGAAAATATACCTGCAATGAACAAAACAGAAAATGTCAACAGAGAAACTACTAAAAGAACAAAACAGAAATTACAGAACAAACAGATCTGAAATTTTTAAACATGCTGCTGGATGTGCTTAACAGAAGAATGGAGAAATGATGCAGGAAAGAATTTGTGAATTTGAAAATAAATGAAATAAAATAAATAAATGAAATAAATAAGTGAACATTATCCAATCTGAAGGAAAGAGGAAAAAAGACTTAAAAAAGGGAACAGAGACTTGTGGGCTAATATCAGAGGTCTAAGGTCTGGTACTTGGAGTTCTAGAGGGACAGGAGACAGTAAATGGAGCAGAAAAATATATTTGAAAAAACAATGGCTGAAAACTTCCAAAATGTAGTGAAAGAAATACATTTTCAGATTAAAGAAGTTTAGCAAGCCCGAAACGGCTAACTACACACATACACAAAATGCCTACAGATGTCATAGTCACGTTGCTGAAACCTAAAGAGAAAATCCTGAAAGCAGAGAAAAATTACACATGATATACAGGGAAAGGATGATTTTAATAACCACGAACCTCTCATCAGAAAACCACAGTAACCAGAAGACAGTGATATGACATCCTTTGAGTGCTGAGAAAACAAACTTGTTCAACCCAGAATATCCAGTGAAAATATCCTTCAAGAATGAAGGTGAAATGAAGACATTTCAGATTATAAAAAACTAAAAATTCATTGCCAGCAGACCTGTGCTAAAGGGAGTTATTCAGGCTATCAGGAGATGACACTAGAGGGAAACGTACATCTTTAGGAAGGAATGAAGAGCATTATAAACGTAAATATCTGAGTACATATAAAGAATTTTTAAGTTCTGGATACATGTGCAGCACATGCCGGTTACATAGGTATACATGTGCCATGGTGGTTTGCTACACTCATCAACCTAGGTTTTGAGCCCCACGTGCATTAGGTATTTGTCCTAATGCTCTCCCTCCCCTTGCTCCCCATCCCTCAACAGGCCCGAGTGTATGATGTTCCCCTCCCTGTGTCCATATGTTCTCATTGTTCAACCCCCACTTATGAGTAAGAACATGCGGTGTTTGGTTTTCTGTTCCTGTGTTCGTTTGCTGAGTGATGGTTTCCACCTTTATCTATGTCCCTGCAAAGGACATGAACTCATTCTTTTTTATGGCTACATAGTATTCCATGGTGTATGCCAGTTAGAATGGTGATCATTAAAAGTCAGGAAACAACAGATGCTGGAGAGGATGTGGAGAAATAGGAACACTTTTACACTGTTGGTAGGAGTGTAAATTAGTTCAACCATTGTGGAAGATAGTGTGGCAATTCCTCAGGGATCTAAAAATACTGTTTGACCCAGCAATCCCATTACTGGGTATACATCCTAAGGATTATAAATCATTCTACTATAAAGATACACGCACACATATGTTTATCGCAGCACTATTCACAATAGCAAAGACTTGCTCTTAATTTCTCAAAGCAAAAATAATAACATACATTGTCTTGCAAGGTTTGTAGTTGCATGTAGTTGCAATAAATATGACAACTGTAGGAAAAAATGGCAGATGGTTAAATGGACCTATATGGTTACAAAGTCCCTACATTTTATGTAAAATAGCAAAACATTGGCATTTCTGCTGGAGCTATTGTTTCCTTTGTCTCATTGTCTCCTGCTCCCATTACTTTCCCCTTTCCTTGCCTTCACCACTTCCATCATCATACACGAGAAGCTGAGAATTAACCACTGTACAGTGGATCTGCAAATCTCAAGAATATACCCCAAGATATTTTTACTATAAAGGTTAAATGATCATTTTGAAGAAGTATTTTTTTGGTAACTATTAAAAACATAAGATTCAAGGTTATTCCTACTGCAACATCATTCTCGCTCATTTGTGTTTGGGCATGCTTTCTAGGAAGAGAAACTGAGTTAAACGCAGTCTACCACTGGGAACTGCATGTCACCTACAGCCTGTCATGTCACCTGTGCGAATACACCATCTGCACATCAAGGTAGAGAAAGGAGCACAAACCACTGATTTGGGAAATCAGACATTATCTGTGTCTTAAAACAAGTTTCAGTTTTGTCGAATAATCAGAACTTTCACGTAGGTTAGATAAGGTCTTCTAAGAATTTTGACACCCTTAATTTTTTTCCATCACATTTTAATAAAAAATAATTTAAGATCATTATTTTCTACTCCTTCAAATTAGTATAATGTGATTATATTACAGGTTGAGTAACCCTCATCTGAAATACTTGGAACCAGAAGTGTTCGGATTTCAGATTATTCGGGAGTTTGGCATATTTGCAGAATACCAGCTGAGCATCCCCAGTCCAAAAATCTAAAATCTGAAATGTTCCAATGAGCATTTCTTTTGAAAATGTTTCAAAATTTTGGATTAGGGATGCTCAATCTGTATTGGTCAAATTAATTTGCTGCACTACAATTTGGTCTCCCAGGTAAATTACCATTCCTAGGAGAAACTTAAGTAATCTCTTCCTGAAACAAAATTTATAAAAATTTGATAAAATCCATAATTAGTTTTATGCGGAATTTATGTAAAGTTCATATTTTTTTTTTCTTTTTTTTTTTTTTTTTTTGAGATGGAGTCTTGCTTTGTCGCCCAGGCTGGAGTGCAGTAGCCAGATCTCAGCTCACTGCAAGCTCCGCCTCCCGGATTCACGCCATTCTCCTGCCTCAGCCTCCCGAGTAGCTGGGATACAGACGCCTGTCACCTCGCCCGGCTAGTTTTTTGTATTTTTTAGTAGAGACGGGGTTTCACCTTGTTAGCCAGGATGGTCTCGATCTCCTGACCTCGTGATCCGCCCATCTCGGCCTCCCAAAGTGCTGGGATTACAGGCTTGAGCCACCGCGCCCGGCCCATATGATTGTTAAAAGTCAAATTTGGTAACAGAAATTCTGAAGCACTGAAGCATAACTGGGTACAGCAATGCCACTTCATTCTTCTCCCTGTAACATTTCTCGCATGCAATCCAGTGGTGGTAGATATCTTACTTCAAAAGCATATAAAGTATGCTTTCAATATAAAAACAGTGGCATTTGGGGATGCTATCAAAACAGACTTGAGTGATACAGCTAAAGTTCCCCCTGCCTGAACTGGAATTCCCAGCATAGATTAATCTGACATTTTATGTTAGAAGGAAATCATCCATCCATCCAATTTACCAATAGGAATGATGTGTGGCAGTGTCCAGAGTGCTCTTATTAGACATAATTTTCCAACTTGTCAAACTAAATTATAATTTTACTTACCAAGAGAAGCCCATGAAGATATAAATTTATGATGAGGTACCAAAAGTACAGGGTCTACCTTTCTATTCCATGAAACTTAAACTCTGTCTAGTTTTCCATAGTTTAAAAAAGTCCAAGCTCCTAACAACTGGAAGGAAAACTGGCTTGAGTATTCATTAAAATTTTACGGTTATTACTTATCCATTACTTGAGGCTGTCCTACAGAAAACTATAAGAGGAAGAAAAGTGTACTGGATGATTTGAAACTCCAGTGATTCATGAGAAAGTTGGAAACATGGGAGAAAAACCCATGTGTTTTTGATAATCAAATCGAGCATCACAGTTAAACATATGGTTTTATTTGTCTGTTTCTATTTTAATGCTGCATTTAAGATACAACCTCTGAGCTGTTTGATGGCATTTTAAAGTTCATGCAAATCAATATGATCCTTTACAATCTCTCTTTCCACATCCAAGATATTAAGGTCGGGCACTGTGACCTTTGTGAGCATTTCAAGGGTTTAGTACTGTCCATGCAGTGGAGTTAGAAGCAACCTGTCATTTGCTTTTTCACGAAATCAAATAATGAAGTGATTTGATATGCTTTCAAAAGGCTATGGAACTCCATCATGAGAAGATCTGAGTTTCAGGATGGGCATGCATCATTTAAATACCTGCTTAGCTAAGAATTAATTTCCCCTCTGGGTTTTTTAATTGCATAACTGACCTCAGCTCTCTGCTCAAGGCAAGGAGTTGTGAGACTGCAGTGCATCCTTCTGTCTTCCCTAGAGTTCCTGAGAATACATTATTTTGCATGTTAAACACCCACCAATCACAAATCACCATTTAAAATAAATAATGAAATATTCTGAAGTATTAAAAAAATAAACACTGGTTGCACATGTTATACCGTTTCAAAGATTACTTACAACATTATTTATGTACAACAAAGTTGAGATGGCCAAAGCGAAATCTTGTTATGAAAGTATGGGCACTTGTTAGATCTAACTACAAACACTGCTGTATGGTTTTTATCTTTAGAAAAACAAACTAAGATGGGGAAAGCTCGTGTGATTCTGGGGAGACAATCATTCTTAATATGCTTCACATGTGGTAGCTTGGTTTTCCAAATACAAATACTTTTCTCACTTCTTGGCAAGGGGAAGTGATTAGATGGTTGTTACAAAGAAAGGGTTTTCATTATTATATCTTGTAATCAAGAAAGTCTGTAGAGTTTCCCCTGGGTGCCCCTGAGTATAAACACATGTAAAAAAAAATAATAATAAAAGTCATGCAGGCAGAAATACACCCCTCCAGCCAGGTGTGTGCGTGAGTTTTTGGAAGGAAAAACTACACCAGAAAAATGAAGATAACAGAGATTGCGTCATCAGACTGTCTGCTGGTCATTATGTTAGAGACTAGAAAAGAATTTTAAAAATAACTTCCTATAGTATTAGAAGACTAAAAGTGACCATGAAAGGTCAAGTGAATTACCCGACAAATATTTGCACCCTTGCTGCAATGCAAGGGTAAATTGTTCTATGATTTATTTGGGATTTTCCTTGCATGGCTGCTTAGTCATGCACCAGATAAATCAGATAATTTTTTGAGATAGAGTCTCACTCTGTTGCACAGGCTGGAGTGCAGTGGCATGATCTCGGCTCACTGCAACCTTTGTCTCCCAGGTTCAAGCGATTCTCCTGCCTCAGCATCCTGATTAGCTGGGATGACAGGCACCCGCCACCACGTTCGGCTTATTTTTGTGTTTCTGGTAGAGACAGGGTTTCACCATGTTGGCCATGCTGGTCTCAAACTCCTGACCTCAGGTGATCTGCCTGCCTCGGCCTCCCAAAGTGCTAGGATTACAGGCATGAGTCACCATGCCTGGCCTGATTTTTTTTCTAATGAGAGAGAAAACTGCGTTTTTGAGAGTATTTGAGAGTCCTTGGTGTTAAGGTAATATGTAATGAATGGAGCATTGGCTTTGGGGTCAACAAATGTGGGCTACAATTTTGGCTCTGGCATTTACAGAGCTAGGGATGTGACCTTGGGCTTGCTCCTTAATCTTGCTGAGCTTCAGATTCCTCATGGACAAAACATGAATAAATACTATCTACCTTATGCGATTGTTGATGGGATTACAGATAATGTAAGAAAGGTGCCTAGCACAGGGCCTGGCTTGCAGTCAGAAGAGTGGTCTAGCTGCAGTTTTATGAATACAGCAAGCAAATGGCAAAAGCAACTCTTCCCAGTTGCTTTCATCTTATGACTTCTCTCTTTTTTTCCACCTCTTATTCAATGGCAGACAAATCTTTTCTTCTAAAAACAAAATAGGGGAAGAAATAGGGAGGAAGAAAAGTAAGGGGAGAAACTTTTGATTTCAAGAGGCTGGAAAAGAAATGTCACATTGCTTTCTTCTTTTACAAGTTAGCCCCAAATAATGAAAACCAGAAATAAAAATGCAAGCCCCATAGCATATGGACTTAGGAGACTTCTCTAACCCTGAAACACAATGTATGAACATGGCAAAAGGATTGTGCGGGGTGGAATAACTTCAGACCTGGGAGGCTCCGGGGTAGCTACCGTGGAGAAGCCAGCCAGCCCTCCCTGCGGAACCTCAGCAAGGCTTAGCAACCAGAAGCACCAGCTGTTAAGGAAAGTGGAGACCAGGGTGCAGCAAGATGATCTCCAAGCCTGGTGAGAAGGAAGACTTCCATCTTTCTCCCCAACCCCAAAGCAAGTAGCCCCTATCCTTTCCCTACTGCAACAAGAAGCAAGAGGTATATTCTTTTGGAAAACTATACCCAAATAAAACAAGGAAACCTCAAACCTACCTATTTATTCATTTACGTGTAAGCTTGTTATTACCAAATCTCAGTGACAATATTAAGAGAATCATAAAAAGCATATCCAAGAAACTCCAGACTCTGGGCTACCAAGCCAGAGAGCTGAGCAGAACCTGCCCTCGAGTAGGTAATCCTGGTCAGGCACACAGAAGTCCCAAATGCTTTTAAAGAACCTCTTCAATTTAATATTTCATTCCAAAGCAACGAGCTCCTTCTGATGAAGGCTTCTAAAGGCACACTAGATGGTGGCTTCCTCACACTGTCAACTACTCAGGCCTAAATGGAGACCTCCGAGACACAAAGACTGGAGAACCCAATTTGCATAACTTTCATCATTCCAGCCACACTGCGGCATGCCTAAGAAGGGAGTCTGGAAGAGAGTTTCTGCCAGGAAGTACCGAGAACATGATCCCCTGAGGCTAATTTTAAAAGGCTGAGGGTTTAAAAGTGGTCCTGATTTTTTTGGTAAAGTTTTTTAGTATGAGGAATCTTTCGTTTCAATGTTCTTCCCTTGCTGAAATCTTTATTGAGCTTTGCATGACTTTGTGTGAACTACTAGAATTCCTTTTACACTACATCCCCTGAGAATAGAGCTGAAAAAAATCACTGGTCTCACATCTGAGCATGCTTGGTTCCAGCCTTTTAGCCAGAAAGACTGCTCCTCCCAGGCAAATGTAAGAGTATCATGGTCACTACAGCAGTCACTAAGAGAAAACTAAAAACAAAATCTCCCTCCACCCACCACCACCAAAACCTGCCTATTTGTTCATCTACATTGTAAGCTTGTTATTACCAAATCTCAGTGGCAGTATTAAGAGAATCACAAAAAGCTTGTTAGGCATAACTTGCTAACATGTACAGTTACTGATGGTCAAGATCAAATGAGAAAAACAGTATAATGGTACCTGAAAAAAATTAAAGATAGAATTACCACATGATCCCATAACTCCACTAATGGATATGTAGTCAAGAGAATTGAAAGCAGGGACTCAAACAGATATTTGTACACCACTGGTCATAGCAGCATTATTCACAGTAGCCAAAAGGTAGACACATCCCAATGACCACCAATGGATGAACGGATAAAAAGGTGGTGCATACATACAATGGAATATACTTCAGCCTTAAAAAGGAAATTCTGATGCATGCTATAACATGGATGAACCTTGAAGACATCATGCTAAGCAAAATAGGCCTAACACAAAAGGAGAAATATGGCATGATTTCACTTATATGAGGTACCTAGAGTATCCAAATTCAAAGAGACTGGAAAAAATGGAAGGGTGGTTGTCAGGGACTGTAAAGACGGAGTTAGTAGGAAGTTACCGGGTAATGGATACAGAGCTTCAGTTTGGGAAGATGAAACATTCTGGAGACGGATGGGGGTGATGGATGCAGAACAATGTGAACGTATTTAATGCCCCTGAATTTTACGGTTAAAAGTGGTTAAAATGGTAAAATTTACATGTTATTTTTGCCACACACACGTACACGCAACAATCAAGTGAAGAAGTAATACAGTTGAAGTCATTCCTCTAATCATTAAAACCCTGGTCATGGTATCATCTGGGCTTTCGCTGCTCAAATTACAGAAAAGTAAAAAGCATATGTGGGAGGGTTATTAAATGGGGCTAAGGTAACAACCAGAAGGTACTCATTCCAACAGGGCGCAAGTGATGATTTTTTCATAAATTAATCAAATACTTCCTCAAAAAACAGAAGACCTGGAAGTCTGGGCCCTGGGCCTTGGGAATGTACTTCCCAGGTATGAATCTGGGCTCTGCTGCTTTCCAGCTTCAGTCCTTAGATAACTGACTTTAAGTTCTTCTAACTCAACTTCCTCATCTGTAAACTGGGATAGTAACACTATTCACCCCACAAGTTGGGGTGAGGGTTACAGGAGTTTAAAGGCATCTAGAGCTTGGTAAGCGCTGGCATGCATCAAGCCTAACAGCAAATGTAAAAAGACATCTGCTGTTTTTCCTGCTGTGTCTCCCACACTGAGCCCATCTGAAGGACACTGAGCGCTGCAAGCAGGGACATCAGGATGCGAGGAACCCCTGCTACAGTCTAACTCCCACAGGCCTGGCTTGAAGTGAAAAGTTGCCAGTCCTCAGTGATAGCAAAACAGGGACCAGGGTCTCAACCATATGTGTTTCCATGTTCACTCCTGTTCAAAGACATAATAATTTTACTGGCTAGAAACAGAAGTGAAACCTCTTAGGCTGCTGAAGCATTTGACTTCCTATGATCAATGTGATATCCATCTCAATGATTAAAGACATATGATTGGTTCTCTGTTTACTGAAAGCAGGCCCAGAACTTATAGATGTCAACAGCAGCGCACACTACAAGGCTGAGAACGTGTGTGCTGGTTCTGACAGTCCTCTCTATCTCCCTGGCATATCAGTGTGCTTCAGACCCACAGGGTCAATGTCCTCAGCAGACACAGACACTCGGATGGCCAGAGTCTCAAGGTGCTTTGGAGAAAAGAACCCTGGAGTGATTAACACTCTTTTTTTTCTTTTTTTCTTTTTTTTTTGAGATGGACTCTCGCTCTGTCACCCATGCTGGAGTGCAGTGGTGCAACTGCAGCTCACTGCAACCTCTGCCTCCTGGGTTCCAGCGATTCTCCTGCCTCAGCCTCCCAAGTAGCTGGGATTACAGGCATGTGCCACCATACCCAGCTAATTTTGTATTTTTAGTAAAGACGGGGTTTTGCCATATTGGCCAGGCTAGTCTCGAACTCCTGACATCAAGTGATCTCTACACCTCAGTTTCCCAAAGGGCTGGGATTACAGACGTGAGCCACTGCGCCCGGCCCTGATTAACTTTCTCTTGGCGACCAAGTCTTTGAACCCAGTCTTCCATCTTTATCTCCCTAAATGAGTTTTCTACCTTGTCTACCCTCATTATCTTGCTTGCTGGCTGCCTTTTCCTTAGTTCAAATGAGAAGCAGATCATCACCGAAATATAAGGAAAAAATGTAACAAATTTAAAAAGGTAGGCTTGATATTACCTTTGCAAAAAATAAAATGCGATTATATTGCATATGTATATACTTACATACACATAAGTAGTGAGATTTTTTTTTTTGAGATGGAGTTTCCTTTTGTCACCCAGGCTGGAGTGCAGTGGCGTGATCTTGGCTCACTGCAACCTCCACCTCCCGGGTTCAAGCGATTCTCCTGCCCCATCCTCCCAAGCAGCTGGGACTACAAGCACCCGCCACCACGCCCAGCGAATCTTTTGTATTTTTAGTAGAGACGTGGTTTTGCCATGTTGGGCAGGCTGGTCTCAAACTGCTGACCTCAGGTGATCTGCCTGCCTGGGCCTCCCAAAATGCTGGGATTACAAGCGAGAGCCATCGCACCCAGCTGAGATACTTATTTTTACATAACAAAATAAAGGCTAGTTTGGAGATTCACCAAGGTATTCACAAGAGGTTCTGTTTATGCAGGTGCGATAAAAGATATTCCCCATTTTTTCTGCATATTTTCTGAATTTTCTATAACAAGCATGAATTGATTTTGTAAGAAAAAATAAAGGAACTAATGAAGTAATCATTATTTTTCAAAGTCTTTTGGTATATTTCCAATGCCAGGCTTGGCAATGGCTTCAGAAACTTCTGGTTTTGAAACTGGGTAAGGAATGATGTTCATGAATGCATGTTTGGCACGACTATATACAGGCATGTCTGCGCCAATCATGATTCACTTCGCCAACCCAAAACAGCAACATTTTAAACAAAGTCATAGTTGTGACCGGCTACGTTTCAACCGAACGGCTTTTGACCAAGTCACCTGGAGCCAACATATGGTAATCAGTAAGAAACTGCTTTAGGAAACCATAGTATCATTTAGTAGGATATTCATTATTCTTACTTTTTTCACCTAAAATAACTGGCTTACTAGAGGTTTACTTTACTTAAGATTTTAATGGAACAACTTTCTCCTTTGTAAGACATGTTTAAACCAACAAATCTCTGCTCTCATTTATTTCCATGGTGACTAATTTTTGGAAGCACTGATGGTTGTGAATCTTACTCTGGGGGTCATTGTCTGGAGACAGCACGTGAGAGACTATTCCTTGGCAGCAATGTGGTTCACTGCCAATAGTAACAATTGTGGGATCCAACACCCAAAGACCTGGGCATTTATTTCTTTTGACTTTATCCTTAGCTCTCTGAGCATTTTAGGAATACTTGAATAACTGTTAATAATGCTACAATGTCATTTATCAAGCAAATCATATCTTCAAGCATTGCATTATATACGATAAACTGACCAATATAACAAAAATTGTCCACCATGGTTACCAAGCATCCTGGAAAGTTTCTGAACTGCCCCCTTGCCACCTCGCCGTCTCACACTATAAATTTTCTCTGCAAGTCTGCCATTGCTCCTCCACCTTTTTCCCTTCCTCGAAGGGTGGATCCATTCATAGGATTTATACCCTCACCTTTCTGTTCATGGCTCTCTCCTAAGCTGCAAATGTGGGCATTTTAATTGCCTTCATTTTTCTTGCCTACATTTTCTAAGTTTTAAAAATAATTATTACATTATTACTTTTGGAATGAGAAAATATTATATTTTGAAACTAATAGAAAAAAAATGGCCAGGCGTGGTGGCTCATGCTGGGAATCCCAGCATTTTGGGAGGCCAAGGTGGGCCGATCGCATGAGCTCAGGAGCTCAAGACCTGCCTGGGCAACATGGTGAAATCCCATCTCTACCAAAAACACAAAAATTAGCTGGGTGTGGTGGCGCGTGCCTGTAGTCCCAGCTACTCGGGAGGCTGAGGCAGGAGAATCACTTGAGCCCAGGAGGCAGAGGTTGCAGCTGAGCTGACATTGCACCACTGGACTCCAACCTGAGCAGCAGCGTGAGACTCAAAAAAAAAAAAAAAAAAAAAAAAGTCTCATGGTCTATTACCCTGCTAAGGTGGAACAGAAAAGCATTCTGGTGGGCACTTTGGGAGGCCAAGGTGGGTGGATTGCCTGAGCTCAGGAGTTCGAGACCAGCCTGGGCAACAGGGTGAAACCCTGTCTCTACAAAAATACAAAAAATTAGCCGGGTATGGTGGCAAGCACCTGTAATCTCAGCTACTCAGGAGGCTGAGGCAGTAGAATCATTAGAACCTGGAAGGTGGAGGTTGCAGTGAGCCAAGATTGTGCCACTGCACTCCAGCCTGGGCAACAGAGCGAGACTGTGTCTCAAAAAAAAAAAAAAGAAAAAAAAAAAAAGAAAAAAGAAAAGCATTCTTGGTGTACCCAGAGGTCTATGGCAAGTAATCCACATGCATATTTTAAAATATTGCCTTCTATTTTTTTTTTCCCTCTGGTAGAAGCCCCAAATTACCTACAACAGCTGCGTTTTCAGGTCACTAGTGTGACAGCCATTTTCCCATATCTGCTATTCCCTTTTTTCTATGGTAACCGAAATCCAAATTACAGCTGGGCACATAACCACCCAGAATTAAGGTAACATTTCCCAGCCTCTCATCCCACCAGGTATGATCTTATGGATTAGACTGACCAACAGGATGTGAGTGACAGATGGTCTGCAACTTCCAGGCAGTGCCCTTAAATAGAAGGGACACATGCCCTCACCTCCTTCCCCTTCTCCTTCCCATGAGTGGGAATGTGACTGTGGAGGTGATGAGCCATCTTGGACAATGTAAGGTTAATGCCCTAGTGATGTGGATCAATACACAAGGAACCTGTGTACATGACAGCATTTGGTTGTGCGTAAGAGAAAAATATTTCCATCTTATTTAAGCTATTCTTTTTGGTTTCAATTACAGCAAGCCCAACACACATCCAAAGCCAAAATGACAGAAGGAAATGGACCCATGGAAGAAAGGCCACTGAAAGGCAGAGTCAGTGCACCCAAAGAGGCCTAGAGAAGTTGTGGCCTTTATTTTGCCCCAGGAACAACTGTGCATGGAGCCCTTGAGCTTTACAGAATGCTGACTCTTGAAGTGTAAATGTCGAGAACCTTCCTTGTAAATTATCCATTGTGAAAGGAGGCTCTGCTTTCACAGGATTCTGATCCTTCCTCCCAGCACACTGTGGGCAGTTGCACTGGCACTCGGCCCCTTTCTGCTGCAGTTCACTGTGTAAATGTGGCGTTTCCAGGGAGAGAGATCAGTACAGGAATCTGTAAATACAATGTGCCGATTTCAAGTTTTGTCCGCAGGTGAGTCACTTGGGAATTTAATGGGACAGTCTTAAAGGAGAGAGTTTCACTTGTAATGACTTTGAGAAGACACAGAGGAAACTGATCTGAGATAGTCTTTCTTAGGTTAATTAATCATGATGTGACAGATCCCATTCCTCACATGCATAAAATCCTCAAGGACAATGAAATACAATGGACATTAATTCAGGCCTAAGTCACTGGAAGGAGAAATTCATATAACACCAAAAGTAGGATTTCTACTTTAAATCATTTACAGATGAGAGGAGGAACCTTCTATTTGTTTTAAATTCTGAACTTCACGGTGACCTAATATCAGAGTAAAAATTTCTATTCTGATCAGTTAAAACTGGAAATACTAAGATTGACTTAAACGAGAACCTACTGTATACCAAGATAAGCATTTTCCAACTTTTTTTTTTTTTTCAAACAGGTGAGAAGCTGGAGCACAGAGCACTTCAGTTGTTAAAATTAGTAGCTAAGTCAGGACATCAGCCCAGGCTGCTGGACTCCAGAGCCCACCTCTTCCCTGAAGCGCGTGTTGCACAGGAGACATAGATTAGTAAGATTTACATTTGGTAAACAAGCAATGTGGGAAAAACAGATATGCTTAGTGGTATGGTTTGACTGTGTCCCCACCCAAATCTCATCTCGAATTGTGTCTCCCACAATTCCCACGTCATAGGAGGAACCCAGTAAGAGGTAACTGAATCACGCGGGTAGGTCTTTCCCATGCTGTTCTTGTAATAGTGAATAAATCCCATGAGATCTGATAATTTTTAAAAAAACAGGATTTTCCCCTGTACAAGCTCTTTCTCTTTGCCTGCCACCATCCATGTAAAACGTGACTTGTTCCTTCTTGCCTTCCACCATGATTGTGACGCCTCCCCAGTCATGTGGAACTGTAAGTCCATCAAACCTCTTTCTCCCCAGTCTCAGGAAGTAGCATGAAAATGGACTAACACACCTGGCTAGGGATACACAAAACAGAGCAATACAAGCTTTATAACAGAAGTGTAATGTATCCTCTCAGTACAGAGGATAAACTCAATTTCAGGAGCCAGGGAAATACTTAGCTTGGAGTTGCCTCTGCCCCAGAAACATATACATAAGGGGCACCCATCCTCATTCACTACCAGCCCTGCCCCTCCAGCATGGCCCAAATCCATTTTCTCTGTTGTGCAAGCTCAGCTTTCCTCTGGGCAATAATTTTCTCCATCCTTGGTTCAGTTGATCCTTAGACAACCTTAGGATATCTCTCCCCAACCTGAACCTAATTTAATCTGTAGGGCATAACAGGTTGGAAATTTAAAAGACTACAGATAGAGTGGTTAAAAAGGCTACTAAAATATTTCAGCCTAGAGATAAGAGCATCTGAAGTGGAGTGGAGAGTTGAAAAGTGAGGACAGATTTTTTTAATGTTGGGTTCAAAATCTGTAAGATTTCCTAACACACTGAATATAGAGAATAAGAAAATCAGGGAAGTCCAAGACTAGAGATTTATTCTTGTAGAGCTGCCTGGGAGATGAGGTTGCCATGAATGAAAACAAGTTAAATCAGACTACAAGTTAAATCAGAAGAGAGATAATTACAGAATATTTTTACAGCACAGATTTGGGGATGACTAGAAGGTATTACATTCAGTTTGAACATGCTGCTTAATATGTTTTAGGCTATAGGCAGCTCAAAGGCAAGGCAGGGCATGGAGCTCTAGTGACGACCTACAGCATGGCAGATGAAGCCAACAGTGGATAAATGCACCCAGGGAGGGGCTGGGTGCTGTGGCTCACACCTGTAATCCTAGCACTTTGGGAGGCTGAGGCAGGCAGATCACTTGAGGCCAGGAGTTTGAGACCAGCCTGGCCAATATGGTGAAACTCCATCTCTACTAAAAATACAAAAATTAGCCAGGCATGTTATCCCAGTTACTTATGGGGCTGAGGCAGGATAATCGCTTGAACCTGGAAGGCGAAGGTTGTAGTGAGCCCGAGATCACACCACTGCACTCCAGCCTGGGCAACAGAGCAAGATCTGTCTTTAAAAAAAAAAAAAAAAAAAAAAAAAATAGCACGCACCCAGGGAGGGCATGGGCCAAGGACATGGCTGGGGAGATGTCTGCCTGGCCTAACTGGGCACAGTAAAGAAACCAGAGAGTTAAAAAGGCAGGAGCTAGTGAGGGAAGTGTTGTCAAGGATGCCAACAAACTGCTGTCTGAGCCTGAACAAATCACTTTCCTATTTGGGCCTCTGTTTCCTGCTCTTGGGGGGAAAAATGGCCCTGGACTTGACTGTTAAGGTCTCCCCTTGCTCAAGAATTCTCTGGCTCCGAATAATTATCCAAACCAATTATCCAAATTACATAAACGATGATTAACCATGTTAATCATGGTTATGTAATTCTTATGTAAAAGTGTGAAATGTTCCATGAATGGCTATTTTTTTTTTTTTTTAAGAGAAAAAGAAGTATAGGTCAAAAAAAGTACACGCTCCATCCTCAGGGTAAAAAAGAAACATGAGCTAGAAGGAATCACTTTAAGAAACTTGTCTTGGTCATTCCACACATTGGTATATGTGAGTGGCTATGACTTGAAAGCGTTTTTGCAAACATGTGGGAGAGGAAGACAACCCTCTGGTGTGCCTTTAGATGTGGCGTGCACAGTAAGTTCTCTATGACAGCCCAAGACGTACGAGGGGCACTGTGGCTGCCCTGGCTCTTCAGGCACCTGCCGCTCTCGGGTGGTAATGACCTCTGGACAAATCTACACAAGTGGTGGTTCTCAAGGAGTAGATTACATGCTGGTCAACACATGGCTAAACTGAACCAGCATTTCCAAGGCTGAAGAAGGGCGTTGCTGCTGTAGGGCGTACTCTTTCAAAACAACTTAGGCTCTTTGATAGTGGAAGCATTGTTTAATTAGAAGAGAGAAACTGCCCTATCTCTCTATTGAGTCCTATGGAGTTTGCAATTTATCATAATTTTTTTCCTTTTTGCAAATTTTAAGAGAGAGTGCCTTGGAGTCTTACGTCTGATCCCTGACAACCATTACAGCTTCAGTTTCTGTGATAAGGGTGGCTCTGCAGAGAACATCTTATGGGTTACAGGAGAATATACAGATGTCTACCATTGTACATCCACACTCTGTCTCCTCTAATTGACCATGAACCCCTAGAGGGCAGGGGTTGAGTCTCGGCTATCTTGAGCACTTAGCCCAATGTCTGAAAAATCACAGATGCTCAATATATTTTTCCTGAAGTTGGCTAGGATTCTCTCCTTGGGAAGAACCTATCCCAGATATTATTTATAAAAATAAGGGTCATGGTTTTCTCTTTTTATCTTCTCCAGTCTCTCATTCTTCCTGCCCGTCTCCTTTTCTGTATTACAGGGTATAGGAGGAATAAGGGATTGACAGGAGCAAAGGACAGACTCAAAACAGTGCCTAGCATGGGGTGTAACCTCAGTCATGTTTCTTGTATAAAATAGTGACAGATCCATCACCTTTACCATCTTCTGCCTCATGGGACTGAAAATATTCAACTTTATTTGGAGTAAATACCATTCACTCTGCTGTTTGTGATGAAGAACTGGAAGACTCAGGCAGTCCAGGCAAGCGGTCCAAGATCCAGAATCTAGGGGCTGCTCGGCAACTCAGCCACCTTGTCTGGCTAAGCAGCCGACCTAGTACATTCATTTTGTATCCCTGTTGAGTGGTCACATAGGCCTCTACGTTCAAGAGGCCTGACTGACTCAGAATCATTAACAAGTATGAAATGTGGAGATGTCACATGGTATGGTGGTTATACGTAGCTGTTTTAAAGACAGGCAGAACTGAGTTTAGCGCTTCATTCCACCATTTACTCATTTTGATGAACTGATGTAAGTTATATATGAGCTTACATCTCCGTTTTTTCTTTGGCAAAATAGTATCTCAATATGTACCTTGTGGCGTTATTTTGAACATTAAATGAGGTATGTAAAGTACCTAGTATAGCACCTACTATGCAGTACATGTCCACTAAAGAGTAGTAATGCTAGTAATAGTAGCTATTATTATCATCTCCTGTCTTCTCTCAATACAGGGGTTTAAGTATATATTAAATGAATGTTTATAATAGTTATGATGAAGCTCTGTGAAATACTGGGATGCCTAAAGACCAAACAGAACCAACAAGTGATAACCGAATGCTGACCCTGAGCAACTCACTGATAGATGCCGTGGGGAAGTACAAAGAGTTATAAGATAAGAAGAACTCATGGTATCACTGAGCACATATCGTACTGAATAATACACTGAGCACTGAACATAAGTATCTAACAACATCATGGCCTTTACAAAGAAAATACCCAAGACATCAAAAAGCACTCAGCCCATCAAAAATTACCAAAGAATAGAGCAAGGCCAGCCTGGCCTGGTCTGAGGTTTCTTTGCACAGTGTGATTTGGATTTCACAGAATAGGTAAGGCCACTTAGGGCAGAGAGAAGGCCCACAGAAAAGCATGCAGAGGCGCTGGTTATCTTGGCCTAGGGCCATGGCACTATTTGATCTTTTTGTTATGTGGTGACAGACACCAGTGCTTTATTAATTAGAGCCTCCAACTGCCCAGATACCCCTCGAACCAGAGGTGTCCGTCGCTTCCTATGGTCCACAGGCCCTTCCTAAGGAAAACTGCCCAGCCCGCAGTCCTCCTCATGGGGTCGCTGGGATGGTCTGACTTTGTACCATGAGGCAACGCTCCTGCCCTTCCAGGTTAAAAAGGCAGAGACGGGTATCTCCCAGCCAACCAGCCACCTCTCCCTGGACAAATCCACGTGCCAGACCAATTACAAATCCTGTCCAGGGCTCTAAACCAACATGAACCCCATGGATCATACTGGCTGGCTGGTCGTTAAGATAGGGTCTGGAGAGACCAGAGTGAGCTGATAACGCGAGTGAGAAGAGGACATCAGCACTGGTGATTCTCCCCAGAGGACACGCTATGAGGGAGGCACCACGCCTAGGACTGCTTCATTTTCTGCCAACTGTTCATGTTCTAACACCAGATATCCCAATTACCACTTCCTTCACTGTGTAGATTCATGTGGCATTTCTGTTCTTTGTAACCAAGATCTTTTTTTTTGTCCAGTTATACTGGTGACAAAAGATACAATTTTGATACAATTGCATTAATTTGATAAATTATACCATTTGATAAACTGATACAATTTGATACAATTTTGAGAAATAATAATAATAGTAGAAAGGGCTTTGATTTGGGTGTTAATCAGAGTTTCCGTGAGTGTGTTTTATCAAAAGCTCAAATTTGTTTCACAGACTGAAGTCCTTCATAAATGGTTCAAATGTAAACGTTTTTATTACCCTGTAGATACAGTCCATACCATATTGAGACTTGTATTCTAACAGTAACAGTTGAATGTCTATGCATTTTATGGAATTAGTGAATTGTTTACTGGTAACCTTAAAGAGTTGGAGCCTGAGTTTAAGCAACAAGAAACCATCTGTACCGACAGAGCAAAGCAAGCAGGAGTAAGAAAATGTTTCATAAACATGAGCTTGCTCTACATAACAGAAGTTTTAGTGTTGTGGGCAACGTTAGTGCATAATTCATTTTCAGTGCCTTGTTGCTTTCTGTCTGGCTGGCTTTTTCTGAGGTCTGTGCCCAGCCAAAAAAAGAGAAATCCATTTGTGGGTTCCATGAGAGAGAAGTGATAAGATTGATAAATAGATACATTTCTCTTTCATGGGGTTGGCCATTCCTTTCAGTTATATTATTAACTGACCCACCACCCTCAGATCTTTGAAATGCTTTTTAATCTGGTCTCCTGATAAACCCTAAGGCCAAGTGGCTCTTGGAATTTGGAGAGAATAGTTTTTCCTCCCTATCCCGATTATGGCATTTAAGATAAAGAGTAAATAGTGCCATGTGATTAAATGATATATGTAACCTTGAAAACTTGCCATAGTGGTTTCAGTGTCATTTACTCATACCTAAGCACTGCTAGAAAGTCCAGTGATAAAGGATTCCTTCATTTAATACTAGGGAACAGTCAAGCAAGAGTGCACAGAAGAAATGGACACCATAAGAAGATACCATTATGCTAGCACATTGACTGTAAAAAGGATGGCTTTCAACTAAGAGGAGCAACATTTTGATGGAATTTCAGGGACTATAACAAGGTGAAGAATCCCAATATTGTGGTGGGAGTGACACTTTTGTGGTGGGAGTGATGCTTTTGTGGTGACGGAAAGGAGGTAGGGGTGCTTTCTGAAGTCCAATAAATGACACTAGGTGTATTAGTCTGTTTTCATGCTGCTGATAGAGACACATCTGAGACTAAGCAATTTATACAGGAAAAAGGTTTAATGGACTCACAGTTCCACATGGCTCAAGAGGTCTCACAATCATGGCAGAAGGCAAGGAGGAGCAAGTCACGTCTTACATGGACAGCAACAGGCAAAGAGAGAGAGAGCTTGTGCAGGGAAACTCCCCTTTATAAAACCATCAGATCTTGTGAGACTTATTCACTATCATGAGAACAGTATGGGAAAGAACTGCCCTCATGATTCAATTACCTCCCACCGGGTTCCTTCCACAACACATGGAAATTCAAGATGAGATTTTGGTGCAGACACAGCCAAATCATATCACTAGGTAAGTACTGTCCTCTCTAGACACAACAGGGGCCTGCTGGACCTCAGGTACCACTTTGACACTGGGCAGACTTTGAGATCTCTCCAGGGCCTAAAGCCTGTTTGTGTGTGGTGGTGGGAGTCCGCTGTGAACAAGAAGCGTCTTCCAAAGGAGCCAGCTGCAGTAGAAGTTCCCTTTTAGGCCAGTATCTTCCTAGGGATTGGAGTTCAGGGGGCTCTGGACAACCGTGGAGAAAGCTGTCAGGGAGTATATATTATGTAATCGCGGTCCACTTCTAGAAGGCCCAGTTCCACAACGTACGGCTTAGCCCTTCAGCAGGGGCTGCCTGAGTCTAAAGATAAGTCCCAGAGGAAGGTAGCAAGACTATTCCGAGGACCTCTTAGGCCACCCACAGGTCCAAAGATATCTCACTGGTGCTGGCCAGAGCATGGTTCTACTCTGCAGTTGTGTTGATATATGCTGATCAGCCAGACACAAAGCAGGATGCTTTCCCACACATCCCAGACGACTGGTTTCCCACCCTGGGACTCAGGTCTGTGAGACCTCTGTTAACAAAACTCTTCATGATCCTTTCTCTATTTGCACTGCTATAGAAAAGTTGACCCTCAAAGCAGTGGGAATGAAGTCTTCAGAAGAAGGGCAGGCAGGTCTTGGCAGCTTCCCTTTGGCTCGTTGGTGTCTCTCTGCTGAAGGGTGTGCTGAACTGCAGGCCATGGTCTCCTGGGTATCTTTCTAGCACAAGCCTCCCAGCAGGTTCAGGCCCAGGGGTAACAGCTGGCTTCATCCAGAACTGTCGATGACACTCTCCAAAGTCCCCATCGCACCTTCCTAATGAGGAGCTCTCCTACACCCACAGTTTGATAAAACCTGGAAATCCAGCAGGGAGGGGCCTTTCCCTGGAGGGTTTGTGGTAGAAACAGCAATGGCAGTGGCCAGCATTTACTGCTCACTCCCTGTGCACCTGACTTTGTAACCACGTGGCCTTCAGCAGAGAGAGGCCGAAAAGCCCAAGGGAAACCACTCACTCAGGACCTGCTGCTGTTGTTCCAAAGACCGTTCCTACTGCTGTTGGATCCCTCTTCCCTGTGACAATGGAAACACAGGAAGATGGGTAAGGGTTTTGCTACTGATGGTCCCCCAGAGCTGAGTCACAGGCGAGAAACTGCCACCTCATACAGAGTTCTGCTGAATCCCCACAACCACCCACACATTGGTTCTGTGATTACACCCAGTTTACAGGTGGATCAAGGGAGTGTCAGATAGTGCAAGAATCTGCCCAGGTCATAAGGTGAAGATGGGTTACACCTAGGATTTCAATCCCCAAAGTGTGAAGCACAGTGTCTGGCAAAGGATAACTGCTCATTGACGAGCTCTGAATGAGAAGAAATGCAGACATGGACGTGGGGATGCCATGCTTAGAAGAGCCCACTCTGAGCCAGAAGCATCAAGGCTGCCGGCTGGGACGTCAAGTCGATGGTGATTTTGGGGACCCTGTCCTGGGGCTGCTGCCTCCTCCATAGGGACAGCACATCTCCTTTTACTTACCCCCATGACTTTAGAGGGGAAGCATCAGGCTTGTGGTTCCCAAACTGGGAAAGAACAGTGGAGAAAGCAGGTTCCTCCTTCCTAAGATATAGATCAGAACTGTGGGGCAGTGAACAAAACTGAGTGAGTGGCCAGACTGGAAGCGAGAGTGGAGTCACTAAAAACCTGACAAGCTGTGTGGAAGGGAAAGCCTTCAAGTGTTTATCTGTTGAACTAAGCGTGGACACTCCTCCCCTGCTGGACCCCAAACACATCCAAACTGCTTCCTCCTCCTCCTGGAAGCCTTTCCTGAATTCCTATCCACCAATAAGGGATTCCCACTTTCTCTGAACACCCACATTCCCACTACCTGTGCTGGTCTCAGGATATTTTAGGAAAACTAAAAATCACTAGTTCTCAATCCTGGCTGCATGTTAGAGTCCACTAGAGAAATGCTTATTTAATGAAAAGTACTTAAGCTCAGGCCAATCATGGAACAATTAAGTCAGAATCTCTGGGGTATTCATTAATTCATTTGAGACAGGGTCTCACTGTCACCCAGGCTGGAGTGCAGTGGTGCAACTGTAGATTAATGCAGCCTTGACCTTCTGGGCTCAAGTGATCCCCCTACCTCGGCCTTCCGAGTAGCTGCGACTACAGGCGTGCATCATCACGCCTGGCTAATTTTCGTATTTTTAGCACAGACAGGGTCTCCATATGTTGCCCAGGCTGGTCTTAAACTCCTGAACTCAAGTGATCCTCCCACCTCGGCCTCCCACCAAGTGCTGGGATTACAGGCATGAGGCAGCACACCTGTCCTACAAGTCAGCATTTTTAAAACACAGCCAAGATTGAGAGCATTGGCTGTGTCACCTTGGGGTCTGAGCATGTCCTTTTCTCCCACCTTGCTGAGCTGCCCGAGGGCAAGGTTCAGTTGTGGGCAGTGCTCAGCACGGAGCCCAGGCCTGCACAATGTCAGGGCTCATCAAACCTATGCTGAGCAACTGCACCCTCGCCTTGAAACCTGAACAATCCCTCGTGGGACATAGGCATGGTTTTGCTTTTTTTTGTGTGAGGTAAGAGTCATGTGCGTGTCATCCTCTGTGGGCAACCCAAGAACACGAGTGCCAAAGAAAATAATCCACCCCCACTACCCTTAACATCCCAAGGGAGGAACAGGCTATGGTATCGGTTATCTCCTGCTTTCAATTAAGGAGCCATCAGCCAGATTCCTTTGTGCGACTGAGTCCCAAACCTTGTACATGGCACACTTTCAATTATTTATCTAAACAAAGGTGAGCCAGAGGGCAGCATTAAACACTCGCCTGGTGAACTTGAGCCCAACTCTGAGCCCTTGGAATTCTCAAGCTAACATGTTTTGGCTTTGTGGATCTAATTTCTTCCCCCTCCTCCCTCAAGAAAAAGGCACATCAGATACAAAGTCATAAATTCCATTGCAGAAAGGCAAGGCACGCCAGAGTGGAGCTATAAGAGTGCTGTGCTTGTCGGCTGATGGTGATTCTGTTGCTAGGCCACTTAAACAGTCCTCACTCACTGGCAAGGAGGGAGGCCTGCTACAACCCTTCTAGTTTTGCAGTTTCTCCTATCAAAGGATGCATACGTTCTAGATCACTAACGCATAATAAATCCCCTTACAAAGGAACAGTGACCAACAAACAGCCATCCATGATCATGGCCAGAGGAAAGGCTGTCTCTTCTATACAAAGACAGGCTTCCTGGCATGCAGTCAGACAAGGGTGCTCAACTGTTTTTCTTCTTCGTGGGGGTGGGGGGGAGCTGTGCCTGTTCCCTCAAAGGACAGGCCTGTGATGCAGATGTGACACAGCCCACTGTGACACGGGGACAGCTGGAGGCCAGGGAGTGAGCAATGAAAACTGTTCATATGGAAATCCAGTCCCCATTACCTAGCCATGAAGCGTCTCAGGCAGGGAAGAGTAATCTGGAGACAGTTCCGCTGGAAGTCAGGACACCGGGGTGTAACAGCTGCTACCATTCACGTACCATTTACACAGTGCATGTTAAGGAGCCGATCTTCCTGCCAAGTGCTTTGAACTGTGGTATCACAGAGAGGCATTATGCTGCTTTACAGACCAGGAAATTGGGATTCGAGAGGTTAGGCAACATGGCCTGATTACACAACCAGAAAGTGACAGTGTTGAAATTGGAGGCCAGATCTGCCTGACTCCAAACCTGGGTTCCTAATTTTGCTATGTATACAACCTCTTTAGTCCCAGGACTGACACTTGAAAATGTTTCCAGAGTCTGCCTCTCTTCTCCATCCCTGCTACCATCTACCTTCATTCAGACCTCTGAATGGCTCATCCTCACCATTTTTATGGCTTCCTACTTTTCTGCCT
The DNA here is from genome assembly GCF_047675955.1 of Chlorocebus sabaeus. NCBI lineage: Eukaryota > Metazoa > Chordata > Mammalia > Primates > Cercopithecidae > Chlorocebus > Chlorocebus sabaeus. The sequence goes on along the minus strand of NC_132921.1, from coordinate 20,980,809 downwards.
CCAATCTTGTTTCCTATTCCATCAAGTGCAGATATTTAAAATATTTATGTATTTTCTATTCTATTAATATAATTTCTTGGCTCCCATCACCTCCAAGTCAAGTTCAAATTCTTTTGCAAAGTACAAAAGGCCTCACTTCACTTCTTTTTTTTTTTTTTTTTTTGAGACGGAGTCTCGCTCTGTCACCCAGGCTGGAGTGCAGTGGCTGGATCTCAGCTCACTGCAAGCTCCGCCTCCCGGGTTCACGCCATTCTCCTGCCTCAGGCTCCCGAGTAGCTGGGACTACAGGCGCCCGCCACCTCACCTGGCTAGTTTTTTGTATTTTTTAGTAGAGACGGGGTTTCACCGTGTTAGCCAGGATGGTCTCGATCTCCTGACCTCATGATCCACCCATCTCGGCCTCCCAAAGTGCTGGGATTACAGGCTTGAGCCACCGCGCCCGGCCCTCACTTCACTTCTTCAGGACTTTCTCTATCTTCCCATCATGACCCAGTCACACCAAATGTCTACATGTTCCTGGACAGGCCCTCATCTTCACACCTTACTCTCCACCTATGGGTACAACTCAGAAGATCCCCTTTGTAAGACATTGCTGTCTCCTCCTTTAGCCCCTGTTTGTTTACGTGTTTGTCTTTCTGTCCAGGCTATAAACTCCTAGAAGGCAGGAGGCTTATCTTGTTCATCTTTGTCATTTCACCAGGATCAGGCCGAAAGTGAGCGCTAAATGTGTTAATCGCCAACTCACTCACTGCCTGAGTGAACAGAATCTCAAAACTGGAGAAAAAATAATCAAACACCATTGAGTTTTTGACAACCAAATATACATACATGGGGTCTCTGTGGAAGTCATCTCATCTTCACAATCTCCATGCTATAGCTTTATATCTTCTATGCATCTTTGTAATAATCCCCAAGAAAACAGATCTTTAAAATGACACTCTAGATATACACATTTTCTTGACATTGTAGTCTAGATTTATTCCACCCAAAAGTATTTTCCTCAATGAAGCTTTACCATTATTGTAAGTAGTATCTGATCCTAGAATGTCTTCCTTTTTTGTTTTTTTTTTTTAAGCCCAGATGTAATTTTCTTGAGCAACTGAAAATTCTGGTTGACCACAAATGTCCTCATTTGTTAAATTAAGAGCTTGTGCCTATATTTATACACATCCTGGATTTAGGATAGATGCCAAATCCACTGATGGTGTCTTTGTGAGAGACAGAAGAGGACACAGAAAAGTCTGACACATAAAGATAGGGGCAGAGATCGGAGCAACGTACCTATAAATAAGTGACCAACAAATTAAAGTGGATGTGCCTTAGAAGTCCTACAGAGTGCATTTTGCAGGCAGATCCACGGCAAATGCTCTCATGTTAACTGCTGGAGTCTGCGATGTCCTCCTGCCTCCACATGTTAAAAGAAACTTATCTAGTCTGCCCACCCTTCAGATTTTATCTTGATTTCCTCCTCCTCTTTGATGCCTTCTCTGGCTCTCTAAGCCAAGCACACAGCGACCGCTTCTCCCCTTGAACTTCCATGGCACTTGCTCTCTATGCCATTTGGACTCGTGAAGGTCACAGGTAGCAAATCACAGCAGAGAGGACACTGCCATGGGAGGCAAAAACAAACAAACAAAAAAAACAGAACAAATAAAACCCCAAGAGCCCAAACCTGGGCCATCCCTCTGCCATAACACAAAAGCATCATGGGGCACTGAGTGGTGGATTCAATTCTCTGCACCCTTGCTTCCTCATTGCAAAATGAGGGAGTTAGACTACTTGGATTTCATGGCCTCTAAGCTTCCAATTCTAAAATTTTATAAAAATGGTAAAAATCTTGATAATATTTGAAAGCTCACCAATGGGGTGGAAGGAGGAGTGGAAAAGTATAGAACTTTGGGCCATGTTCAAACAATTTATAGCTGAAAACAATGACTATTGTGTTCCTCTTCCTTTGCCAAAGGACCACATGATGGCATCCTCAAACTAAACATGAAACCAAGAGATACCCCAGCAGGACCAGGGTTGCCATCCTTGAGCCTGAGGCCACAGGCTTATTAACTAAGCTGTGAAATGTTCATCGTGATAAAGTTGGGTGATTGCAATTGTATACACAGAATTACACACAGAGGAAAATGACTTAAACATTCCTTTCTGTCATAATCAACCCGTATGAATTCAGATTAGCCACTGCATATCCCCCAGAATGTAAAAAATAGATGCTAAAATTTGACTCCTCTGAGGATGAGCTTTAAACTCCAAGCAATTTGGCAAGAGAAAGGGAGACTTGGAGAACCAGCACTTTTCTTACTGTGTTACACAATTTCATATCTTCTAAAATAATTTATAAAGACATGTTAAAATTGGAACAAAAGTCATTCAGTATAAAAGATAAATATAGCAGAAATTTAGGCTAAAGAGCTTCTACAGTTAAACAGTACGTATAGGGCTCATTTTCCTGGCAGCTAAGCCCAAAGAGGGAGCCGTGATAAGTTCATGCTTACACAGGTTTGTATGGGGAGTAAGAAACTTACTAAAGGGATGTTCACCAGTCAGAATCTTAAACAGAAAGAGAAGGCACATTAAAATTAGGGCAATTTAAAGAAGGGTTGTTTACAAAGGGTCTAAAGTACAAATATGTGGGCAAGGTGTAGGGAACCATGGGGCAGGTGCAGGAACTCAGGGCTGACCACAGTAGAGCTGGGTAGGTTGAACAGTGTCTCCCCATTCACATATACCCAGGAACGTCAGAACATGGTCTTACTTGGGAAGAGGGTCTTTGAAGATGTAAATAAGGATTGAGATGAGATAATTATTGGATTAGAATGGACCCTAAATCAATAACAGTGTCTTTGTAAGAGACAAAGAAAACACACAGAGACACGGAGAAGGCAGTCACGCAAAGATGGAGGCAGAGATTGGAGTGACACATCTGCAAGCAAAGAAGTGCCAAGGATTGTCACAACCATGGGAAGCTAGGAGAGAAGTATGGGCCAGTTTATCCCTCTGGAGCCTCCAGAAGGAACCAACCCTGAGGATACCTGGGTTTCAGACTTGTGGTCTCCTGGCCTGTAAGAGAGAGCAGGCTTTTGTTATTTTAAGTCACTCAGTTTGTGGCCATTTGCTATAGAAGCCCAAGGAAACTAAGATACCACTTCACTTGCTAAAGGAATGAAGGGAGGGAGAGGTAACCAACCTCAGTGGAAGAAAACACTGTGCTGGTCAGACCACTTTCAGTTGAGCAAAGACCTTCGGTCAAAGGATGGAGCCCATCTGTAACAACCTTGTAAAAATGGAGCCTGATATACCTTTGTCCCGACCTCAATCTCTTTTCTTCCTCTCTCCGGTCTCCACCCATGGGTCTCTCACTGACTACACCCAACAGGAAGCTAGGGGGCAGGGGAGCCCTACTGACATGGTGCACCCAGACCACCTCCTGGGGTGGAGAGGAGGAGATAGAAGAATGGAGAGTGTGTATATCTGGATGGAGCAAACGAAAGATTAAATTTACAACTATCACCTCTGGGACAATAAAACTGGAAAGTATCAACCTAAATTTTTGCTTCCCATAAAGTGACTATTAGTCTCCCCAGCAATAGAAGATGTTGAAGTCTCATTCTTTGTCCTGTACTGGGTCTTCTTTTCCTCCAATCTTAAGCCTCTCTCTTCAGCCCCTCTATTCTTTCCTTCTGTCTCCATGCTCAGCCTTCATGGAGGCATTTACTGTAAGTGCCAGTTCCCACATCTATTGTAGCCTAACCTGTTACTCCAGCCCAAGTCCCATTTTCCAATGACCCCTGGAAATCTTGGCCAAGATACTTCACACTGTTCGAAGTCAAAATATCTGAAAATCAACCATATCTTCTTTCCAAAACCAACATGTCCTTGCAATTGCGCATCTCATTCCCCTAAAGCATCCAGGATTCAGCCCTCCAACTCATTCACTCTACCAAAGGTCAAGCCCTGTCAGTTTTAACACACTTCTCACCTGCGTCTTTCCATTTCTGCAACTGCCACTACCAGCATTGAGGTCACATCCCATCCATGCCCGGATAATGGCAAATAAGCTCTGAGCTGGTGGTCTCACTGGAGCTTCCCAGCTCTCCCAACTTTGCCGTAGCCAAGGCAATATGACCTTCCTCGTGCCACGCCCAGGGTGACATTGTTCAATGATTCCTTCTGCCTCATGTTCTTCCTTGTCAGATCCACCATCCTCTATCTGGCTTCTGAGGATTTTCAGCTTCTGACTCTCTACTTGTCCAACCCACTTCCAGAAAGTGTTGATGAGAACCGTGCTGTGGCTGTTTCCTTTGCTGTCCCATCCTCATGCTGTCCTTTTGCTCGTCCCTTTGTTACATGAGAGCATTTACCTAAATTTCAGGTACCAGGGTCCACAATGAATCCAAATGAACTGAAAGCATTTGTTAAAAATCTTACCTTCTAACAATATATGCAGTCAACATTTCCTTTGGATTAACAATAAGTACATACTTGACCATAAACTTTTACATCTTTTCCTGTATCCTTATTTTCAAGATTAATTTGCAAGCAGTGTGTTACATTAATTAAGTTTTTTTCCTCTTTCTTTTCCTTTGTTTTATTTTTTTTTTTTTTTGAGACAGAGTCTCCCTCTGTCACCAGGCTGGAGTGCAGTGGCATGATCTCACCCCACTGCAACCTCTGCCTCCCAGGTTCGAGTGATTCCCCTGCCTCAGCCTCCTGAGTAGCTGGGAGGACAGGGATGCAAGCACCACACCCAGCGATTTTTTTGTATTTTGGTAGAGACAGGGTTTCACCATGTTGGCCAGGATGATCTCAATCTCTGAACCTCGTGATCTACCTGCCTCTTCCTCCCAAAGTGCTGGGATTACAGGCATGAGCCACTGTGCCAGGCCGTTAATTAGTACTTCTCTTGGACAAAGACAATATAGTACAGTGACTAAGAGCTTTGGCTTTGGAGTCAGACCAGAGTTAGAATTCCAGTTTTGTCATCTGCTAAATGGCAATTTGAAACCTGCCTCACTGGGTGTGGTGGCTCACGCCTGTAATCCCAGCACTTTGGGAGGCCAAGGCAGGTGGATAATCTGAGGTCAGGAGTGAGACCAGCCCAGCCAAAAAGGTGAAACCCTGTCTCTACTAAAAATACAAAAAATTAGCCAGACATGGTGGCACATGCCTATAGTACCAGCTACCTGGGAGGCTGAAGCAGGGGGATCACTTGAGTCCAGGAGGCAGAGGTTGCAGTGTGCTGAGATTATACCACCATACGCTAGCCTGGGCAAAAGAGTTAGACACTGTCTCAAAAAAAAAAAAAAAAAAAAAAGAAAAAAAGAAAAGAAGAAGAAACTTGCCTCATAGTGTTCTTGTAAAAGCATGAAGAGATAATTTATGTAAAATGATTTAGCACAGTGCACACATAGAGTTATACCTTTTTTGTTTGTTTGAGACAGGGTGTTATTCTGTTTCCCAAGGCTGAAGGGCCATCATGGCTCACTGCAGCCTCAACCTCCTGGGATCAAGCAATCCTCTCACGTCAGCCTCCCGAGTAGCTGGGACTATTGGCATGTGCCACCACATCCAAGGCTCTTAATATAAACAATGAATGGCAAGGTCATGCAACTTATATTCAAGGCCAATAAGTGAATGCAGTTTTTAATAGTATGCAGCCCACAGATGAGCAGTTGGTTGCTGGGTTACATTCTATGGTCCCTATTCTCATTTACCTTGTCTTCTTAAAGACAATATTTTTACTTAATCATGTTGCTTCTGAGAGCAAGCAGAAATAAGCTTTGAGACTACAGTTTTTCTTAACAATCAAACCTGGAATCAGTGCTTCTGTGACCCTCAAACTCTAACGTCCTCGACAGACAGACTGAGAAACTGGCCACAGAAGGGAGTGGCTGCCATATTATTTCCATATTTATCAACATTGGCAGTTGCCTCCTGGGCATTGCCTAACAAAGTCAAAAGCTAACAAAAGGTCTATGTAAAAATGCAGATATGAATAAAAATCACACACACACACACACACACATATATATATACACATATGCACAGTGGCTACAATGGATAGCAATCTAATCTGATCAATTTTAATGATACTGTCTATAAACTGCTATCATTTAACACACAGAATAAAATCCTGGAAATTATATTTTTACTCTGATTATTGTGCATTCATATATGCATGATAAAAACTACAAAAATGTCTGGCCGGGCGCGGTGGCTCAAGCCTGTAATCCCAGCACTTTGGGAGGTGGAGACGGGTGGATCACGAGGTCAGGAGATCGAGACCATCCTGGCTAACACGGTGAAACCCCGTCTCTACTAAATATTACAAAAAACTAGCCGGGCGAGGTGGCGGGTGCCTGTAGTCCCAGCTACTCAGGAGGCTGAGGCAGGAGAATGGCATGAACCCGGGAGGCGGAGCTTGCAGTGAGCCGAGATCTGGCCACTGCACTCCAGCCTGGGCGACAGAGCAAGACTCCGTCTCAAAAAAAAAAAAAACTACAAAAATGTTCATATTGCTATTTTGAATGTAATACAAGGAGATAAAAAAGGAACAACAAGAAACTTGGTCCTTAACCGGAAATCCTCATGGGCACATGCTGAAACACAAATTTCGGACACATTTTGAATCTAGCACATGTCTTAAGCTGACAGCAGCACACCACATAAAAGAGGCACTTCGGTGCCAGTGGAAACAAGCCATCTTCATACAGGAGGGAACTGGAAAACAACTATTTCATGTGTGCACTGCACTGACCTTGAAATCCAGAGGGCTTCTTCCCTCTAAAAAGTATTTTTAGATCGGGCTGATTTACTAAATGTCATTATTAATGAGCTGGGTAAGAAACCCAACGTGTTTTCAAAGCGATGTCATGGGGATGGTCTATGGGGAAGGCCAGGGAGGGGAGTGACTGTGCACATTTTGTTGTACAAGGATACCAGGCTGCCAGAGGTGAGAAGCCAGCCAAAAAAAACATCGCTGAACCCAAACACCAAGCAGTGCGCTGGGAGTTCAAATTGTGAAATGTGAGCCATCATCATGGCAGATCCAGATACGTCCAACACTGGGAAGGCCAGCTGCAAAGAAGAGAAAACATCTTCTCCTTTGATTGTCAGAGACAAATCTACCTGGGTATCGATTTTTCCTGCAAGCCCATTGATTCCTGCTGCCATGTGAATGGCAGAGGATGCTGGGGCCATTAGCCATATTTCATTGTGTGCATGAGTTCTGACAGAGGGAGTAGGGTGCTACATTTATTAGGATTTAATGATATTTGCAGTTCAGAATTCTGCCACCTCTACTGTTGTTACTGTAGCTTATTAATTGTGAGACATTATCAATTTTAAGATACACCATTAATTTTTATAACACGAATAATTTTTAAGTTGCCAATTAAACTTGCTCTCTTTTTTTTAGACAGAGTTTTGCTTTTGTCACCCAGGCCGGAGTGCAATGGCACGATCTCAGCTCACTGCAACCTCTGCCTCCCAGGTTCAAGTGATTCTCCTGTCTCAGTCTCCCAAGTAGCTGGGATTACAGGCGCCCACCACCATGCCCAGCTACTTTTTGTATTTTTAGTAGAGTTGAGGTTTCTACTAAAACCATGTTGAGTATGTTGGCCAGGCTGGTCCCGAACTCCTGACCTCAGGTAACCCACCCACTTCAGCCTCCCAAAGTGCTGGGGTTACAGGCGTGAACCACCACACCTGGCCAGTTGCCAATTCAACTTTCATACAATGCTTCCTTATCACTAAAATTCTTACATATTGATTAAAATACATTTTTTCCTGATTACTGTATATTGCATGTATGCATAAAGAAAAATAGATTGGTTAAGATGGTCTTAAAATGTCTTTGCATATGGATTTTGATTCTCCTGAATATCTTTTACTGTCATCAGCTCCTGTGCTTTATCACAAAACACGTCCTTTATACCATCAGGAGCATAGGTGGTGTAACATTTTCAGAAGGAATCCATAGAAAGCTACCAGTCATTAGTACCAGCCCCATTCAGCTGGCTCTGGAAGGACCTAGAGCCTATGCCTGACGCCTGCTCCGAGAATGCTGCTGAAGACAAGGGATCCGCCACTCCCTACCAGAGCCCTGCGTCTTCAGGACTCTCTTTCCAGCAGCTGAAACCCCAGCTTTGTTTTGATGCTGCTATGTTTGCTGTTTGTGCACTTGCAAGTACTGGCAACTATACCCTAACTGATGCCTAGCTAATAGTCAATAAAAACACATTCCAACTTCAGAGATACAGAGATACAAAGATACAGAAGATAGAGAAGTTTGAGACGAGCAGTGGAGCACTGATGAGGGCATTTAATCAGAATGATATTATGTTCTAGTTCTACATTACTTGACATTTTCAGAGCTCCTGAAAGGCCCCTGCCCACATCACACTTTAGAATCTCTTGCTCCATTATCAGTGAACACCAGCCTTGAAGAGACCCATTTATAGCTGGGCTGAGCCAATCAAATTTGCTTATGAGGTTTGAAAGTTACTTTATGGATACACAGCAGATGTACCTATTTTCATATATTCATATAATCTGTAAAGATTAAATCTGGGTAAGTGGGACATCCATCACCTTAAACATTTATCTTTCTGCGAGGAACATTCAAATTATTCTGTTCTAGCTGCTTTGAAATGTACAATAGATTATTGCTAATTATCATCACCATGCTGATCTGTCAACCATTAGGTCTTATTTCTTCTAACTGCATATTTGTAAACATTAACCCACCTTTCTTCATAAGAGATTGATGTCAGCAGCGGGCTGTTGTGAGCACAGCTCTACCCACTCTACAACTGATGTAGCCATTTGGGGAAATCCATGTAAGTTGAAAAGCACAGGAACATGATCAAAAAGAGGCAAAATAGAACAGACTCAGAATCCATCGAGAGACAGAACAGGCATTTCATGAGATGGAGAAAATGACCTTAGCCCTTGATTTCCAAGTTTTGTTCACATGAGGTTCATGTATCCTTCATTTTTTGTTTTTGGGCTTAATAGTTCCTCTGTAGCCATATAGTAAATCTTTTTCACCTGAGGTAGTTTACATAGGTTTCTACTTCCAGCAATCATAAGAGCTACAGTAGCCGCGTGATATGGAAGGAAGGCAGGAAGGGAAGTGCTGGGAAGGGTGTGGTCCCTTTAAATGATACCGAAGAGGGGAAGTGCTGGGTAGAGAAGGGTGTAGTCCCTGGCTAGGGCTCCACCCCTGGGCCTGTGCCCAGGGTCTAATTGAGCTGGTTAACACAAGCCACCTATAGACAGCAAAACTAAAAGAGCACAGGATAGCACATGCCCACTGGGGCTTCAGGAGCTGTAAACATCCATCCCTAGACACCGCTGTGGGGTTGGAGTCCCACAACCTGCCCATCTGTATGCTCCCCTAGAGGTTTGAGCAGTGGGGCACCGAAGAAGCGTGCCATAACGCCTGCTGCATGCCCTGCAAGTGGGGGACAAGGGAACCTTTCTCATTTCAGCAGGAGTTAGAAACCCCACGGCCCTCAACTCATCCATTAGACGAACGGAATTAAAGAATGTGCTGGCCCTGTGCCATTCCCTGTATGACAGACAGAGGGGCACAAAGTGCTGAGCGCCTTCCTATGGTGCTGGCAGATCCAGGGCAGGAAAGATCCCATCGTGGGGGGTCTCCACTCTCAGGGACTTTCTCAGGGTCCTGCTCTTAGAAACAGTACACTGACTGCTAGATGAGATAGAGATGGCTGGCTGTTGATGAGGAAGAGTATTATTGAGAGACGTGCTTAGGGGACAAACCCCTGGTAAGACAAAGAGCAGGGCCATGGCTCTCACTGGAGGGTGAAGAGGTGGGAACGTCAGCATCCCTTTCCTCTTACCTCCCACCCAGAGCCCGTTCTACACCCACAGCCTGAGAAACCTGGGCAGGAGACATCAGAGCACCTCTGCGACAGGAGGGAAAAAAGGCAATGAGACTTCTTTGGAGGATGTGTGGTTTTCTTAAAGCAGAGGGTGCGGTTTGTCCATTTAAGAAAATTGAAAGAGCCCAGGAGCAGTAACTCACGCCTGTAATTCCAGCACTTTGGGAGGCCGAGGTGGGTGGATCACTTGAGGTCAGGAGCTCGAGACCAGCCCGGCCAACATGGCAAAACCCCATCTCCACTAAAATACAAAAATTAGCTGGGCGTGGTGGCAGGCACCTGCAGTCCCCGCTACTCGGGAGTCTGAGGCATGAGAATCGCTTGAACCTGGGAAGCAGAGATTGCAGTGAGCGGAGATCGTGCCACTGCACTCTAGCCTGGGTGACAGAGAGAGACTGTCTCCAAAACAAACGAACACACAAACAAACAAAAATTCCAAAGAGGGCACAGGTGCAGGTGTTGGGAAGAATTAGCGGGAAAGTAATCCAGGCCCCAAAGGAAGGACACCTGCAGGTACTGAGGTGTGTCTCCTGTCTGGTTGTCCAGGAAAGGACCCTTTCCAACTGTATGCTTCCTTTGTGGCAACTTCTCAGGCTGCTCAGGCCTAACTTCAGGATGGAACTTCTGACACCACAGGCAGGTAAGTCTGGAGGCAGGTGGCAGGACAGGTGGCCAGCTCCTAGTTCCATCAAGGAAGACAGGGGTGATCTGCTGGGTGGGAACTTTTGGTGGCAGAGAGAGCCTGTGAATCTGGAGGTGACAGAGAAGATAGCCTCTGGCTATCCTGAAAATTAGCAATGGCTACACTTTAGAGAAAATGGGGACAGGCCTGGCAATTGTAATGTTAGAGGGCCTATCTTAAGTAGTGCTTTGTGTCTCATATCTGAGATATGGAAATGGGGGCTCAGTGCTGGAGTTCAGACTCATGCGTGACTGGCTCCAAGCCTGTGCTCCTTCTGTTACGCCAGGCTGTCTCCCAGGAAGCAGGGGAGGGAAGACCCCCATGCCACACTTGGGCCATCATGGGCTAGCTACTGGGGGAATGGGGGACTTGCACAGCTCTGCTGATACGCAGCTCAGCCTGCAGGGACCCCAGTGGCCACGGATAATAGCAGTATCACCACCATCTCACATGGGGCCGTGGCTTCATTATCCTTTCCAATGAACCCTCATATACACCACACCATTTGCCTATCGCAAATTTGTAAAATTAGTTCATAAGCCCTTCAAGGGAGGGACCAGTTCTGCATCTTTTACATAGCAACATTTAGATTACAAAGCCTTATCCCAAACAGTTATGGATCCCATCTTACCGATACGAAAATTGAGGCTCAAAGACGCTGGACCTCAATTTTTTAAAGTATCCAGTACACTGATGCTAAATAACATAACTCACAGTGGCATTTAATAAGTGCTGACTGCCATGCCTGGACTCTTGGGAGCGCCCCTGACATGGCTCCTCCATCGACACGTGGCCCTCCCAGTGAGTCATTTTGAGAGCGGCTGTCACTCTGCTTTAATCTGGCACTTTGTTTTCCTGCAGTTTAGCCTTCGATGCAGCCAACACCAGCAACCTCACAAGCTAGTCAGACTTGGAAGGCTACCCTGACATTTTCGGCTGGCTCAGACTCCGAGGTTGGAGCCCTGTGCGTGTGAGGGTAGCTGCTGGCGGGGGGTTTATTTTCTATGGAATACAGACTTCCTTTGGGGAATGCAGGCATGCTTTCCTGTTTTTTTTTTCCCTTTCCTTTCCTTGAAAAAAAATTAAAAAAAAAAAAAAAAAAAGGAGGCTACAATTCTAATCTAAGTGGCATCTGCTGACTTGAAAGAGCAAACACTTCATCCTTGCCTCAGAGTACCCTTTGCCACGACACAGAATGCCTTTCTAATCACTAAAACATCAAGGAGAAGTCACCGGTTTTAGCAGACACATTTTAAGTTTTTTTGGCCACAATTCCTTAGGTTTTTCAGTGGTCATCAATAAACCTCTATAATTCCGATTTCGGACTTTCCTGATCCTAGCTCAATTTATGCCTGGAATTACAATAACCCAAGGGGCCAGGTTCTGACACACATGGTTTTACTTTTACGATTGCAAAGCTGAGAAGCAGGAAGCTCTGATATTTTACTTTTTAAATTTATGCATGTTTAGCTATCTCCAAAGATGATATAAGGCTATGTAAAGTAATACATAAAACACAAGGGAACAGAAGTAAGAAGTGCAGAGGTGCAACAAAAAGAAGGGTAGGAAGAAAGAGGAGAACTAGAATGAGGCCCAGAGTAGAAAATGTACACGGTCGCAACTGACACATTCTTTGCGCTGAGCCACACATCTGCCTCTGAAGTTTTCTAGCTGGCATCGTAGCTCCGCAAATAACCTCCATGTTTTATTTGAAGAGCAATTGTTCAGGCATAAACACAATGAGTCTTAAAAATAGCAACTATTTATTAAATGCCTACTATGTGCCAGGCATGTACTAAGCATGTACTAATCGACACCCAGGAGGATGGCTATTTCTCCTAAGCATGGCCTTGAGCTGCAATGTGTCCATAAGTGGTACCATTTCCAAATCTGGGCTGAGATTCTCCTCTGCTCGTGTCTTCTCAGAGTTACTATGTTCCAAGTTTCTCAGACCCAAAACTCATATTTTGAGTCTATCTTTGAGCAGCAGTGCACCTGGATTGTCACAAGTCCAAAGTAATCCTTAAGTTTGATGAAAATTAATAATAAGAAAAAATATTTTGGGGCAATAAACACTACCTTAAAAGCTCTGCTGGCTCTGTGTTACTCCCCTCTAACTCTCACAAACTCATCTTTAGAGGGAGGGAGGACAGGAGGCAAGAGAGGAGACAGGCTGAGGTGTCAGCTACCTTGGTTCATATCCTGCCTCTGTCACTTTCCAGCTATGACTTCGAGAATTAATCTCCCCAAACCTCAGTTTTCTTATCTGCAAAATGGGCATAGTAAGAGGATCTACTTTATAGGTTCGAGGAGAGGACAAAAGGGGTAATCCAAAAAAAGCTGAAGAATGGTGCTTGCCCCATTTTATGCTCAAGCAACATTTGTGCTTTTACTTTTATTTTTTTGAGATGGGGTCTCACTCTGTCATCCAGGCTGGAGTGCAGTGGTGCGATCTCTGTTCGCTGAAGCATCCGCCTCCTGGGTTCAAGCGATTCTTGTACTTCAGCCTCCCGAGTAGCTGGGATTACAAGCATGTGCCACCACACCCGGCTAATTTTTGTATTTTTAGTAGAGACCGGGTCTTGCCATGTTGGTCAGTCTGGTCTCAAACTCCTGACCTCAAGTGATCTACCCACCTCAGCCTCCCAAAATGCTGGGATTACAGTTTTTTCTTTTTTTCCTTATCAACTCTGGAAAGCACAACTGCTCTTATACATAGATACCATGATGCCAAGGAAAGGGGACAAGGACACAGATTTTCCTCTTCAAAAAGACCTCTACGTTTTCTTCCTTGCTAGGAATGCAAGTATCTGCAACTCTTCATTAAGGCTGGGGGATAAGAAAGAGCCAGTGAAAATGAGAAGGGCCAGCAAGTATGTCAAGTGGTCGATAGTAGCTGCCAGTGTTTGTTGTTGCAACAGTACCTCGTGGATGGACGTGAGTCATTAACATTCCACTGATAGGGGCAAAACAATCTGTGCTGAAAAGGAAAGTCCAGGGGGTCACTGCAGTTTATCTTTGTTTACCTCCTGTTATGACTCATCTTCAGGGTCTGTTTCTCTTCTTAGGAGATGATTTGGTTCATTACCGTGGACCTTCCTGGCTTGCTAACCAAGTTTCTATTGAATTGGTTTTGACAACATGACCTAGTTCGTGAGACTCCAGACTCTTGGAAGGCAGAATGTGGCAGGAGCGTAAGATCACCTGCACAGCGACCAGAACATCACAGCAAACACTGAGCACACACTGGTGAGTGTCTGCAAGCTGTCCACACCACTCTATGCCAGGATAGAGCCTTTGTCCAAACTCAACTTTCCACTCAGGTCTTCCTTGGAAAACACCATGTAACTTTCTTTCTTATCGCTATCTCAAGTTCAGGTTATCTTGAAATAAACCAAATACTGATTAGGCTTCCCAGGGCCAGCCAGATCACTTGTCTATCACTTCTTCTTCCTTGCACTTTCCCTGAAACCACACAAGACAGATGCATGGAAGCTAAGAGTGCACCCTTCTGAGTGTGGCGCAGCAGGTGGGACAGGTCATTGGAACTGGAATTCTGGTACTACGCAAGTTATTTTTGACTTCTCTGCTTCTGTTTGCTCATTTTTGAAAAATGGGGGTAGACAAGATTGCTAAAGCCCTTTGGAGAAAAAGAAGCTAAGAACAGCGTGTCAAATTGGCTTTTATTGATTCACCCATGAACAGGTTGTGCCTTTACACAGGTGTTATTTGTAAGGAATCCTGGGCACTTGGCATTCCCGGAATATTCTATTTAGCTACCTTGGAGTTCAAGTTCCCTTTAACTGGGGGAGAAGAACTTTTCACCTGTTTCTATGTGTGCTCACAAGGATAAGCCTCCATGATGGCAATTTTAGCTCTGTTTCAGATAAAAATTAATTTATTAACATATAAAGGATATCATGTCATGAAGGCACTACATATAATGTACTTACAGCCTAAGCCAGAGCTCACTGACTCTTCATCTCGTTTTCATCTGCCAGCATCACGACCCCAAGTCCTCTGGTCATATGGAAGCCACATTTCAAGCTTAAGAGTGTCTGAATTGATTTGGCAAAGCCATCAGTCAGTTCTATCCCTTTCTTCCTAGACTCACGTACAAGCACCACTTAAAACCAGATGCCACTAGCAGTGAGGATACAAAGCAGCAGGTTTTCAGAGTACCAAATTTCTCCACTGGCCATCAGCAGTGAGGCTGGAAGGGGGTTCAGAGCCACAACCACTGAAAGTCACACTCCTTGAGCTTGGAAAAGATAATGAACATCTTCCTGAACATTCAACAAACACAGTCAAGGGGACTGGGGATTCCAAAGACCAAAAGAGGGATCTGTCGCAAGATCAGCATGTCCGGAATTGTTGGGCACAGGGGTGAGCGGCCTCCTATGCCACTGTCCGTGGTTCTGAACCCAGCTGGGTAATTCTCTGGGAAGTTGGAGGCGGAGGAAACCTGCACCCACTCCGAGGCCCTTGGTGAGTGTTCTGAGAAAGGAGGAGATGATACATTGTGGACTGGGGCATCAAACAGTGTTGATCAACACTTTGCTTCCACCCCCATAGCAGGCACAATATTCAGTCAGTTTTTACACACATTTTGATGTTAAAGTAATGATTAAGAGAACAAACCTGGCTGGGCACAGTGACTCACTCCTGTAATTCCAGCACTTTGGGAGGCCGAGGCTGGCAGATCACTTGAAGTTAGGAGTTCGAGACCTGGCCAACGTGGTGAAATCCCGTCTCTACTAAAAATACAAAAATTAGCCGGGTGTGGCGACGTGCGCGCCTGTAATTACAGCTACTCGGGAGGCTGTGGCCGAAGGATCACTTGAACTTGGGAGGCAGAGGTTGCAGTGAGCCAAGAACAAGCTATTCCTAAAATAACTATAAACAGAATTCTAAAACACTCGTTTGTTAATGGGTCTTCTCTTGCCATTATATTCATTGCTGTCTTCACCTATAACTCATGTTGGCTGAATGTTAAACTTGGCTATTTTCTAATCAGTGGGCAGATCATGAAAAGGTAGCTCCCCTTAAAATGGCACAGAACAGTACATGCAACACGTGGATGAAGTGGACATTAAGTTACAGGGAGATGCTTGCAGCAGACACTATTGGGGACCCACCCACATCCCCTCTGTCCTCAAACTTTCCATGTTTGTGGGGCCAACTGCCCACAGCTGGCCTCTGCATCACTTCGCCTGAGGGCTTTCTCTGGCTACCAGAGTCTGCACACCCGCTGGCAGCCTAAAGTGAGAAAGAGGAAAGTGCCTGGGAACTAACACCTCCCTGGGAGCAGCCCTGAACCAATGACTGACAGTTCACTGTCCCAGGCTCTAACTTTATATGATTCCCAGAGTTCCCAGCCCGATTAAGCTCCAGTAACCCACAGAAGTAACTTGCTTCTAACCACTCTACTGACTGACTTCCCTGCCTTGTCTCACTTTCCCTCAAGTGCTCCTTGGGATAACCTCCCAAATAAACATCATGAACTTAAGTCCTTGTCTCAGGGTGGCTTCCAGGGCAACCCAAACTAAAACCCACTACTGAGTACACCCATATTATAAGCCAGCTCTCAGAGCAGGCCAGTGGCAGAGAAAATGGGACCAGGTAGGCTGCTTCCTGGGTCTCAACTGTGAAACCAGGAGTTTCACCATAGATCAAAACCAGCTCAGAGGTCCCTGGACTTACTTGGAAAAGAGCAGTGCTAAAAAGAATAAAATAAAAGAGTGGGGAGAAAATCTTTAGGTCCTATGAGGTTGCACACTAATATCACACTAAATATGAGAATGATTGAGCCCTCTGGATGCCAAGTGACAACTAACGGAAATTCTGAACGAGCTAGAAAATTGTATCCTGCCACAAACATACGGCTATACAGAGTCTTTGTTTTAAAACTTAAAACAAAAATAGTACTCATTTGCTTGTTGAATTGTTAGAATGGTGTGAAAGGACCTCTATCCTTTGTCAGATGAAGAGATTGCAAAAATTTTCTCTCATTCTTTTTTTTTTTTTTTTTTTTTTTTGAGACGGAGTCTCGCTCTGTCGCCCAGGTTGGAGTGCAGTGGCGCAATCTCGGCTCACTGCAAGCTCCGCCTCCCGGGTTCACGCCATTCTCCTGCCTCAGCCTCCCGAGGAGCTGGGACTACAGGCGCCCGCCACTGCGCCCGGCTAATTTTTTCTATTTTTAGTAGAGACGGGGTTTCACCATGGTCTCGATCTCCTAACCTTGTGATCCGCCCGCCTCGGCCTCCCAAAGTGCTGGGATTACAGGCGTGAGCCACCGCGCCCGGCCAAATTTTCTCTCATTCTGTAGGTTGCCTGTTAACTCTGATGATAGTTTCTTTTGCTGTGCAGAAACTCTTTAGTTTAATTAGACCCCATTTGTCAATTTTGGCTTTTGTTGCCATTGCTTTTGGTGTTTTAGATATGAAGTATTTGCCCATGCCTATGTCCTGAATGGTATTGCCTAGGTTTTCTTCTAGGATTTTTATGGTTTTAAGTCTTACATTTAAGTCTGTAGTCCATCTTGAATTAATTTTTGTATAAGGTATAAGGAAGGGTTTCAGTTTCAGTTTTCTGCATATGGCTAGCCAGTTTTTCCAACACCATTTATTAAATAGGGAATCCTTTCCCTATTGCTTGTTTTTGTCAGGCTTGTCAAAGATCAGATGGTTGTAGATGTGTGGTGTTATTTCTGAGGCCTCTGCTCTGTTCCATTGGTCTATATATCTGTTTTGGTACCAGTACCATGCTGTTTTGGTTATTGTAGCCTTGTAGTATAGTTTGAAGTCAGGTAGCGTGATGCCTCCAGCTTTGCTGTTTTTGCTTAGGATTGTGTTGGCTAAACAGGCTCTTTCTTGGTTCCATAGGAAATTTAAAGTAGTTTTTTCTAATTCTATGAAGAAAGTCAATGGTAGCTTGGTAGGGATAGCACTGAATGCATAAATTACTTTGGGCAATATGGCCATTTTCATGATACTGATTCTTCCTATCCATGAGGATGGAATGTTTTTCCATTTGTTTGTGTTCTCTCTTACTTCCTTAAGCATTGGTTTGTAGTTCTTCTTGAAGAGGTTCCTTTATATCCCTTGGTCCATCAACAGAGATGAGTTCTTGGGTTAAGTTGAATTCAGCACAGGTTATGTTTATCTCCTTGATTTGACAATGAAGCAATGGTAGTTTTTAAGATAAAAACCCCATCTATTCAGATGTTTGCTAAGTGACTTCTTGCATGGTGAACTTTTCAAATGAATATCAAGGTATGCATACAGGGAAAGGAAACATGTTGCAGTTTTACATGCTCACGCATGTGCGCACACACACACATGCCAATTAGCTGACGAAACCTACACAAGGCAAAAAAGTTGACTCTAAGATTCAGAATATCTGAAGTCCTGTTTCCTGACAGTGTATCATCCATCTGAACCATGTATATCCAATTTCCATAATGATTTTTAGTTGAGCTGAATTTGGCTGATTGCCAAAATGAGCATTGTTTTCTTCTCTGAAACATGTTTTTTCAAAATCTTAAGATCCTGACATACTAAACACAAACACTAACCAATTTGGCACAATGCCTCCTACCTGCAGCAGTGGATGTAATTGGGTGTTGTGTTGATATAGTGACTTTAAAAAAGTTAATACATTTTTGTTGGTTTTCATCAGTCACAAAATGACTATAAAGCTATTTATTGGAATGATATTCTCTGAATGCTTAACTTCTCCAGTTACTTAATCCATCTGTCCTTATCCCTCAGCCAGAAGTGCAGATTTTACAGTCCTAACTGGAATCATTAATCCTCACTGCCAATAATCTCCTGTATTATGTTTGCATTCAAATATTGCTTTAACAGTCAAGATAGCTATTTTAAGCAAATAAGAATTTTTACAAAGTTGAAAATTAAGAGCCAAATTCTAAAAAGCATTACACCCATAAAAATCCCCCAACTCTGACACGGAGATATATCACAACAGATTTTGGATTTATTTCATGATTTCAACACAACTGTGTTTTCAGTACAGACTTCCCTGGTTCTTGGTTGTGGTGATAATGAAGAAATGTATCCATGAGTTACATGGATTGCAGATGAGTCTGGATTGAACACATTCTTTTTTTTTTTTTTTTTCTTTCTTCAGGAAGCATTTCCCAAAACACTGAGGGGTCAGCAGAGAATTCCAGAAGGACTCTGAGAAAACACATGGCCTCTGCAGTCAGCAGCAGATCCAAGGCCTCTTCTGTGGAGTCTGTTCCCACTTCCCACCCACACATCTCTGGATACTTCTGCCAGTCATGGATTTTCCTTCTCTGTTTACCTCGTTCGAGGCTCAGATGAAAAACCAGATGACTTACAAAGGAATCAGATATCGCCATTGGCCTTTTCTCACAAGCCAAAACATTATGACACTTGATCTGTTTTTGTTTGCTTTTTAACATGGAGAAAATGTTACAGGGGACCTGCAGGCTGTGTAGAATGCAAAATTTGTGAGAAATTCTACTTGAAAGAGAAAGTCATTGAACTTGGTGGACATTGACAAAAAAAAGTTTAGTCATACTTATTTTCTAAATAATAAACTACACTTTGGTTGGGTAAGTTTGGAAAATGTAAAGCATGAATAAATGACACACATTCCTTAATCCTACTTCTCATATATACTGTTTACATTTTATTATATAATGCCTATACATAATAAACAAAATCCAGGCTGTATTCTTTATACTATTTTATTCCTGGCTTTAATTTGAATTATAAATCTTTTCTATTAAATATTTTGTGAACACATGATATTCATTGGCTACATTATATTCTATCAGAGGGACAAATCATAGCGTAACTTTCTTATTTTATTGTACATTTGTATAATCTAAAGTTCTGCTAATACATATAATCCTTTAATGGACATTGTTTACATGAATCTCAGTAATTTCTTTAGTATATATCATAAGTCCTCACTTCACATCATTGATAGGTTCTTGGAAATGACAACATTAAGTGAAACAATGTAAAATGAAACCAATTTTACCATAGGCTAATTGACCTAAACAAGAGTTAAGTTTCTATGACATGTTTCTGGTGACAAAAACATCAAACTTTTAAATAAAGACCCAAAATACTTCTAACATTAAACATTGAAATAAATGTCAGCTACACACACATTTAAGAAAAGTTAATAAAAACAAGTAAAAATCATGTATACATTTTTGCAGAATTAGTGTGTGCCTGGGGTCGTAGTGGTGGTGGGTTAAATCAAGGAATAAATGTTTGCAAAGTAAAATTTAAGGAGTGCCTGCTACCACAGTACAGTTCAAAAACAGTAACAAACACTGGGCCGGGCGCGGTGGCTCAAACCTGTAATCCCAGCACTTTGGGAGGCCGAGATGGGTGGATCACGAGGTCAGGAGATCGAGACCATCCTGGCTAACACGGTGAAACCCCGTCTCTACTAAAAAATACAAAAAACTAGCCGGGCGAGGTGGCAGGTGCCTGTAGTCCCAGCTACTCGGGAGGCTGAGGCAGGAGAATGGCGTGAACCCGGGAGGCAGAGCTTGCAGTGAGCCGAGATCGTGCCACCGCACCCCTGCCTGGACGTCTGAGCAAGACTCCGTCTCAAAAAAAAAAATAAAATAAAATAAAAATAAAACAGTAACAAACACTGGAATACCCAAAGAAACCCCATGAAGACATAGGGAGAATGTACACATTCTCACAGTAGCCCCACCTGGGAATATTTTCGCAATGTTATAATGAAATGACATTGAACAAAATGATTTTCAAGCACCTGCTGTACTCCTGAACAGGACTTAGAGGCTTTTGATTGCCAAACCACTCTCCAGAAATTTCTACCAATGACTGCTCCTATCAGCATGATGTAAGCATGTCCATCCTCATCAGCATTGAGTGCTGACTTAAAAGTGGACAGTTGAAGAGGGGTGTATTGAGACTTGGTGCAGGTACAGACGTAGGGGTGAGCTACACTCCCAGCTTAGAGACAATGGTTGGGCAGAGCCCAGTGGTGGGCAAGGTACTGTGGCAGAGAGACAGTGTGTGGGTTGATAGGGACACAGCCTTTGAAGTCAGGCATTCTAGATTCAAAACCTGGGTCTGCTTCTTACTGGCTAGGTCGTATTAGCCAAGACGTTTAATCTTTCTGTATCTCAATTTCTTCAACTGTATAGCAGTACCTATATCTCAAGATGTGAAGTTAAATTAGATAATGCATGTAAGATGCTTGACAGTGTCTGGCTCACAGCATATGTTCATTAAATAGCGCTATCATTGTATTATGGTTGTTACAAAATATAAATTGTAATAACCTTATAACGAATCAACAGTTGATCGTCAAGGTTATTTCATGTAAATTTATTTCCCTTTATTTTGAAGACCATCATAAATAGGTCGGGGTTGGATAATGTTAAATGCTTGGAGATTGAGAAACTGAAGCTAAAAGAAGTGAAGCGTCTATGGTTCACAAAGGGTGAGCCAGGATGAAGTTTCAGATCCTGCGTCTCCTCCCCCTGGGCCCTCTGTGCTGCACAATGTCACGTGCTTCCGCAGGACAGCTTTCTGCATTGATGATGTGATACCATGATAAGCCCTAAGATATTTGTACTTCTAGATGTATTTGATTTAAAGAAATCTTTCTGTGACTATCTGAAGTTCTCTACCCAGGAGTAAGGTAACAATAGTCCAACTCCTTTACCGAAACAAGCTTTTTGGCTACAAACTTTTAAAACATTATTCAGGCTGGGCTCATTGTCTCACGCCTGTAATCCCAGCACTTTGGGAGGCTGAGGCAGGCAGATTGCTTGAGGTCAGGAGTTCAAGACCAGCCTAGCCAATATCATGAAACTGGGTTTCTACTAAAATACAAAAATTGCCAGACATGGTGGTACACGCCCATAATCCCAGCTACTAGGGAGGCTGAAGCACGAGAATCACTTGAACCTAGGAGGCGAAGGTTGCAGTGAGTCAAGATTGTGCCACTGTACTACAGCCTAGGTGACAGAGCAAGACCCTGTCTCAAAAACAAAACAAAACAAAAAACCCTATTATTCAAAAGACTATTTATATTTATTTTGCACTTTGTTTCGTGAAATTTGGAAAGTAAAATTTTAATTTATTGTAATAAACATTTGCAAGATGTTTCTTGTAATAAACCTTTGCATTCTATCCTTCAACAAGAAGGATAGAAACAAGAATTTTTCAAAACTTGCAAGGTTAAATGTAAAAGAAATTACAGATAAGTAACCTTAGAATTATGGTAACCTTGAAATTTACATTTACTTATTTTTGTTAATTACCTTTAAGTTCCAAGATACATGTACAAGATGTGCAGGTTTGTTACATAGGTAAATGTGTGCCATGGTGGTTTGCTGCACCTATTAACCCATCACCAGGTATTAAGACTTGCATGCATTAGCTATTTATCCTGATGCTCTCCCACACCCCCCGACAGGCCCCAGTGTGTGCTGTTCCCCTCCCTGTGTCCATGTGTTCTCACTGTTCAGCTCCTACTTACAAGTGAGAACATGTGGTGGTTGGTTTTCTGTTCCTGTGTTAGTTTGCTGAGGATAATGGCTTCCAGCTCCAACCATGTCCCTGCAAACTACATGATCTCATTCCTTTTAATGGCTGTATAGTGTTTCACGGTGGTATATGTACCACATTTTCTTCATCCAGGGTTGATTCCATGTCTTTGCTATTGTGAATGGTGCTGTAATGAACATACACGTGCATGTATCCTTACAAGAGAATGATTTATATTCCTTTGGGTATATACACCATAATGGGATTGCTAGGTCAAATGGTATTTCTGCTTCTAGGTCTTTGAGGAATCATTTCACTGTCTTCCACAATGGTTGACCTAATTTACATTCCCACCAACAGTGTAAAAGCATTCTTCTCTTTCCATATCCTTGCCAGCATCTGTTATTTCTTGACTTTTTAATAATTGCCATTCTGACTGGCATGACATGGTATCTCATTGTGGTTTTGATTTGCATTTCTCTAATGATCAGTGATGTTGAGCTTTTTCTCATATGCTTGTTTGGCCACATAAATGTCTTTTGAGAAGTGTCTGTTTCATGTCTTTGCCCACTTCTTAATTAGATTTTTTTTTTTTCCTGTAGATTCTGGATATTAGACCTTCGTCAGATGGATAGGTTGCAAAAGTTCCTTATAGATTCTGAATATTAGACCTTCATTAGATGGACAGATTGTAAAAATTTTCTCCTATTCTGTAGGTTGTTTATTCACTCATAGTTTCTTTTGCTGTGCAGAAACTCCTTAGATTCCATGTGTCAGTTTTTGCTTCTGTTGCAGATGCTTTTGACATTTTTGTCATGAAATATTTTCCTGTGCCTATGTCTTGAATGGTATTGCTTTGATTTTCTTCTAGGGTTTTTATAGTTGTGGGTTTTACATTTAAGTCTTTAATCCATCTTGAGTTAATTTTTGTTTAAGGTGTAATGAAGGGGTCCCGTTTCAATTTTCTGCATATGACTAGCCAGTGTTCTGAGCACCATTAATTAAATAGGGAATCTTTTCTCCATTGCTTTTGCCAGGTTTGTCCAGGAGTAGATGGTTGTAGATGTGTGGTCTTATTTCCGAGTTTTCTACTCTGTTCCATTGGTCTATGTGCCTGTTTTTGTACCAGTACCATGCATGCTGTTTTGGTTATTGTAGCCTTATAGTATAGTTCGAAGTTGGGTAGTGTGATGCCTCCAAGCTTTATTCTTTTTGTTTAGGATTGTCATGGCTATACGGGTTGTTTGGTTCTATATGAATTTTAAAGTAGTTTTTCTGATTCTGTGAAGAATGTCAATGGTAGCTTGATGGGAATAGCATTGAATTTATAAACTGATTTTTTGAAGGGTTTTTCATGTATCTATCTCCTTCAGTTCCACTCTGATCTTGCTTATTTTTTGTCTTCTGATAGCTTTGGGGTTTGTTTGCTCTTGGTTTCCTAGTTCTTTTAGTTGTGATGTTAGGGTGTTGATTTGAGATTTTTTTTTTTTTTTTTTTTTTTTTTTGGGAGATGGAGTTTCACTTTGTCAGCCGGGCTGGAGTGCATTGGCACAATCTCGGCTCACTGCAACCTCCGCCTCCCGGGTTAAAGCAATTCTTCTGCCTCAGCCTCCCAAGTAGCTGGGATTACAGGCACCCGCCACTATGCCCAACTACTTTTATTTTTAGTAGAGATGGGGTTTCACCATGTTGGCCAGGCTGGTCTCGAACTCCTGACCTCGTGACTCACCCACCTTAGCCTCCCAAAGTGCTGGGATTACAGGTGTGAGCCACCGTGCCCAGCCAATTTGAGATCTTTTTAGTCTTTTGATGTGGGCATTTAGTGCTATAAAATTTCCTCTTAACATTGCATTAGCTGCATTCCAGAGATTCTGGTACGTTGTCTGTTTGTTCTCATTGGTTTCAAAGAACTTCTTGATTTCTGCTTTAATTTCATTATTTACCCAGGGGTCATTCGGGAGCAGGTTTTTCGGTTTCCATGTAGTTTTGTGGTTTTCAGTGAGTTTCTTACTCTTGAGTTCTAATTTGATTGCCCTGTGATCTGAGAGAATGTTTGTTATGATTTCAGTTCTTTTGCATTTCCTAAGGAGTGTTTTATTTCTGATTATGTGATCAATTTTAGAATAAGGACCAGATGGTGCTAAGAATAATGCATATTCTGTTGTTATGGGGTGGAGAGTTCTGTAGATATCTAATAGGCTCACTTGATCCAGAGCTGAGTTCAAGTCCAGAATATCTTTGTTAATTTTCTCTCAATGATCTAATATTGACAGTGGGGTGTTAAAGTCTCCCACTATTATTGTGTGGAAGTATAAGTCTCTTTGTAGTTCTCTAAGAACTTGTTTTATGAATCTGAGTGTTCCTGTATTGGATGCATGTATATTTAGGATAGCTTTTTTTGTTGAATTGAACCCTTTACCATTATGTAATGCCCTTTGTCTTTTTTCTTTTTTTATCTTTGTTGGTTTGAAGTCTGTTTTATCAGAAACCAGGATTGCAACCCCTGCTCTTTTCTGCTTTCCATTTGCTTGGTAAATTTTTCTCCATTCTTTTATTTTGAGCCTACATGTGTCTTTGCACATGAGATGGATCTCTTGAATACAGCACATTAATGGGTCTTGACTCTATCCAGCTTGCCATTCTGTGTCTTTTTATTGGGGCATTTAGTTCATTTACATTTAGGGTTAATATTATGTGTGAATTTGATCCTGCCATCATGATGCCAGCTGGTTATTTTGCAGACTTGTTGATGTAGTTGCTTCATAGTGTCATTGGTCTTTGTACTCCAGTGTGTTTTTGTAGTAATGTTTTTTCCTTTCCATATTTAGTGCATCCTTCAGGAACTCTTGCAAGGTGGGCCTGGTGGTGACAAATTCTCTCAGGATTTGCTTATCTAAAAACAATTTTATTTCTCCTTCAAGTATGAAGCTTACTTTGGCTGGATATGAAAATCTGGGTTGGAAATTCTTTTAAGAATGTTGAATACTAGCCCCTAATGTCTTCTGGCTTGTAGGGTTTCTGCCGAGAGATCTGCTGTTACTCTGATGGGCTTCCTTTGTAGGTGACCTAGTGTTTCTCTCTGGCTGCCCTTGACATTTTTTTCCTTCATTTCGACCTTGGAGAATCTGTGACTGTGTGTCGTGGGGTTCATCTTCTCGCGGAGTATTTTACTGGGGTTCTCTGGATTTCCTGAATTGGAATGTTGGCCTGTCTAGCTAGGTTGAGGAAATTCTCCTGGATGATATCCTGGAGTATGTTTTCCAACTTGGCTCCATTCTCCCACTCTGTTTCAGGTACCCCAGTCAGTTGTAGGTTCAGTCTTTTTACATAATCCCATAGTTCTTGGAGGTTTTTTTCATTCCTTTTCATTCTTTTCTGTCTGATCTTGTCTTCCTGTCTTACTTCAACAAGATAGTCTTAAAACTCTAAAATTCTTTCTCCTGCTTGGTCTATTTGGCTACTGATACTTGTAAAGTTCTCATGTTGTTTTTCAGCTCCATTAGGTCATTTATGTTCCTCTCTAAACTGCTTATTCTGTTAACAGCTCCTTCAATATTTTATCATGGTTCTTAGCTTCTTTATATTAGGTTAGAACATGCTCCTTTAGCTCAGTGAAGTTCGTTATTACCCACCCTCTGAAGTCTACTTCTGTAGGTTCATCCATCTCAGCTTCTGCCAAGTTCTGTGCCCTTGCTGGAGAGGAGTTGCAATCATTTAAAGGAGATGAGGCACTCTGGCTTTTTATTTTCAGCGTTTTTTTTTTTTTGTTGATTTTTTTCTCAATTTTCATGAGTTCATCGAGCTTTGATCTTTGAGGCTGCTGAACTTCGGATTGGGTTTTTGTGGCGACTTTTGTTGATGCTACTGGTGTTGTTGCTTTCTGTTTGTTTTTCTTTTAACAGTCAGGCCCCTCTTCCATAGGGATGCTGACATTTGCCTGGGTTCCTCCTGCACCTGGAGGCATCACCAATGCAGGCTACCTGCTCCTTCCTCTGGGAGCTCCGTCCCAGAGGCGCACTGACCTGATGCCAGGGGGAATGCTCCTGTATAAGGTATCTTGTGACCTCTGTTGTGGGAGGGGTTCTCACCCAGTCAGGAGGCATGAGATCAGGGACCTGCTTAACGAAGCACTCTGGCTGCCTCTTGGCAGAGGGGGTATGCTGTGCTGAAGGAAATCTCACTCATCTGGACTGCCCGGATTCCTCAGAGGCAGCAGGGGGAAGAGACTAAGTCTGCTGATCCACAGACACCACGGCTGTTCCTCCCCCCAGGGGCATTGTCCCAGGGAGATCAGAGTTCTGTCCGTAACCCCCTGGCTGGAGTTGCTGAAATCCCACAGGGAAGCCCTGCCCGGTAAGGAGGCATGGATCAGGGTCTGGCCTAAAGAGGCAGTCTGGCCATGATCTGCCACAGCTGCTGTGCTGCACTGTGGGGAATTCCTCTCGGATCCAAACCACCCAATCTCCCAGGCACTAGCAGGGGAAAATGGCAGACTGGGGCTCTGTTGCCTTAGGCAGCAGGCAGTCACAGTTACGACGGCCACCCCTCCCCTCCGGGAACTCGTAGTCTCAGGCAGTCTCCAGCCAAGTGGCCACAGAGAATCGGCACAGCTCTGTGCTTGGGACCCAAGGCCCTGGTGGTGTGGGTTCATGAGGGGAACTCCTGATCCACGGGTTGCACAGATCTGTGGAAAAAGCATGGTTTCCTGGGCAGGGTAGCAATATCACTCACCGCCTCCCTTGGCTGGAGGGGGTGGGAGCTCCCCTTGCCCTCTGTGGCTCCCGGGAGGGTGGTCTCTCCACCCTGCTTTCACTCTCCATGGGTCACATCCACCACCTAATCAGTCCCAGTGAGAGAACCTGGTACCTCAGTTGCTGGTGCAGGATTCACTCACCATTTTCGTTTTTCTCAGTGGGAGCCTCCAACTGCAGCTGTTTCTAGTCAGTGATCTTGGCCCCTCCTCGCCCCTGGTAGCATTGAAATTTCTTAAGTTTTTTAAGCTTAAAACCATATGGATCTTTTGGAAAAAACTGTACTCTCAAACCTATACTGTCTTGAATGTATAGGGCCTTGTCCTGAAGGTCTTAGACATTAATAAGTATCAGAACAACTTGAAGGGCTCATTAAAACAAAGTGCCAGGCCCCAATCCCAGAGTTTCCGAGTTAGTGGCTACACAGTAAGGATCAAGAATCTGCATTTCTATGACGTTCCCAGGTGATGCTGATGCTGCTGTTCTAGTTTGAGAATCACTGGTCTACAGCCACCCTTTCCCCTTGTGGATTCTGTGTGTTTATAAACTAGTAAGTCGAGATGGATGGGCCTGACTGAGGCCCACTGGCAGAGAAGAGGCACCAGGTGGCCAAAGAAGAGAGCCCCATGGGGAGAGGAAGTCTGGAGTCAAGTGGGTGTTGGCAGTACTCAGGACTTTCTGTTCATTATGGCTCATGAGTTCTCAACTGAAAAAAAAATGATAAAAGATGGCAGGATCTGTGACATTGAGTTGTGAAGTAGGTGATGCCACTTATAATTCCTTTAATGTTTAGATTGTCTCAATACCCATGTATAATTCTGGGTTGGTCGCATCACTGCTTTTCTGACATTTTTACACTCTTCTCCTGCCTCTTTGAACCTCACTCTAAAGTTCATCATCTTCATTCATTCACTTTTAATTCCATGGCACCTGCAGGACATGCCATTGTCTCTCAGAAACTGAGCACTCTTTCCCTCCTCTACACCGGTAAGAGATCTGCTCCCCTTTATATGACCTCAACTGTTCTGAAAAAGGCACAAGCATTCACACGTGACTATGTAAAGGTGTTCATAAAATTGACAGAGCTTCTGTAATTCTCTGGAAAAACTAGCTTAAGCTCAAAGAACAAAAGCAGTGATAAACATATACACATGAATTTCCTTACACACTGCATTCCCATTGTTCTCAGATAGTTTTCTTAAATATCTTATTAATCAGTGCTATTAGGAAAGCTATTGTCTTCAACAATAAGTATTTTGACATCTTAATACTGGATCTACACTATTTCTTAAATTATTTATAATGTTTTTTTCAAATATAATATTTAATAGGATGTTTTATGACAATGAGCAAACACTTCCATTTAGACTGAGTCAGCTATCTAAGTGGTGGCCCTGAATTGAGGAGTTCAAACTTGTTAAAGTAAAATACCAAAAACTCAGTTGGAGCATCCTCTGGAAAGGGCTGTATTTTCAAATACATCTGAGTACTCCGTGTTTTTCCAGCATAACAGTGGATCACAGAGTGAGCTGAATGATCTGATATCCCCCAAATCAGCTTGTTGGCCATGCAATTACTGAAACTGAATAAGAACTCCCAACCACTGAGAAGAAATGAACCAGACACGGGAAATCCTGCCTCATCAATACCCTAGTCAGTGTGAAAGATGAGAAGAGACACATACAAGATAAAAACATAAACCTCATTTACTTTCAACCACATGTGATCTTTATTTTCTCTTCTCCAACAGTCTCATAGGCTACTGAACCAGGCTTCTTATTAGAAAGAATAACAGAAACAAACGTGAGAGAGGAGCCAAAAAAACTTTTGTCCCTAGGAACAAAAATTATGAGACACCTACTATGAATTTCAGAAACACCTTGGGAGGCTGAGGCAGGAGGATTGCTTGAGCCCAAGAGTTTAAGACCAGCCTGGGCAACATAGTGAGATCCTATCTCTACAAAAAATTTAAAAATTAGCTTGGCATGGAGGTACATGTCCTTTGTCCCAGATAATTGAGAGGCTGAGGTGGATCACTTAAGCCCAGAGACTGCAGTGAGCTGTGGTCCTGCCACTGCACTCCAGCCTGGGCGACAGAGAGAAACCCTGTCTCAAAAACAAACAAATAAAACACACACATATGCTCTTGCAAGCCTACAGATCATTCATTCACTCAACTGTAGGGGATTCATTTCCTGGAAATACTAAGAATAAGTGCTTTCTAGACTCTACAGATGGGGGGTGGGAAAGGTACTCAAGACAGAAACGCGTGGAAGCATCAACTACTGTGAAGACCAGCCTCAATTTACAGGGACCCAAGGCATCGCTTTTCACCTTGGCCCCCAAAATGACCATGTACCACAACAATTGAGTTTACCTGCAACACATATTTTCCTATCATTTCCATGTCTACAGGACACCAAATAAACATACTTATGACCATCTGTGTATCTCTACATTTAATGTTCTTACATTGTCTTTTTTTTTTTTTTTTTTTTTTTGAGACAGAGTCTCATTCTGTTGCCCAGGCTGGAGTGCAATGGCATGATCTCTGTTCATTGCAACCTTCGTCCCCTGGATTCAAGCAATCCTCCTGCCTTAGCTTCCCCAAATAGCTGGAACTACAGCTGATTTTTGTATTTTTAGTAGAGGTGGGGTTTTGTCATGTTGCCAGGCTGATCTCGAACTCCTGACTTAGGTGATCTGCCTGTCTCAGCCTCCCAAAATGCTGGGATTATAGGCATGAGCCACTGCACCCAGCCACATTGTCTCTTTCTATGCAGAATGTCTAGAAGGCAGGACCTGTGTCGATAAACATGATTTGCCTCACATTAAATTCACTCCTTCCAGCCACCACACTAGGCAATGTGGACCTGTACCAATAGCTTGTTTCACCTACCAAGCTGCTGGCTGGGAAAGCTTCTGATGTTATGCTTTGAAGACTAGCTTGGGCAGGAAGAGACAGGAATTAACATTTACTGAGTATTAATAACTTGCCTCCCATTTTCTCATATGTTGTCCCATGTCATCCTCAAAATCCACAAACTGAAGAAACATTCTTGCAGATATTACAACTAATTAACTTGGATTAATTATAACGATGACAAACTCCCTCCCATGCCTGGCTATCTGTCTGATTCCAAAGTTCATGTTCTTTCTACCATGTGAAGTCACTTTGGAATTCAAAATACGGAGATTTCAAATTAATCTTTCCTCCGGAGAACAATTATATTCAATAAAATTGTTCTGGAGGCTATCTAGGCCTTGTCCTCTTTTACTGAATCCCATCAATGGTACACAGGACTGCTGCATCTGCCTGGGAATTGTGACCTCCTGCCTGGCAGGTCACCAATGGCCACAGGCTTTAGAACATTTCACAGAGTGTGGAGGGTGAGGAACCAGAATGAGAAGGTCAACATAAAAGCAAAGTATTGCATTTGATTATTTCCTTTCCATAATATTTTGAAACCTTGATCCTAAGTTCTTTTTTCCCCATCTTCAAGCTATTCTTGGCTTTTATTTCATTATAGTTAATATATGTTCAAACAAAATCTTTAGAAACAAAACAAGTAGATCACAACTAGAGATCACATTTATTCTGAACACAAAAGTTCAAGACTTCGTGTTAGAATTTTGTTAGGTTAAAATTAAATGCTAGTGATATTAGAGGTACGTGCAACAAATTTCCCATCACTCCTGATTATGAATATGGATTTGTCTTTTGAAATAGATAAAAACTGAAACTTAAGCCAAGGTAAACTTTTTTGGAAAACTTAAAATAGCTTCATTAAATTCTCCCATAAAAGGCCAGTTGTTTATAAAAATGAGATTATAAAGAGAACACTTTATCTTCTTGCATTTAGTGCATACTTTTCAAAATGTTATATTCACATATGCACATACAGATACTAACTTTAATTGAGTACATATAACTCATAAATGTTAGACATATGTAAAGAAAATAATGTAAATCGTTTTAACTTTACTCATATATAAAGCAGTTTATTGTGAATACACACAGAAACTAGCACAAAAGCTATATATTCATTGTAACATTTATCAAGACCTGTGTGATTATCTTCCACATTAAAAACAGACCTTTATGAGCACCCCAAAATTCTTCCCCTGTACAATGCATTCATTCACGATTGTTTTCTTTAAATAAAATTGTTTTGCTTATACAGAAAGATCACCTTGGTTGTAATGTCCAAGTTACTCATGTGATCCATAGATATATCAATGCTGTATGTGCATATAATTTATATATTCATATGCATACAATATGGGTAAAAACACATTTATCCATTTATCTAAATAAGCATGAATGTACTTCATAATGGCAATCACCAAGTGTTTCTACTATCATACGTCCTGAGCTCTGTTTCCACAAACCTGAGATGACCCATTTCATTGAGAGATTCCAAAGAAAAAAATTGACTTAGAGAATCACCATAACCACCCTGTTCCTCCTTTCCAAAACTGTATGATTCCTCCTTAGTAATTTATACATGGAAGTTGGATAGATTACTAAGATGTTGGCTAATGACAATGTTGGCTAATGATAAATGAATGTTTGACTCTTACTATCTTAGAAACTGTTTGGTTAGTCATACATTCCTAAAAGTCTACCGACCTCAAAATAACACACTTATAACATTGGCATCATGTACTAAAACCTTTGCTAGAATTTTAAAAGTTGAAAATCAAAGTAAAAACTTACTGAATCCCAAATCCATATGACCCTGAGGTTTTAGTCTTGTCCTTAATATTTTAAAGCACATGCTGACTTTAAAATAAGTGGGATATTATTAAAAGCATGAAGAATATAGAAGTCAGCCATACATCTAACCAGCCAGGCCTTTGAGCTATAATATTACATACCAACCCTGTATCTGAATTTCAGCCTCTGTCTGAGAGGGGCTTCCTGGTCCAATGCCTCCCCTACTTTTGAGTACACTGCTTCAAAGCAGTGATTCTCAGAGTGTGGTCTCTAGCATCAGCATCATCTGGAAACTTGCTAGAAATGCAAAAGTTTTGGCTCCACCCGAGACCTGTGGGATCAGGAACTCTGGAGGTGGGGCCAGCAGGCTGTGTTTTCACACGCTCTCCAGGTCATTTCTGATGTCCACTGTAGAGAATGAGACTCCACCTAGATTGTTTGGTTCCAGAAGGAGAACTTCTGGCCCCAGATCTGGAGCTGTGTAGCCTGGAATTCACAGTCTGTACATTTTCTGTCTCCCAATAATAGACCATGCATATAGAAATGCTCTCTTGAGCATGAGGAGGGAAGGATAAAAGAAGTAATGGCACCAAGGCTTAGAAGAAAAAAACCCCAAAACTCATTTTCCCTCATTTTTTATTCCCAAATTGAAAACTATTACGGATTTTTAGAGAGGTGAATAAAATGTTACACAATAGCTCCTTCACACCAGTTTCGAATCCCCAATTTGCCCAAATAATATCTCAAGTCTATATAACAGAAAGATTTATAAAAACGGTACTAAAATGTCTTTGATCTTAGACGAGGCATTCAGCATGCTGTAGTTCTGCCTTCAACAGTAATGAAATCGACAGCATCATGAAGCCTTCATGCTGGAAAGATAAACATTGAGACTGTCAATGTCGGTGAGTTGAGACTGTGTTGGAGACTTGACAGGAAGATGGTATTCAATGAGTATGGACTCTTTTTTGTAGGTTTTTCCTCAGTAGTAATTATAGAAATTCAAATTAAAAACACAGTGAATTATTTCACACCCAGACTGGCAGAAATGTAAAAGCCTGGCATTACCGGGTGTTAGTGAACATAGAGAGGAACAGAAATTCTCCTACTCTGCTGTTGCAAGTGAAAATTAGCATAATCACCATGAAAAGGAACATGCAATGCATAGCCAAGGTGAAAGTGTGCACATTACCCCTGGCAGCTCCAGTCTGAAATATGGGAGGGGATGGGAAAACCGAGAAATTCAAGCATATGAGTATAAGGTCACTGTAGCACTGCTCTTAATAGCTAAAAAATTTGGAAGCAACCAGAATGTTCATCAACAGAATATATAAATTGTGACATACTCATACAGAGAAATATTACATGTATTAAACAATGTAAAACATTAAAATGATGTATAAGAATAGGTACAGCCATGATACCATTTGTCAAAGATTAAATACTTGAAAAATAGTTTTTACCGCTAAGAAAAACATA